>NW_008795918.1:695446-734041 GCF_000699145.1 Aptenodytes forsteri
GGCCGGTTCGTCCCCTGCCCGCAGGGCGCCGTGCCGGGGTCCCTGGCAGCCAGCCCCGCTGGCCGCTCCCGGCCCGCTGGAGAGAGGCGTCGGGGAACCCGAAAGAGTCGTGGCGGAGCCCCCGGGTGCTGCCGTTTGAGGTGGAAGTCTGGCTGCTCGGTTCTCCTTAACTGTGGAGTCGTGACTCAGTCGCAATGTTCAGGCAGTTCGCAAAAGCTGCTGCATTTCCAGTCTCTGTTGAACAGGAGGAAGGAAGAGGGTGTGTGGGGAATAAGGGAATTAAGAATCACAAAGATTGTGCGCATATGACATCATTGTGGCTGGACGTGGGTAATTTATAATGTAGCTATGCAGGGTGCTTGGTTATAGCTGTGGACTCATTACACTGAGGTTCCTTGTCATGTAGCTCAGTGTTCCCAGTTTGCTTTCCTTGGGCTCATAGGAAAGTAGGCGTTTGATGTTCAGATTCCCTCCAGTTACACCTGGAGCACTGGTGTCACACAGACTTGCTCTGTAATGCACCTCCTTTTCAGACGTGCCTGGGAAGAGCTTGCAGGTTTGTGCTGCAGTGAGTTACCGAGACAACATGTAACAGGTTAGGGGTGCTCCTGTCTGTCTGTATGTTCACATGATACCATAAGCATACAGCACAGTGTAATAGCTTGTGATATTCAAAACTTAGTTTAATTAACAAGCGTCTTGCTATTCCTTTTCATAATTATAACCACACCTATATGAAATATATTCAGCTGAAAAAAGATAGCCTGTCTGACATCTTTAACGTACGATGCATACAATAACAATTATCACTGGCCCTACATACTCGTCTTGCACTTAAGAATAAAATTTTGGCTATCAGAGAGAAACTGGCTGCAGAAGAGTGTGAGGAAGCCTTCAGAAATGGAATTATTAAACTTGCATGGTTCTGCACAGCACCATATGGTGCAGCTGTTACAGAAACGAGATGGAACAGTCAGCCCCTTGGATCTCCTGTGAGACAGCTGTGCAGTACAGCAGTAGGAGAAATTATATTTGCCGTCTAGGAGAAATAAAACTTTATTTTTGCGAGAAGATATTACAGAAGTCTCTCGACTCTCCCATACTCGTTAAGGGAGGAGGAGCTAAACGCTAAAGAGTCAAACAAGCCAAGCAAAAATGCCTAAGCTAAATAAATCTGCTCAGGAATAAGGGTTGTATTTGTTTGAATCTTTAGTATGTGATCTTGTCAGCAGTGCTGAGTAACTGGGCTTAATTGTGAATTCATCCAGATGTCAGAACTGGCCTTGAAGTAGGGAAGTACTTAATTTTTTGAATTTGCAGACATGAATAAAAGTGTATAGTCCAAGAATAAGACAGTAGCTGTCTATCACAAATTTTACTTTGTGGCTATGGAAACTTTAGTCTTGAGGCAGGTGGTAATCCTAAAATTAGAACTGCATAAGTAGTATATGTTTTAGATTATTTTTAAGATCATTTTTACAGTGGTATGTGGTTCACTATTGCATGGCCTCAGAAGCAGATCTGCTACAAATGACAGATGCTATTTGTCTACAGTTTTCTGATTGATACAACTGTTCAGGGCTGCAAAAAGTATCAAAGTTTGATATCTTTATGAAAATACAATTCTGGATGGTCAATATTAGAAGCAAACTTCTTGTGTTCATTTTTGAATGTTATAAAGCGCTATCAGGGTAGGATTGAAGCAGTTAACTTCAAAACATAAAGCATGATTTGTGAAGTCTGAAATCGAGTGTTATGAAACAGACGTTATAATGAAATTTTAAGTGATACTGCTATCTGTTTAATTTAAGACCTTCTATGAAAACAATAAATCTGTAAACACAGCACTTGCATATACCAGATAGCTACACTTATCCCTCTTAACTCTAGGATATAAAAGCTGTCAGCATACCCAAACCATGCAAGCAGCCTACGTGTTTCTGTGCTGTTGACTACTACAGAGCATTAGTTTGTTGCTATAGTGGTAAGTAGTCCAGCAGTTTAATTTGAGGGATAAATACTACTTCTATAATCTTTTAATGTATAATATAGTAGGTTAGCTAAGATGCCAATTTTATCAATAACAGAAGGCTGGGAGCCTACTAACTGGCCTCTTCTCGAATGCTTTGGCGGCGGGGGGGAAAGAGAGAAAGCTACAGGGAAAAAAAGTGAAGATCATCTTGGCTATTTTTGTTCCATGCTGCTCAGTTCTAGGAGTTTCTAAGAACACAGCTAAATATATCAGAAAGCCAGCATCCAAATGTGATGGAGATGCTTCATTCCTTAAATTTCTATCTTTAAGTTGTTTGTTGTTCTCAAGTCTGTCTTAATACTTTTGCACTTGTTTTGCTAAAACTAAATGTTTTGGTTGTATCAGGAATGCAGAAGTTACCAGCTGAGCTTTGGACTTTTTGTTTTGTATTGTTTTGTCTTGCTTTTTTGTAGCAAATGGAATGTGGTCCTCACAGGTCTATGCTCTTAAATGAGGATTATTCTGTAGCTTCTCCAGCACACTACTTAACAGGCACTGCTTAGATGGTCTGTATCAGATCAGAATTAAACAAGAAAAATCTCACTTCCTTAAAGTGGGGAGGTTATGAAGTGGTATTTATGTAAGACAAAAAAGGAGTGGTAAGTGGGATGGAGGTAAAACACTGTGAAACTGCAAGTGTAATGTTTCAACAAAAGTTAATTCAAATGGGAAGGGATTGTCAGATCCACTGCTAAGAGAGAATTTAAAGGCTGACTTTGTATTTTATCATGCTCAAGATCCTGACCCATAACCTCTTCAGTGCATGCTTTTTCAGAATGAGAAATAAGCCTGCATTTGTGGTTTGATATGCTAAGCCAAGTTGTATTAAATAAACGGGAATAAACATAACTTTGAAAACGATAGTTTCTTCCAAATAGGTTCATGCCTACTGTTAATGTTAAATATTGAAAGCTAAAATGAACCTAAAGCTGCTAGCTGACTGTTTAGCTGAGCATTAAGTGTTCCTTCTTTCGGCGTGCAAGCAACAGTCCGAAGCAGTCTGAATTGACCAAAAAGGCAGCTCTTTGATCTTAACTGTGCCATTTGGGCTGTGCTGATTACGGTTTTTTGTGTTTCTTTTGTTTGTTGTGGGTTTTTTTTTCCCCCCAAATGAGTGTCTGTTAATCTTTATTTTGGGCTTCTTTTTTCCTGTGATTTTTTTTCCGGTTATTTAGGGCAGAACTTCTTATGGCTGACACTTTCTTGCCAGATTCCTATGTTTAAACATAGATCCAGTTTTTCATAAATTCTTTGATCCTTGGATAAAACTAGAACAAGGCCTCGCTTGGCAGACTTTTCTCATTTGTACTTGAAAACGTTATCTCCCTCCACCACTGCTGTTTACCGAGCTCAGCGGTTTTGAGCAGAGGTTTGCCTGATTCACATGAACCAAGGGGAAGATTGTTGACCTACTGAACTGGTGGGACAAAATGACCTGGTACCGTCACCTGAAGAACTGGGGAGGTGGGGGGTGGAAAATGACAAGGGAAAAGACAATCAGGGATGAGAGGGAACAGCAAATGGGATCAGGAGAGGTGCTGAGTGGGATGCGGTCATCACACAGAGGTTAGATGGGAAAACAAGTGGAAGGGGACTTTGAAGAGGAGAGTTAATAGAGAATGGAGTAAGTGAGATTTACCTGAACAGGCTCAGACAGACTAGTGCCTAGAACAACTCTTCAAGCACCTGTGAACTTACTTTTCTTTTTTCAACAGCCCCCTGGCTCTCTAGGGGCTGTGCCATGCTGAAAGGGGCAAGCTTCAAGTTGCCTGCGTGCCGCAGTTATTAAACAGTTATTAAAATTGAAGATGAACAGATACTTGAATATACTGATTGTCTGTGATCTGATTTCACCAACAGGTTGTCACAGTTATTAAACAGTGTTGAAGATGAACAGATACTTGAATATACTGATTGTCTGTGATCTGATTTCACCAACAGCTTGTCTATAAACCTCCTTGCAGAAGGTCTAAATACTGTTCATTTAGTCCTCCCTTATATAATGTCAGCTTACTTCAAGCATGTGGGTGGAGGGTTTTTTTCCTGCTTTTTTAAAATCCTGGTTAAAGTGTTAGTAAGTTAAATAAAAAAAAAAAAAAAAAGACGAACACTTTGATGCAAGGAGTCAGCTTTTTGATGCCAGCAGTTTTCAGCACAGGAAAGGCTTAACCATCTCGTGTTGGTTTTTGTGCCTCTGTATTTGAAGGTCTGTAGCTGCACAGGCTGAAAAATACTGTTGTCTAGTTAGACAAATATGAAGTTGGGGGTGAAAACCAACTGATGCTCTGGTCCCTGTTCTGGTGTTCCCTCTCTTTCTTTCCTTGTATTCTCTGAGTTTTTCACCTAACTTACGCTCGCTCTTCTTTCCCCAGAACTCTCAATATCTCTTTCCTATAACTGACTAGGAATTAATTACAAAGGTATTTGTAGCAGTTACAAATAGTATGTGATCTTGACAAATGTGAAAGAATTGACTCTCTACAAGCCTGAAACACCTTCCACGTTGTTGGCTTAAGATGCCTAATGTCAGGGCCTTTACAAAATGATCTGTAAAGTGCCTGTAGTGGAAATGTGTGAATCGATAAGTTGTTCAGAAACAATGATGAAATTGATCTACAAATTTGGGAATTTGAAATAGAAGAAATCATTGCCATAGTATAGTATCTGTATTTCTGTTCTTATGCTTGGGTACTGCTGACAGCTAAGGAATCCTCTGTCCTTTTCTCTCTTCACTAAATGTTGGAGATTTCTGCAGTGAGCAAGTTTTTGTAAGCCTTAGGTTTTTAAGAATAGTTGATATGGAACATATATACATGAAACTCATATGGAGGGAAACTGATTTGTTTGTTTTGGTGAGTGTGTTTCTTCAGGCTTCCAGTATAACAGCTATTATAACTGAGAGATTTTCATAAAATGGGAAACATTGAAAGGAAATATATGGCTAACCTGAGGAGTTTGATGAAACTTAATGGAGTTAAGGAAACTGAATTCATTTTCATCTTGACTTTTTTTTTTTTTACACTGTGGTTTCCATGTAATTTCTCTCTAGTATCCTTTCCTCGTCTGGCTTTCTTTAGGAGACTTGCTCTTTTCCCTCCTACCTGTCAGGGTAGATGTTGTAGAGCAACAGAAGTTTTGTGGCCTGAAGTGTCTGTTCTCTTAAGTGCAATCAGTGTGGTGAGGTCATACTGAAAAGCTGACTAACAGGGGAGCAAACTCTTGCACAAGCCAACAAAACACAAAAACCTACTCCTCCCAAATTCACACTACACATTAATTTAAGGTTTCTAACAGTGTTTCTTCCACATATAGGAAGAAGGAAGAAGTGACTCTGGGAGGCAGGATGAAAATGCTACCAAACATTAAGAACCCAGACCTTGGATCTGTAGATCCTTGCCAACAAGCTAATCTTGAGATTTCTAAATCTGTTTGTTTTTTCTTCATTACAGCTACAGTTTGAATGTGCACTTTTATTTCACTGACCATAAAAATAATGTTTTCAGAAGAAAACTGAATGTTTCCACTTGAAGGGACAAATGGAGGCACAACTGGCTTAAAAAGCTCAGTGCTGTTTATTTAAATGTGTACTAAAGCCAGATGAATAAAACTGAAGATCATACTTGCAGGTGATGCAAATATCAGGGTTACCTCAACAGCTTACACAAAAATCCCACTGTCAACCAGGTAGCGTTCTGCAATGTTTGAGCTGTGTGTATAGCACAGCTTTGCTTCTGTTTGGAGTTCTGAAAGGGTCTTGAGTCACTGCAGTAATCAAACATAGCTGTTGGGTTTTTTCCAGTGTGAAGAGTAACACTGGCTTGTCATCAAACATGTCAGTCACTCAGATAATAAACTGTTGAATGTCAGTTTCTTTCAAAGACAAAAAAAAGCTTTTCTGTAGAACTGTTGGACATGTTTTGTTGCGTAGATAGTTGTTTTTCTTTTATAGAACAAACTGCAGGTAAGCTGAGAATCCACAAAGCCACTGTAAAGAGCGACTGTGTTTGAGCTTGTGCCTAAAATGGCACAAAACTTGATGAAACTGTTAATTTTCATAAAAGCTCAAACTTCATTTGCAGTTTGCATTAATGTGAGCAATTGGAAGAGGAGAAAAAACTTAACATATGCCAGTCCATCAGGTGGCATATGACACGTAGCACACAGTACAGTGCATCTTATTTTGGTTATCTGCAGACACTAGATGAGACTGGAATTTCTGGTACTCACCTGTTTTTTCTTTCTGAACCATGTCTTGTGAGAAGTAAGGCAGAGAGCATGTGAAGAGTTGTTATGGGGAAAGCATCCCTTACACTTGCAGTTATCAGCATGGATCTAGGAGTGTAAAACTTGGTTGATCCTTAATGTGTACAGTTAGAAATTTTTATTTTGGCTTATCAATTAAAAAATTAGAGCTGTGGAGTTCTGCTTTAGCTTCTCATGGTAGTGAATTGTGTTATGTGTGAAGGTCTGTGCGGGGACTAGAAAGTGGACAGCATGGAACCAATTCTTTCTCCTTGTCTTTTTAAATGATCTTACATTAGATGCAGTACAGAAACACATCTCTAACAAAACATTAGTTACTTTTAAGATCTAGCTTGTGAACTACTGTTTTCCTTCTAGTTCCATCATAAAATCCTAGGGACATCTAGTTTTCCTCCCTTTTAACTGGTCCTGCCTTCACTGTGGAATTTGGGGCACTCTGACATCCTGCTGTTCTGCCTAGCTAAAATGTGTAGAAGTGATTATAACCCGTCATGAAACACATGGAAGCCTACTCGACTTCTTTCAGTCCCAGAAAGGCTAGGTATTGTGTACAGTGGAACAGATCTCTTGATCATGTTTCCCCAGCAAGGGCTGTGAACTGAGTGCAATGGGATCATGTTGGGATTTGCTGTGGAGGACAACGATAGCGGTGCAGATCCTCCTGCGGTTTAAGAAATGCAAGAACACTAATACTGTATTGATTTTTTTTTTTTTAAACCACAGAAATTAATAGATACCTTAAACCCTGGCTAGCCCACAGTATTTAATAAATGGTCTACACTTTTGCTTTCTAAATTCGTCTGCTTTTAGTAGCAAATTTGAAGTGCTTACTGTGTCAGTTTCTGGTTGAACCAGCCCAACTCAGGAGTGTGGTGTAAAAGAGCAAATAATTAATTCTTAATTAACAGAGCTTGTTGTACATTGAAGTAATTTTTGCGGCCTCCTAAAACATCACAGTGCACTTAGATATGTGCTGGGTATTGGTAATGATATCGCTGTTCTCGTAGTAGTGCCGTAAAGAACAACTGACAGATTTTAAATAGCTTTACAACATCCTTCCGTGTGTATTGTGTAAAGTTACGATCTTTAGAAATAATCATTTAACAATGAGGGTGGTCAGACACTGCACAGGTTGCCCAGAGAGGTTGTGAAGTCTCTGTCTGGAGATAAGCAAAACCTGACTGACACAGTCCTGGACTGTCTGCTCTAGCGGACCCTGCTTGAGCAGGGGGTTGGACTTAGGTGATCTCAAGAGGTCTCTTCCAGCCTCAACGATTCTTTTTCTGTGAACAGAGGCCAACTTGTGTGGGTTGGTTTTAGTTGTTTTCCTTTTTAAATAAAGAGTTGATTTCCTCTGGGGAGTTAGGAGTGTTTTTAAGCGACCTATGCATATGCAAGTGTTGGTTAAGATTGTTTTCACCAAGATTCTCCCTCAAAATAGAGTTCCCTTCTGAGAACTGGTTGTGTTTGAAAGCACTTTTTTATGCAACAGATCCAGTCCTTTATGTACTCACATTTGCTTGTATTAGTTATGAAAACAGAGCAAGTTTTGTATCTTTTGAGTCTATCCTGTTATGGATGAGAGATATATTTTGTTGAAGATGACTAGTCGGGAGATCAGCATGCTTTCATTCTGTCCAAATCTGGGGAAGAAGCCACCCATGGAGCATTTAAAGGATAGACTAACCTGTACGTAACTGAGGACATGACAGGAGAAGGCAAATGGAAAACAACCTACATGTTGTACAACATATACAACCCTATGCTGGGTTCTGTGGTGCGTTCGGTGTGGCTGGTGAGGAGTAAACAAAGCAAGTTGGATTTAGAAACCAGAATTGTAACTTTCAGGAACTTTTTTGGGAATAGAATAACATAATTTAAAGGACAAATCACTTTATATGAAGTTATTGTTAGGAATAACAGACTTTCTGAAATATATGGCAAATTTGTTAGTCTAATTTGTTTTAATTTTTAAATCTTTATTGAAAATATTAAGTAACTCTCATCTTTCACACTGTAAGGTGATGAAATATAAGGGAAGCTCAACTATTAATCAAAGCTAGAAACCCACTGAGCAAGGGAAGAAACTCAATTTACAGCAAAGAGATGATTTTATGATTTAATGCTTTAAATACGTGCTGTATCAAAATGTTACTGCTGTCTAGTAAAGCAGTGGATGGGGCTAAAACTATTAAAGGAAATGCAATATTTCAGTGTTCTAAAGTAGTGAAATCGTCAAAGGGCTGCTACTTAGTAACAGTGACATCTTTGACTGTCAGCTTTATTCATGAGATAATATATGTAGCACGATGCAGTGTGTAAAATGTGTTCTTAATAGTTAGAAATCACCCATGGAGGTGTGTAAAACAGTAGGTAAGTAGCTAGCATTATAAATTCCCAAAACCCACACACATTCTTATATGACATCGATGAGTAAAGTCAAGTCTTCATGCGGATTTTGTGTTGAGGAAAGGACGTAAGATCTTGAGCAAGGGACAGAGGTTTGCTTTTAAAAGTAATATGATCTGCCCTGTGGGGGACTGCGCACTCTTATCAGCGCATGGAGTGTACAGCAGCAGCAGAAGTAGCTGAGATTGTCTGAAGGGCAAGCAAGCTGCAAGGGATTCTTTAAAATGAGAGTGGTGGGAGAGGGAAGCAAGTTCAGGCTTCTCTGTGCTCCAGTTGGAGACAGGGTTGATCTGACAAGCTTGGTAGCACCATGTGAGTAAATGGCACCGAGATATGCAGAGAAATAAGAGGAAAGGCTATTTTTAATACGCAGTTCTTGGAGGTGGAGGGCTGTTAATAGCGTGGCAACATTATTGTGCTGTTCCCACAGACTTAATTTCTGGTGGGAGTTTTCCCTTCTCACCTCATTATCATGAAGTGTGAGGGTCTGATAGAAAACGTGTTTTGACTTCTACTGAGTGGATAGCCTCTAAAACAAAAATCATAGAATCATTAAGGTTGGAAAAGACCTCTAAGATCATCAAGTCCAACCGTCAACCCAACCCCACCATGCCCACTAAACCGTGTCCCTAAGCGCCTCATCTACACGTCTTTTAAATACCTCCAGGGATGGGGACTCAACCACTTCCCTGGGCAGCCTGTTCCAATGTTTAACCACTCTTTCAGTAAAGAAATTTCTGTAAAGAAATCTTTCAGTAAAGATTTGGAGTTGTTTTCTTACTTTTTATATCATCCTGTTGCTTCTCTCATTTCTGTCATTCCTGTTTCTGCGTGTTTTAATTCCTGTTATTTCTGTTCATCCTGTGGCATACCATGCTTCTTTCTTTTTCTGTTAGTTGTCTGTGAAGCTTGAGCTTTCATCATACATCTTCTGATGTAGCTCCTAATCAAGACTTACCCTTATTTTGAGGGCTAGATATCTTGGATTTGGACTCCTAAGTGCTACCAGGATGAAGTATTAGGAGTTACACTTGGTTGTGAGTCAAATTGGTTGCAGACAGATTAATCTCTTCCTCTGGCTTTTCTTTTGCTGTGTTTCCCATTACATTTTTGCCTCTTATCACATCCTTATCTGCCTCTTGCCTTATGCTTCCTTCATCAACTGTATTGCTGTTGCTTTTTGGTATTTCATGAGCAACACTGGCAGTTTAGGAAGAGCAAATCATATGACTAATTTTTCCGTTGCTTGGAAAAAAGCATTGTCCAGGGAGAACAGCACAGAGAGGAGGGTTAAAATTCTCTGGCTGCTTAGAAGGGGAAAGCTACAGGGAGGCGGTCTACTAAATGCATCTTTCTTTGCAGTCTCTTGCAAGACAAAAGCAAATGTGCTGTTTCTGCTAATGCCACATTATTCTGGGATAAGAAGCCTAGCTACAGTTGGTCTCAATCACTTCTTGTGGGGTTTTGTACTGGGGGTGCACAATGTGTCTTGGGAGTTCATTAGTACCGTAACTCTATCTGGTTGTATAATCTGTGCTGTGGATTTAATGTGCTATGGGTGCTGATACACCTGACTTTGTCCAGCAGAAATCATCTTGTGTCTGGCAGAGGCCCTGTGGAACTGGAGCCAGTAAAGTCTATTTTCCTTTCACTGCTGTTCCTTTCCTCAAACGTGTGGGTCTGCTTGGGTTCAGGGGGGCAAGTCTGACTTGTGTGGCCATGTCAATATTGTGTCCCTTGGTGCATCCTGCAGTGCTGCAGGTCTTAGACCCTTCTCGTCCAGGATGACAGTTGGTTATATTTGCATGTGTTTAATTCTCGTAGTGCTTTTAGCCCTAGACCTGATTTCTAACATCTAAGAAGCATGGATATAGGGACTGGCAGAGCACAAGAAGAGGCAAAAACAATGTAAGAGATGAGCTTTAACAAGTTACACAGTTTCAAAGTAAATCAAAACCTCAGGAAAGTCAAGATGTTAACAGTGTACTTCTTTATAGGGTGAGCGAGGATGGGTGTTACTCCATACTGTCTCTTCCCTGGGAAAAAAGCACCTGTCCTATTTAACATTTATCAGTGACCTGGAGGCAGCGATGGAGTGCACCCAAATTGCAGATGACACCCAGTTGGGCAACAGTCAATATGCTGGAGGCTGCTCATTCAGAGGGACCTAGATAGGCTGGAGGATTGGGCCAACAGGAACCCTATGAAATTCAACAAGGAGAAACACAAAGTTCTGTGTTAGGAATTACTGAATTCAGTAGCCCTTTTCCCTCTGTTTTCCTGTGCTTGTTTCTCTCCAGTCTTCCTTGCTGCCTTCCCCTAAATATCACGCAAGTCTCATATGGTCCCACATGCTCTTCCCCACCATTCCATAGTGAGTGCCACTAGGCATTAGTTCCCCTCAGTGGGAAAGGTGATCTGGGCACTGTTTACCCTTGTTGGAGGTTTTCAAGACTCAACTGGATAAAGCCTTGAGCAGCCTAATTCTACCTCATAGCTGACCTGTTTTCAGAAAGAGGTTGAACTAGAGACCTCCTGAGGTCCTTTCTAACCTGACTTATCCAGTTATTCTAAAAGTTGCTGCTGAACTGTAAATAAATAAATTCTGAGTTGTTTGCTCTATGTTTGCATCATAACTTGCTAATAATAATCTGTATTTTAAATCTGCATATTGCAGTCCTGTTCTGCCTGTTGATGATACTTAAGTTATTTGGTAGACAAGCAAAATACTTCTGTTTCTTAATAGCTCCTTTATCAAATCTAAAAAGTTGTTTAATTTTTGCTGTTATTAGTGAATTCCTTGGTCTGTGTCCAAGTTTGTTGTTTGTTTTTTTTAAGTAGATGCTAGCATTAGAAACTAAAGTTGGTCTCTATACTGTCTCTTAAAAGTGATTTTGCTAAATCAGTGCTAGAAACTTGTCAACACTGTGGACAAGTTTTAAACAACAGTTATACTATTTTGTTGAGATGTTACAAATGGTAGTTAAAATGTTCCAGTATGGCATACTACTGTATGCTGATTTTTTTTTTTTTCAGAGAATCAAATGTGTATTAGTGGTACTTCAGGTATGAGCTGTAAGGCAAACGGTGTTCTAGGACTTCTAAACCAGGACTTCTTACCTTTTAAGTACATGATTAAATTCAGGTACCTGTTCACTGTGTGCCACGAATGAGCACAGTAAGGTGGAAATAGAAACACTGTTTTTTATAAGCTAGCTTTTAAAAACTTCTCGAGATGGTCTGCTTTCATAGCTGACTCTAGCCTTTTTTGAGAAGGGGGGGAAATTCTTGACTGAACAATATTCGTGTTCCTAAATAGATGTTGGCTACCTTACTTATACAGTAGAGATTCAAAATTACAGTGGTCTGCATCCTGGACCAGCGTCAGAGCAATACTGTTGGACTAAGATCAGTGGTGTTGTAAGCCAAGTACCTGGAAAACATCCAGGTCTGGATACCAATGTTGTGTACTGTGGGAATCTGGAATGAGAAGTCTTGGGGACACCTGTACTTTTGCAATTACGTTCACTTGCTGACGCATGAGGGTTGTGGCAGTGCTATGGGTTAGGTGCAGTAGCACAAAACATTCACACAGTTAAGATTGCCAGCACCAAGACAGTTTGTGCATACTTTGGATACTATTTAACCAGAGTTCTGTTGGTTGAGTGCGTAAAAAGCTCTTAAGATTTTTTTTTTTTTTTTCCATTCAAAGTTGATGGTGATTCTTAGATGACTTTGTTTTTTAAGGGTGTGGCAACTGCATTGGCATACCACCTTGAAACACTAATGTGCAAGTTTGCAAGCTTGCATGCTTTTATGATTAGCATGGCATAAGTAGCGCACAGGAAGATCAGAATGACAAATGTAAATGGATGCGAATTTGCTCTTTCCAGGATCACAGTACTAGATTATTCTGTTCATATGTTCACATAAGTCAGTGTGCCTGTAGCATGACTTCCTCAGAAGAGCTGTTTCTTCTGTCAAAGCTAATGCAGGTCAAAATTTCATGATGATGTTTACAGTTTCATCAACAAACTTTTTAGTGATCACTCCCACCTTAATCTAAGGGAGTAATATATCCTCACGTAATGTCATCACTGGTTCATTGTGGCAAAGGATTAAAGCAATCATTTTGTTCTTCAATAATTATGTGTTAGCTGTACAGGATTTTACTTGAAATTCCAAAAGAACAGAATAGTGTCAGATCCATGTTTTGATATTTATCAGCACTGTAGAAGTTACTAGGTTCTTTTATAAGACCACAGAGATTATTTCCTGCTGTATTGGGTACTTAAAGCATAGAGTGAAAGATCAGCAGTGTCCTTTATTTATTTATTTATTTATTTATTTATTTTAAATTATGCTCTTAATAAAGTTCTAGCTTTCTGCCCTCTACTGAGCACAGGCTCCACATCCAGCTACCTTAACATACAGGCGCACATACTGACTTCTGAAAATGTATGTTGTTTTCTGAGATCCCCCTTTCCAGATTTTATTTTGAGGGAAACTATAAGCTACTTCAGACCTTCATGGCAGTAGGAATAAGTCCACAGGCATTTTTTTACATGGGAAAATGTCAGATTTTTATTTATCTTGGCAAAAGTAAGGTTTTGCTTTAGAGAGACAGCCCATTCTATGTGTTTCTGATCTTGTCTCCATCACTGTGCTTGAGCATTTTAAGGCTGGGTGGAAGTTGTTGTAGTAATCACCATCTTCTGTTAAAGGTCTTTCCTTTTTTTGTCCTTTCTGTTTCAGATTTAGCCTTGGAATCTAATCCATCTGATCATCCCAGAGCAAGCACAATTTTCCTGAGCAAGTCTCAAACAGATGGTAAGCTAAGTTTTTTCCAATTTAAAAAAAGGTGGGAGAAAAACTGGAAAAATAACCACCTATTTTAATTATGCAGCTCGAGAACACTTAGATTGCTTTAATTCTTTCAAAGCATAGGGATTAATAATTTGTGTGTTTACACAGAAATGTGTTCATAGGCTGTTCTACTTAACACTTAAAATCACTTGTTCTTCTAAATGCTTAAATATCAGGAGATTTCAGAGTCTGGATCCTAGTAGTCTGAAGGAGCAAGTCTTTCTTCACTAGTGAAATTCAAGCTTCAAGCAGTGGTGGGGGTTTTTTATGACCAAGGACTGTTTTAAAAATTGCTTTAAATTAAAAAAAAAAAAAGGACAGTTTTCTGTAAGGAATAATAAGCCTAAGCCAACAGTCTGTATCAGTTGCTTTTGAATATGTTGTTTTAAATTGTTTTAATAGTTTCAGTAGCATAATTATTCTTGAATCCTGGTTTTAATTACATGGATGTATTGGGACTTTCACTTTCTTTGCAGATCCCTTGTTTACTTAATAAAGTAAATTTTGAACAATTACTATAGCCTGTGCATTCCAAAATGCTGTTAAAAAGTGGAGGCATTTCGATGACGCACAAATAAAAAAGAATTCTGACAATAGTAAATTTTGAAGTTGCAACTAAAAAGGAGTTTAAGACATTCTTTTGAAAATGCTTCTGTTCCTTTTATAGTTGGTTCTTGTTTGAAGCACTGTTTTTTCTAAGACAGTGTTGCACTTGAGATTGGATGTGTTGATGGAAAGCTGCAGTGTGTCTTCTACCTTGGCATAGCTTTGCCACAGAAAAGTAGAATTATTTTGACAGGTCTGTCAGTCGCAGTCCTGCTATTCAGAGTCTTATGGCAAGTAGTAAAATTGTCAGTTGTATCAACTTTGCAATGCTCAGATAATCTGCGAGCAATGGAAACAAGCACTCGCGTGATTCTCCAGAAGAGATGATACCGAGGAAATGTAGGTCTCTCTTCCCTGAGGTCTCTAAGGTCAGTCTTCAAACAGACAGAGGATCTGACCTGCACATTTCAAACACCTCTTAGATGAGCGCTGCTTAAGTTGCAATTAGCAAGCTGACATAGTTCTTGAACATTGTAGTGCAGCTTCACTGTGCAGCCTTTCAGCCTTGCTGCAAATAACGTTCAAACTACATGAACATCCTCGTTGGGGGTAGTATTGCTTTTAAACATGACTCAGTATTCTTCAAATGTAATGTATTGAAATGTATACACTTGTGTTCATGTAGAAAAATGGTCTGCTAGGTGAGCAGACTATTAAACTATTCTCTGAAGTTTGTATTAGTTGGATGAATTGATTTTTACAGGGTATTTTTATGGACAAGTCAGGCAGAAGAATTTCTTTTCTAATTTCACTGGATATTCTTTAGTTAACCTTTCATAGAACTAGTAGAATTAATATCTGTAAGTTTTCTCTCACTGAGATGATACCAGGATTGTGAGTTTTGATTTATGCAAGAAGACCAAAAAAATTTGGATACTCTCTTCCAATTGTTAATTTTTCTAAATATGTAAGAGAATGTGTCCCTGCTAATAAGTGGTAAAGATCTGAGGTCAAAACTTTGGAGAAGTCACCTGTCCAGGCTGGTCACATTTGTATAGCTTTCTGCATGTATGCAACTCAGCTCTCCTTTAACAGCACTGTTTTACTGCTGCTGTTATATCTGGAAGTTAAACCTTACAATCTTTTTTGAAAGGCTGACACAGTTTAAAATGATCAGATAACATGGTTGCAGTTATATGAGAAATAGGCGTAGCTTGTGCCAGCATCTTCTGTATAGTCAAATACCTTTTTACCTTCTGCTGTCTAATAGGAGGAGAGAAAACACATATATAATGCTGGGCACCTTCCTCCTTGTGTGTCTTTGGCAGGTTCAGCGTGTGATGTTTTTACTTCTGTTCATGGAGTGGTTGCTGTTGGATGTTAGACATTGTCTATTTGAACTATCTGAAATCATCCAGTTTTTCATGATGCACAGCATCTCTTCAAAGCTGAGACATTTTTCCCTTAGTGCGATGGGTGGAGGTAGTTCCTAAATGTACATGTGGATAGTTGGAAGTAGTATGTAGTTTACTAGCTTGATAAAACTCAGTATTTTTTCCTCAAACTACTTTTTCAGACACCTAAAGTCAAATTTGAAACTTCTAATACTCATGTACTTCAGAAGACTGGGTTAATAGAATTACTTTATTGAATGTAAATTGGGATTGTATTTTAGAAACCTTTCAGTTCACATTCTTTCTCCCTCTTTCTAGTGCGAGAGAAGAGGAAGAGTAACCACATCAATCATGTAAGTAAAACAAATTCTTAATGTGCTATATAGATAATATTAGCATATTGGGACGAAGACAAATTCAACAACTGTAGTAGTTCTCGGTATATAGTCCTACACATGTTCCAAATCCTCCTCAGCAAGATAAAACTGAATTATCTTTGCCTATCTTTAAAAAATAAACAAACAGGCACAGTGTCACAGAGCATAGAATGGCTGATGTCAAAAGAATAAGAATGGATATTTTTGTTGTATCAGTCTTGAGCATTTCAGAACAGTAAAGGAGAAAATACAAGTCAAACTGCCTACGTTGGTTTTTTTAGACAGAAATAAAACTGGATTAATTTCTCAGCTGAGATGAGAAGTCTTAAATGACTTCCTGTTTGCGCATCACTACAGGACTTATTGTGAGAAATGTATCCAGCATGAAAAGAGAATGATGAACAAACATTATAATCAGTATGATGAACAAATGATAATGCATTAGTTTTAAAATCTGAAAATATGCTCTAAGCATCTTCTACAAAACCAAATTAGTTGTTTTTGACACTTCACTTACCAAAAAAATATACAAAAAAGATGCAATGTCATTAATAAGTGTATAAAAAATTATTGACTAGTAAAGCTAAGAATGGAAGTTACTAAGACAAAGCTTAAAAAATACTGTCTAGCAGAAGTGTCTACTGATAAGTTACTGGTAAGATAATGATATTTCAAGTCTGCTGTATTTAGTATGATTATGGGGGGTGGTTCTTTTTTTTTTTCTTTTCTTTCTTTTTCAATTACAGTTCCAGCTTTACTCTGCCAGCACCAAGGTGAAGTGTGATTGGATTGTTTTTGCTGGCAAACTTCAGCTGGAATGGGAGATGTTCCCAGGCAGCCATTGAGTTGTGAAGGGTGCCAACATTTTCATATGGAAGACTTTCAAGATTTTAGACAAGGCATTTAAAAAGATTCTGGCAAAAACTAATGAATCTTGAATTGCTTGATTAAAACTCTTCCCTCAATTATGATGTCCTAGCTCTAGTGCAAGGCATTCTCTAAAAATGCTCAGGGAAGCCTGACTTAGTGTTATATACGAAGATTTCTTGCAGTATAAAATCTGCGGGATTAGGATAGATGATGGAACATATTGCTAGCTCTGAATAGTAAAAGTAAGGGTAATAGTAGTACTTTATTTCCAGATTCCAGACGCTAAACAAGACATGAGTAAAGTGAGCAATGTCAGGAAGAGGTTTCTTTTTTTCTAAAATATAAGAAGACAAAACCCCAAATGCAAAACTGTCTTTACAGGGAGCGATACTGGATAACGAGAAAATGTAAGGGTATAGGATATAAAAGAAGGGAGAAGATGATTATGGAGTCACAGGGAAATCTAATAAAGAACATCGTAGAGAGGGAAGACCGAGACCTGAACTGGCAAGAATGGAATGGAGGAGAACTGAGAAAATCGGAGGACTTGCTGCTTTAGCTGCAGCTATTTCTGCTGAAAATTACTTATCTAAAAACATCGTGTTGTATATTACAAGGGATGATTTATAAACCTATCTTACACAAAGGGTATCTTTAGGAACTTGATGGCTCTAGGATAGCTTGCATAGCAGGAGCAATCATCTACAAAGACCTCCTCTGCAGTAGCTACTTAAGGTGTAAAGCCAGTATTCAGTGTGGTAAACCAAAGCTCACAGAATCCCTCTTCTTGAATGTATTTCTGTTCTTTTTTTTTTTTTTTTTTTCTTTCTCCCTCCGACCTTCCCCTCCCAGGTTTCTCCTGGGCAGCTTACGAAAAAATACAGCTCATGCTCAACAATATTTATAGATGACAGCACCGTCAGTCAACCTAACCTTAGAAGCACAATAAAGTGGTAAGAACCATTTGTCGTCAACAAGGGGCTGAGTAGCACTGCAAGGTTTATATGGGATTTTGTGGTGGTCTTGTCTGTTTCAAAGCCAGTCACACACTTGAATGAGAGGAGCACAGCACCTCTCTTGGTCATGGAAGGGGTCTAGAGGTCTGGTTAATTATGACTGCTGAGGCGAGCTTTTTTTTCAGTTACAGAGCTAATGTACTGTTGTATTAAAGTAGTTATTGTGCACTTGAGAATCTGAGGCAGTGCAGAAGTGTGTCAGCATTTTGGGTTTAAAAGTGTGTGTTGGGGTGGGGAGCTCAAAGTCTTCACATTGAAAGCCAAACCCAGAAGAAACTCTCAGTCTGGGAAAACTTGAAATGGATTTTGTATGGAGTTGCAGGAAAAGTTTGTAGGACTGCGTTTGCTACTTGCCAGTGGTATTAGTCTGCCCTCTAGTTGTGGATAACAGTATGTTGCTGGCTTTGGTTTTTAGTTCTAGCCTTTCTACTTTTTCTTCATATATTTATTATTTTAGGTAGGTGAGTTTGATAACTAGTCTTCTTGGTTCTCCAGTGGAAATGGCTGTTTGACCTATTGTTCTGGGTACCACAGAGACAGTTCTTTGTGCATAGACGATACCAGCGAGAACTGAGAGTTCTACTGTGCTTGAAGGCAAAGTAGCTTCAGGCCCAGAAGGCTTTACTGTTTTAACACTTAGTAGAGTTTGGAAATGTCTAAGTTGGTTTGTCACTTTCGAATTTGGTTTCAAACAGAGGTATCTAGGATGTCACTCCTCCTTTTCTAGAGAAAAAAAACTAAATGATGGTGCTTGTGCCATTTTGAAGTGGTGTACAGCTGGCAACAGATTAGAGCTTGCCCGTGACATATTCCTGTGATGGCAGTGTTCCTGTTGCCGCTGCCAGTAAAGTATCTGAAATTTGGCCACAGTAGATGAGTGTCAATATGAAATCCATTGCCTTACTTGACTCAGCAGAGACTGAGATCTGTTCTTGTCCCCTTCTTGGATTATACTGGCATATCATCTTTATGATTCTCTTTTTTTAGACAGGTCCTAAATTACACAGCCAGAGATACAGAATTAAAACATCAGCAGAATCTCTACAACAGTATATGTAACATCGAGTAGAACTTTTATTATATTTTAGTTGTGAATAGTCCACATTTTCAATAAATGTCACCTAATCAGGCAATGAAGGTGCGCGTTTAAAATGTGGTACAATATTTATTGCATGGCACAAATACCTGTACAATGAATATAAAAGTAGTTTGGCTAGCAAATTTGATTTGGCCAGTTTCCGTTCAGGCAGGTAAACATCAGAAATGAGACACAGAGTATTCAAGAATGTGAGAGGAAGCCAATACGTAATGGATTCTGAACATTTTGCCCTGAACAACAGCTTTTGCAGTGGAACAGTGTGCACAGAATGGTGCTTTAAGTCTTTTCTTTTTTTTCTTTCTCATTTTTAGTGTAACACTAGCAATATTCTACCATATAAAGAACAGGTGAGTGAACTTTTTTTTTTTTGCTGAAATACAACAACTTTCTTTTTGAGCCAGGGATGTGGTCTTGGTGACTTCAGGAACAGCTAAGTATAACTTAAAGGAGTTGAAAAATCTGACACTTCATGCTGTATCTGCTTTCTCTTTGTACCCCCTCTTGAGCTGATACAGAAAGGTCTGTAATACACCCAATCCAATGGCACATGCTTCATCGAGAATGAAGCGTAAAAAGTCAAAACGGAGGAGAATACACTTAACTCACCACAAATCAGCCTTTGAACTTTGTTTAGCTATTCCTGAATACAGAAGTACAGATTAGTTTTGGTGGGTGAAGGAACACTCTGTCCCATGTGCAGATAACCCTTGCAATTATAGCTAGTTACAGCGTATACTTCAAAATTACAGCTGCCTTTTTGAAATAAATGCTGTTGAGATGGTTTCCCATTTTAAGGGAGAACTGTACTAAGCATAATATAAGAACATGGATAGCTATTAATTGTTTAGCTTCTTAAATACTCAGTTGTAAGATCTCATCATTAAATACTTTGCAAAAATACAATATAACTTCATACCATATTCTAGGGAAAGCTGAACTATAAAATACGTCCCTTTATCCTCTTTAATGAATAACACTTTTTTAGTGGAGCATAGCATTACCAATTTATTCTTGTTGCTAAAACAGAGTTTTTTACTTTGTAGAGATTCTGACAGATCGTTGGATATTTTTGATGAAAAATCTCATCCTCTCACAGTAAGTGTAACTTTTTGATCCTCTGAATGTGTATCAATATACATATTTTTTAACATCTTGATTTGTATTGTATAAGTCATAAAAATGTCTTAGCATCAGGTCACAAGCAAATTGATCTTAAACTGTATCTTTATAAAATACAGTGCAGACAGTGTCCTCTGGACTTTTGATACTGGCTAGATCATGAACAGAACCCAGCCTTTCTAAATGTTGCAAAGTATGTTTGGTTTTCTATGCTTTGAATATAAATAAAGCAAGCACGTGCTGATCTTGCATATTTTGTATCCGAACTTTCTTGTCTGACTCCTTTCTTCCCCTCTTTAACACTACTTTAATTAAAGGCTTTTCCTAGTTATTTAGGAAGACGTGGTTAGTAGATATGTGCCTAACCTTTTGAATGGCTGCAAACAGGAGAACATAATATGTGAAGCAGCACACAAAGTAGGAGACAGTGAGTTTGGTCTTCAAAAAACCTGAAAGGCAAAATTTTAAAGCAAATAGGCTTAATGCTGCTTGCAGTAACAGCTAGGAGCATTCAGCATGTGATTTTAATGTGACTGGTCGTGGTACAGCTTTTTAGACAGTCTTTAAGATGCAAAACCTCATAGTACAGGCAAGCTCAAGAGTGGAGCGTGTGCTTTTTATGTCCAGTTTGAGCACTACTAGCTTAATGACTGTCCTATAGAACCACTTCCTTTGTTTTTAATTTGAAATGAATTTAGCAAAGCTCTAGTGGCTTTAAAAATTCAGTTTGCTCTGGGACATACCTGAGTGAATGCAGCTTAATCTATCTCACAGATTTGGCTTGTTAATAAACAGTTTTTAATAAACAATTAAATATTTTAAGTTTGTTAGTTTCATCCCTAAACATGACCCATTGTGCTAGGAATTGTACACTTGAATAAATACAACTCTTTACTCAATAAAAATAATGAACTTCAGGAGAAGAGCCATATAGAAGATTTCTTGTATGGACCGTGGCACTTCAAGAGAAAAGTCTGGTCCAAAACTGTTTTAACTGCCTGGTTCTGTTTTTTCACATTGAAAATTATTTATGTAAGATGAACTCCACTTCATCACACAATTTCTTTTCTTTATTTAGCAACCTGATATCTTTTGATCCTGTCATATAGCCTACCTCCTATTTAATGAGTATGAATAGAGGAAAATCATTGTGTCCTTTAGGAAACACTTAAAGGTCTCTTCTATCTTACTGTAGTATACAGACAGAAATATAGCAATGGCTGTATGTCATTCTTCTGAGGGGAAAGATACAAATGGCTTGTAGTTTCTATAGCAATGGGGTTTTGGCTGGGAACCTACAGCTCCTTTAAAAAGGTTAATTAGCTGGAAGAAATCTTTGAACACCTTGTCCTCTAAAGATTCAGTCACAAGGAGTCCAAATCCAGGCTCTATTGACCCTAATAGCAGAAGAAACAAACTTCAAGTTATCAGCGTCACAGGGCTTAGTTACAAGTAACAGTCCTTTCCTCCTCAGCTCCAGTCAGCAAAAATGTACTTCCAGATGTGCTTTTGTACCGCTCGTAGTGCAGGAATTATGCAAGGGGGATCCTGCTCATGTACAGGGTCAGAATTCTCAAACGCTCATTTTAGGATTGCTCTTACAGACTGATTATTTCTAAGCTTTTATTCTCCTCTGTATTTAGAAACAGTTTAGCATCGTGTCAAAGTTAAAACTAGCTGTTCATTAGCTTTGTCTTTCTGGAATCTCTCAAGAATGAGTCCTATGAAGACAGTGTAAGTTACCTTCCAGTTCTACATGTGACAGTATTATTGACATGTTCTTCAGCTCTTCCTCGGCTGGAAGGGGAATCTTGTGAAGTCTCTTAATTTTGCCTTTTGAAGAGCCAGTGCTTCCCTGGAGTATATGTATCTGTGATTTTCTTGCAGGGAGAAACTTTTTTTTTAATCTCTTTTAGTCTGTAAAATGTTCCATGGACAATAGTTAGCACCTGTAATAATGATGGTAGTTCATGCTCTTTCCTGTTAGCGTTACAGATCAAAAAAGTGTTCAAAACAAAGGTATCGGCTAAAGCTATTGTGTTTTGTTTGGAATATTCATAATATTGCAAGGCTGCTTGCTGCTTTCAGTATATGATTTTGTTCTGTCTCTGTGACAGGGAAGGGTTGTATACACTTCTGCTCGGTGAGAAGAAACAGCCATGTGTGGCTGTTCTTTAAAGTCAGTATTAAGACAGATTTTCAGTAATTCGGAGAACTTTCTTTCAGCGGGAAGAGGTTCCAGATGACTACTACAAGCATGACCCTGATCACAAGCACATCTACCGGTTTGTTCGGACACTTTTCAGTGCTGCACAGCTGACGGCTGAATGTGCAATAGTGACACTGGTAAGAGATGCCTGATTACTGAAACTTGAGGTTTTTGAAGACTTCCCCCTCCCCCCCCCCCCCCCCCAGTGAGTGAACTGGGCTGAACTGACGTTTAAATAGTTACAGTATCTCGTGAAAAATACTGAAGACACTGTACAAGTGAGCTCCTTAGAGAAGATTTCTAAGTAGTCACAGAAGTGGTTAACTAAAAAGGAACTTACCTTTTCTATATATGAATATGTAACACTTAATTACTTGTCCAATCACACGCTGTTTGTTTCATAATATATAACTTTCTGAAGAAGCTTGAGAAAGGCAGAGCAGTGGGACACGGTAAACAGTGGGGTATAAAAAGATCAGACACAGACATCTTTTATTTCAGTTGTGTGGAGGGGAAAATGGGAGTTGTGTATTCATATTAACCAGAACAGTGCAAGTAACACCCCCTAAGGAGTCGAGGATCAATACTGTAGGAACTCCAGGGGATGAACTTTCTCATTATTATGTCCTTCAATCATTGCCACCTTTCTATTAAACTTTTTTTTTTATTAAACCAAAGAGGCTACAACTTTTTTTCCCAGGTGACGTGGAGGTACTTGGAACTTAAGAACAATAGTAAGAAAATAATCTCATTACAGCTTGTTGTTTGATTTCAGAAAGCAAGATGGATATAAAAACTTGACCATGACACTGATTATTTATACACACACATATATATGTGTGCATATACATATATGTATATGAAGGGAAAGAAAAAGCCACAACCTATGTCATTGCTGCATTAGACGATCTCTTAAACTGCACTTTATTGCGTACTAGACTTCAGTCTTCATTGTGGCTTCTTTCTGAAAAACAGTCTGAAAGGAGAACAGGAGAGAATTGTCACCAAAAGACCATGTGGCAATTAAGCAAACTCAGCTTGAAGGACTCTTTTTTTTAATTTTTTTTAATAAGGAAATAAGTAATTAAAAAGGCCAGATAGTTAGAGCTATTGAAACTCTAAAAGTAGTTTGAGGTTTTTGCTTTTCCAAAGACATGCAAGCAATTTTGACAGAACAAGATGATAGCTAAGCCTGGGCAATCTAGCCAGCTGAAGTATTTACAAAACAGAAATAGAGTTAGTTTTTAAAGTGGATTTTACCACTAGATGGCTCTGTTATTATAGGAACACCTTAAGTCCACTTGAAAGCTGCAAGCAAAGGATGGGAAGAAAGTATGGAGAGACCCTAGTAATAAAGATTGATCCTGCCCTTAGACCTGTACATCAGCTTCCTGCACCCACTAGTTTATCTGAGGTTTCATTAGGACCTTGGACTTAGTTTAGGGTATAGAACATTAAAAACAATCTATATTCAAATTTGAAAGTGCATATTACTTAGTACGTGGATCATTATAGGAGTGTGAAATAGTAGAAAACTTTTAAGGAAGGGACTGATTCAACATCTTTGGGCTGATTTGAGATTACGTGGGACGAATGAGTAAAAGACCAAGACACATCTTTGGACTTGGGTATCTTTCACTGTCTGAGCAGTTGGTGATGTAGATGAAAGCAGAGGATGACGTTGTTGTAGGTGAAGGATTGAAGTCTGTTCTTTACAGGGTGAAGTAGAAATAGCACTATAACGCCTTTCATTGTGGAAAGAGGGCGATTAATGCATCTTCGTCCCATGACTACAGATCACAGTGCAGGTTTTAGCACTTCCTGTTAAGCTACAAGTGCTGAACCTTAACGGTGAGGAAAGGCTAGTGTGATGTTGAGTGATTTACTATCCCAGATGGGCCCTAATGAGAACCCGTTAGTGACTGTGTGACTCTGTGGTGGAAAGAACTCCAGCAGTGTCTCACTGAAACAGCAGTGCTCATTGCTCAGAACTGATTCCTCAGTATCTTTATTGTATACCTTGGTGGTCCAGTTCTTGTGTTGTACTAAAAAATGGAACCTGTAACTCCTGAAAGTTTGGATTCTAAAGTGTAAGTAGTAATCACTAATACTTATTCTGACACACTTAACGGTAACGGAATAAAATAGTCAGATTGGATTGGCATGTTTGCTGCTCAGAACTCAGCTCCAGGTCTTAATTACACACATAAAACTGGGGTTTTTTTTGTTTGTTTTTTGGTTTTTGTCTTTTTTATTTTTATAGGTTTATTTGGAAAGGCTTTTAACCTATGCAGAGATTGACATATGCCCTAGTAACTGGAAGAGGATAGTCCTAGGAGCCATTCTGCTAGCTTCTAAAGTCTGGGATGATCAGGCTGTGTGGAATGTCGATTATTGCCAAATATTGAAGGACATTACTGTTGAGGACATGTAAGTTGCAAGGTTTGGCTAATCTGCAGTGGTGTTTGTTTTGGGTTTTGGGGTTTTTGGTTTTTGGGGGTTTTTTGGGGTTGTTTTTTTTTTTTACGGCAATTTTTGTGATCATACTGAAAAAATGTGTCTCTGGTGCTATGATATATGTACATGATGTATCTCTGGTGTCCGGCCCCATTCCCTTTTTTTAACCTAGGAAACTTTGGATAACCCTACTTCGAGACAAATATGTATTAATATTTGGGTGTATATGACTTGGGTGAGTAACTTCAAAGTTAGTTTTCTTTACCTTCTTTCCCCCAGTGATAAACCATGGGACTGGCTGCTTGTTTCCACTAAATTTTTGCATTGGTGTAACTCTAAAGTGCCGAATTTATGGTCTTATCAAAAGCCTTTTTAGGAAGAAAAAAAAAAGTGAACTAAATTTGTTCCCTGCCTTTTCTGTTTTAGAATTTGAAAAATTGCAAGGTAAGCCATAACTTGTGACTTATGTGTCTGCTTTTGTATCCAGCTAAGGCCTAAATATCACAAGGTCTGAATTCCTAGCCGCTGCTGCTGGCAGACACATGTCATTTGTGTTGGTATCTGTGGTTTGCATGTGTTACATGCAGCTACTGCTACAGCTCATCCTCTTTGGGCGAGTTCTTAGACTTGCCTACAGTGCTGAGAACAAAATCCTCAATCTTACTACTGCTTGTTTATGTAAGGCTGTTTCTTCTATATGTTCTTGTCTCAGATGTAGATTTCAGTTTTTCAGAAATTTTGAATCTGCTGTCTTTTCTTGGTTCACTCAGCTTTAAGCCCTACAATTTCTGCAGTTTCAGAGGATGTTCATCCTTGTGGCTCCAGGCTCATACTATGGGCTGGAAGTGTGTTTATGTGGAGTGGATTTGGCCCATTAGATTTTTCTGTTAAATTCCTTCTTGCAAAGTTCTATCTCTGAGAGCTTTGAGATGTCAACATATTGTTTTAATTCTGTTTGCCAGCTTGTTCCCCTATTTCCCTTATCACAGTGGTAGAAATGTTAGAAGGCTAGCTTAATATCAGACTTTCTGGCCTTAATAAACTTCATGACATGTTTTATGTGTGTTCGAGTTTTATTGCACTGCTGTAATTGAGCATGTGTCCAGGCCTATGTGGTAACAGTTAATTCTAGTAGAGGAGCAGACTGAGGTGGTAGAGATTTGCATACAGCACTGGGAGGCTACCTACGTGAGAGAGTCTGTTCTTGCCCCAAGCTCTCTTCCCTGGATTCAGCCTAAAGCTAATGTTTAAAATACAGTAAGTAATTATTTATCTGGGATTCTTTAGGAGGAGGAATATCCAGTTTTCTTCCTTTTAGGTGGGGGGCGGTATTTCTAAAAATGGGGGAGTTATCTGCAGCAAAACAGTTTTTGTTATTCAAGTTAGTTCACATTGCAAACAGCAACAGCAAACATAGTTCCTTGTTTTATACATACCTCTTGCCTGGGAGTTCTTTGTCTCCAAATGCAGGGCTGTGCCAGTCATGCTTTCATGAAAGCATAATTAGTGATTTTATACGATGTACATCTTTGCTCAACCTGGCTCAGAGTGCTCATCTATCTGAGGAACATACTTGAAGCGTTGCTGCAAATAACTCTGAGATCGCTGAAGTGGGGTCGGTGATGCTAGGAGTGCTGGAGTACACATCTTGCTCTTTTTGATGTCTCTTCTTCTAGCCCTATTTGGGACAAATCAAACTGATAGCACTGAAAATATCTGTAACAAGCAGGATGTTTATTCTCTATTGCCGATGCTGGGTCTCCTGAAATTGTCAGTACTTACATTTTCAAAGCAGTGATGGTGGTAAGGAAAATAGACTGAATTTAGGCTTATTTTTTCCTCCAAGTTGAAGGTGGGATTTTTGTAATCCCATCTCATTTGAAATGACTTAGACCTTTGATTTTGCGTAGGGGCAGAAACTGTACAACCCCGTTCTGACAGTGGCCCAGGGGTGTCCATCCCAGGCCCCGCACTGCTGCAACTTGGCAGACTTCACTGCTCCTGGGCTGGAAAACATCACCATAATTGGGACCTTGGAAAACTGCTTAAACTACTCAGCAAAACTGAGTTTTAAGTTCATAAGTTTACTTTGAATTAATAGTTGGTACTATAGTTAATTGTCAGCTTTAGTTGTTTCAATATTTTTTAAACTATCAAAAGTCACTTGATGGTGAGTATTAGGTATTCTGAATGCAAGCATTACTGAGAGAAAACAACTGGCGAAGGATTTCAGGCATGGTTGCATTGTAACGTTGGAGATGGCTGATGATGCTGCCAAAAACCCCACCCAAAACCCCAACAGCTCCCCAGCTAAAGATTGCTTGGCAGGACTCTACCAGGTATCGCTCCCTGGGTGGGCCATTCCTGTGCAGTAAAGGCCTGTCTACAAGGACTGGTGGCGAGTTTTGTTTGTGAGCTTTCTGTGAATTTTCCTCTTGGCTCTACATACCTAGAATGATCTCACTAACCTGATGGATACTCTTGTTGAGCCACTGCAAGCCAAGCATGGGAGTTACACCACTCTGGAACTGGCAAAAGGGTTTATATCTGGTTTAGTTCACTCAATTTGCAAATCTGTGTGTGTGTGCGCGTGTGCGCGTACAAGCCAGGCACCTCTTCTGAAGGCAGTGTAGGTGCACCTTGTCCCCACCAAACACGCTCTCCTTACTGCTTAAAGACACTTGTTAGGCAGCCCCACCTCACAACTCTGTTAGCAGTGCGAGCTGTGTGGCGCTCTCAGAAACTGCGAGTGGGTTAAAGTTTGTTAAGGGATACGTGATCCAGGCCTCACGACCGGCAGATGAGTTCATTTGCCTTAGCCTCTTCCTACTCAACATAGGTAGAGTGTTCATCTTATTTTTGTCTATCACAAGCCCTTTCTTATTTGACCAAAGCAAAGGTGGGTCTTCTACTGAACGGGGTTTTTCTTTTGTTTTTTGGGGGTGTGTGTTTTTTGTTTGGTTTTACTTATTTCTAATGGGGAAAAAATCAAAGGAAATTAAATTGGTATTTGGAAGTCATTCTTTGTCAAAACTTGCTTGCTTTGATGAGAATGAATCCATAATCACTGAAAAATTAACTGTGCAGCTGCTAATCTTGCTATGATTGCTTGTAAGAGGACACATGCTGTTCGTTCTTTTGGCTACATATATTTGTAAATAAGGCACAGAAAACACATGGGCATTATCCTTTCCCAGGTTTTAAACCACTGTTAATAGACTTGTTAATCCAATGAAGAATTGTATTTTTACACAATTAAAATGTATTAGCATAGTGAGTACAAAAGGGGCAGTGAAGAGCATTTATTCACAGGGTAAATCAAGCTCTGATCAGCTGATCATCAAAACATTATCTGATTTACATTTCTATAGGCTTATGACCATATGAACAGGAAATTAATTTTGGCACTAGGTTCAATGATACTCAAGTCCACTATGCTAGAAACAAGCACAAAGCTGCTATTCATATTGAGACCTGCCATCCAATACAGGACACAACCTGGATGATTCCTTGATTTATTCCCCACCTCTGATAGGTAAAACATTCATTTTAAAAGCTCCCAAAAAGCAAGAACAGCCTTGGCACTGAATTTGTGCAACTTATCTTCTGGTGTATTCCCAGTTGGCCCATACAGCTGCTAAGTTCTGTTGAGACAGGTCTGCTACCAGTAGGAACAATCGTTGAGTTGTTAGTGTTGAACTGAATTGCTTGGTTTGGGTACCACCAGTTTCTTTTAGGTTAATTTGTAAAACATTGTTTTTCCTCTGTAGAACGTCTCTGATTTAGCTGACCACGGTACAGTAGCTGAAGCAGCCTTTTTCATGTCATGGCTCTCTCCCCACTTTCCTCCAAATATTTTGCCCAGTGAAAATAGATGAGTGAGTAAAAACTGGACAGTGCCCTTTGACATAGTACTTTGTTATCCTGCCTAATGCTATTGAGGAGAAAATTCCTTCTCCCACCTAATGCTGCTTATTTATTTATTTATTGGAGATGAATCCATGTTGCTTCAAGAGCCTTTTTTCTGTGAGATAATAGCAGCAGCTCTTCATAGATCCATTTGTTGCCGTGGTGATCTGCCTACTCCTTTTGTTAGTCCGGCTCTACTTCAATAAACACCCTTCCTGTTATCAGCCTGGTGAAAATGTCTGCAAGTTCTTCAGAGCTAATAAACAGCATACATCATTCCTTTCATCTGATCACTATAGTGTGGGGCCGTACGAGAGTGAGAATGGCGCATGAATTGTACAGCTGCACTAATGGAACTCGGAAGAATGAACCTCCCCGGTCAGCCGAGCGAGTGCACGACAGGGCACTACCTTTCCCTCTGAGCCGGAGGTGCCAGGACTCAAAAGCTGCACCTTGTTTTGAGCACTAGTGAATGACCTGTCTCTCGAAACTAATAATGCAGAGCTCTCGATGACTATTTCAAAGTTGCTGGTTTTAAAAACAAGCTTGAGGTCTCTTTAGTGTTTTCAGCCAGCTAAAACAATCTTTTTTTCCTTTGTCTTCTGTCCCTTACGCCTCCTAGGAACGAGATGGAAAGACACTTCTTGGAGCTACTGCAGTTTAATATCAATGTTCCTGCCAGTGTTTACGCCAAATACTACTTCGATCTTCGCTCCCTAGCAGATGACAATAACCTGAGCTTTCTGCTGGAGCCTCTCAGTAAAGAGAGAGCACAGAAACTGGAGGTAATGGTCTGAGACTGGCTGAGCAGGGGACTCTGTCTGTATGTGTAGTAAGAGCATCTGTTGCTAATCATGTTAAGTGGCAGTTAGAAAACTAAAAAGCTTTTAGATTAGTGTATTACAGGCTAATTTAACCCCTTTATAACTACAGTTAGCACTTCTAAAACCATGTCTAGGCTAAGCAAGTATTCTGAGGAAAGAAAGGGACAGAGATTACAGAAGTCCAGCAGATCGCAAAATAAAATGGATGTTATTTTGGGAACCGTAGCTCAGCTAGGCTACTTAAGATTGAAAGGATTAGTGTCATATGTAATGGATTGTCTGTCCTTCCCTGGTCACAGTCTGTATTCCAAGCACCTAGAGACAGTCACACTCAGACCTTTCTAAATACTGCCAGCTGAAGGTTTCCCACTGCATCCCACTGCACAGCTGCTTTTAGATTTAGAGGGAGCACTCTTAACTGCTCTCATGGTTTAATAAACCATTTGTCTGGAGACAGCTGCAGAAATAATAATATGTTTCTTTTCACAACTTTTAGAGCCTCACCTTTCCAAGGAAATGTTGCTTTCAGATAAACTTTTGGAATAGCTGCTTCTTAGGAGTCCTTCAGAATGTCCAGCAGAGTTTAAATACAGATTACTGGCCCTTTCTGCTCAATGGGAAAGGCTGCCCTTCTGTGAGTCCCCGCAGCCTTCTTTGATATGAAGGCTCATTTTAAAAAAGCTTGCAACTTTTGCAGAGTCAGTCTTTCTTCCTAGTTGTTGGAGATATGTAAGACATTTTGCAAATATCTAAATTACCTGGGTTCCCAGGCAAAATTTCTCGTTGGATCAATGCAACCTTTCATCTGCCCAGGTTTAATTGATGACTCTGCATGTTGTTTTGTTGACCTTTCAACAAAGGCATTACCGCAGGCCCTGTGTACACTGATACCATAGCCCCTTTCAAAGAGGGGTGTGCTACGGTATTCTTGGCTTATATTCTTCTATTGTCCACCCCCAATAATTCTGCCAAGTGCCAGGTTTTTTTATTTTGTCCCAGAAGTGGCTGAACTTTGGGAATAAGTGTGATCCCTCCTGGTCCTTTGGAATGATAGGTATGATATGCCTACGAATTCCTCTATTTAAAGTTAAGCAATGCAACTCTTCTGCTTTGTCTCACCCTTGTTACTTGCACTTTAAGCTACCACTGTCACTAATTGTAAACGTGGTTGTAGGGCAGTTCATATTCCACAGGAAACTGTTTACTGAACTGCTCGGTGCCCAGGCATAAGTGGATGATTTACAGATTGTGAGCCTGTTTTGTTTCTTCTTTGCTAGCATTTGGGGGCTTGGTATTCAAAACCAGAGTAGTTTTCAGTACAGTATGTGCTTTGCCATAATGCACTTACTAATGCACGTATATAGGACATTTTGGTTTTTAATTCTAAAACATGATAAATATTTAAACCATTTGCTCAAATTTTTAATTCTACCTTTCGGTTAGAAACATGTGAGCAGTTGATAGGAGCCTCTATGAAGCAGTGAATTAGTATTCCAGGGATTGAAAACTGATTTACACCATATGGGCGACTGGGGCTAAATATGTCAACACAGGTTCCTTTATGATTGATGTGCTAGCATTAAAACAGGATGGAGAGTCTGTCTGGTCTTGCACCGGGAGCTCACGCAGCCAGTGTCTCAAAGAATGCCACTCTTGAGCCAAATGCATGCCTCCAGAAGGTCGGCAGAAATAAATGTAAATAATTATTTTAAAATACACTTAGAAGTTTATTCATGCTCAGAGTGTTTTTCACCTTTTGAACTCCAGAACACTGGGCTGTGCTGAATGGGTGCTGCCTTAAAGGGAAGGTGTAGGCTTGTAGCTGATCGCAGGACTCTGAAAGTTCATCTGGTGATAGGTGGTAAATTATTAATGGAAGTAAATGTTCAGGACTGAAATTCAGTGCAGCCTTTTATTACAGGTATCCTTATTTATTTGAATTGATAATGCCTGAAGGCTCCAATCAGAAATAGGCCTTGCAGGGAAGGACACACAGTGTTTTCTGGACAGTCTTGTGTTACTAGGATTTAAATAATTAGGCTTGTTCCTAGAATAGCTGCACCAGAATAAAGGCTGCTTGACTAGCTAGATAAGCAGAGCAGAGGTGAGCCAATAAATGGGTGAAAAAGCAGTTAAATACTAAATTGTCCACATGTGCTGATATTTAATAGCTGTATTAAAGTGCCATGGCTATTGCCATGCTATCGAGCAGTGGGCTGCCCTCCCTTCTCGCACCTCTTCAGGAACCTGATCGTGTGAGTGATCCCGGGAAGCGCATGTCGGGGGTGAGAGTGTAGAGAAGGTAAAGGCAAAACGGGTGTCCTAGTAGAACTTCAGTTCCTAGGCTCACTTGCAGTGAGTGGCCAAGGGAAACCCGAGGGAGTGCAGAAACCTTTTCAGTTTGAACCTTTTCTCTCACAGAAATGGCTGTGTGTGTTTTTGTACTGTTAAAATAAAATTTTTGTGCTGCCGTGTGCACCAGATTTAGCTACTAGGGGCAATTTTGAACATAACTTCCACAAACTCGTAAGTCTGAAATGGATCCAAGTTTCCCATTAGATAGTGAGACTGCTAAAAGAATGAAGATACTTGGATATGGAAACCACTCACCTTCCTTATGTCTTACTTTCTGATGGATAGGGTTGTTCTTAGCATGGGGACAGACCCCTTTAATATTTTTCCCTCCAAAGTAGTTCTTCCTTACTCTCATTCTAGGTAAAAAAGCTAGTAGCGTCACTGCTACAGAGTGCCTGCTCTGTTGGTATTACACTTGTATAAAGCTTCCTTGAAATGTTCAAACTTTTCTAATGTGTACTTTTCATTTTGTATCTGAACATGGTATCTAGGCTATCTCCCGGCTGTGTGAAGACAAATACAAAGACTTGTCAAAAGCTGCTATGAGACGATCTTTCAGTGCTGATAACTTAGTTGGTATCCGCCGTTCTAATGCCATCCTCTCCTGAGGAGAGAGAAGGGTGCAGCACCATGAACCAGCATCCATATGAATCGGAGGAATACCACCACTCCATGCACACAAGCCAGCGGTGATGGTGTCTTCCAGCAAGAGGAGGAGAGGAGGGTAAACTAGCCAAGGGAGCCCAGAGCTTGGGGAGCATACTTGGTGCAAAAGACAAGACCTTTGTCAAATCAACTCTCTCCTCCTTCTCATGTATCCAGAGGTGCAAAAACAACCTTCTCTCCTCTCCCCCACAGATGTTTGCTTACTATGTAGGCCTATAGCTGTGAACTCTTGAGGTTTTTAATAATAAGTAGTTTTAAATTTTAGAATTTAAACACTAACCACATGACTATAGTTACAATGTTCTTCCCTCCTCTCCCCTGTCATCCAGAGTCTCGCTGCATTTGTATTTCAGGTCGATGCAGTGTTAACAAAAACAAAACAAAACATGGGACTCTTAAAGTATAAAGCCACTCTGGAGCTGAAAACAGTAGCATAGACACGTGTTGACGGCTTTTCCCTGGTTTGGCTACTAAAAGCTGCTATTATTGGTGATCTGTTCATAGCCAAGAAGCTGCCCAGCAGGAAGGAATTCCAACTCTGCACCCACAACTTCACTCCAGTAGAGATTGTCAAAAGACTTTGAATGTTTTGACTGGGGGCAGAGATACGGTTTTATGTATTGTTAAAATGTATAGGGTCCATGCTGCATTTCTTGTGAATTATGGTGCTTCTCTCATTTTCTAATACTTATATTGCTCTGGAAGAGACGCAATCTGTATATTTTTCTGAGGCATTGAATGAGAAAGTTGGTCTGGAAACATCATCACCATCCCAAACAGTGTAGCAATCCAGTGGTGAATGGCGTGTGTGCAGCACTGCTTCTCCGAGTTCTACTGCAGATCTCTTGTGCTATATACAGTGGAGTTCCTAAAGCTGATATTGTGCATCCATCTGGCTCTCCTTGGGTTTTTGTTTCCTGGGAGGGATTTACATTCATAATGAGACAGTAATGAGTTGGAGAATCCTGGACTACCTAACAAGGTAGATTGAAAAATAGTATGTTCGATTGAGAATTATCAAAAAGCTTTCTATACACACACACATTATCTTGTGCAACTGCTCTAGAGGCTTGGGTTTTGCTCTTTCTGAGATTTTGGATTGGAGCTTACTTTCAGGCTCTGAAACTGAACTCTAAACAGGATAAGTATTATTAGACTCTTCCTGTTACAAGTCTTTGTAGTATCTTCCCTTCTTGGATCCAAATAGATTCTAGGCGGTTTGTCCTAGGAGCAGATCTCCCTCCGAATGGCACGGGTTTTGTGCACTTCCTCTTCGAGCCAAGGCCCAGAAACTTACACTGAATAGCAAGTCCATATGCCTTTGAGAGTGGGGCTGTCTGAGTGTAGTCATCAGTTTGGCTGCACTCAACTGTTAAAATGATGCATATAGTCTTTTGCGGTATGCAAATATGCCAGCCCCTGGCTCCCAAATCCATGGAACTTGGCACTTCAGGTATTGATCACAATTCAATTTTGAAAATAACGCTACATCTTCAGGTGGTTTTCCTTTCTCATGTTTGTATTAAAAGAAAAGCTAATAAACTCTATTTTAATTAAAGTTAAAGGTGAATTGTGTGTTCTGTACAGCTGTCTGATTTCATTCCCCCTCACAAGTATTTGGTGCTGTGCAGCTTCTCTCAAGTATGAAAAAAGAAAGAAAAAAAAACCCCAGTGGAGTGCATTAAGGCCCCTCCATTCCCTGTACCAGCCCCTCGCCTTCCTTCTATCACAGTGACTTGTGAACGTCTGGGGAGCCAGCAACAGCAGTCATTAGGCAACCGTGAGCCGCTCAGTCGGCAGCGCGGGGCAGGGCCCTGCCAGCCTGCTTCAGCTGAATGCGTGGCAGAGTCTTGCGTAGCTGCCTGGCTATTCCCACATGTCGTTTGGATTTAGAATTTGTCTTGGGCTGCTCAAATAACTACTCACTGACAGTTTCTTTGCACTTAAATGGCCTTTAAGTAGGGCCAGTCTCTCCGGAGGTGATTTGATGTTTTTTAAGTTCTCCTTGAGGAGCGCTAAATTGGAAGCTACAAGTGACCAACTCTTGGATTGACTTGTGACCTAATTGCTAATGAGCTTTTCTTTCCTTAGTGCTGCCAGGTGCCTTCAACGTTGCGGGATCAGTCTGGACGCACTTTGCTGCGGGCTGGCACACGGCTTCTGCAAATGCAGCTGTTCAGCTGTGAGGTGCTAGCAGAAACTTGGGGCAGTCATTTCCCTTTTTTGCCAAATGAGATGGAGGTGAATGACAACTCAAGCTGACAGCTGCTTCTGCAATATATCCTGCAGGAGGCTGCTGCTCCGAACTTAATTTTGCCTCGAACCTTAACTGGCTTTAGTTTTACTGTAGCACAGCCCGGAGCACACTGTCAATGGGATTTTGATCTGTTCAGCAGACACTAAACAGGGCTCAACTACAACTCAACTTCTTAAAAGAGGAAAAATAGCAATTCCATTTAACGTTCTGCTCCCCCTAAAAGAGTTAGATTCTGGAAAACACAGCTAGTGGATTTCTTGGGTAAACAACAAAAAGTAAACCATACAGCTCCCATTTGAAGGGATGAGCAGTGATAGTGTTTCAGAAGGAACTACATTTAGGTGGTTCTGCTGGAAGATGAACTGGGGGAGGGGCATACCCTGTAACTCACTATTCTTTATATGTTGGCAGCACTTTTCTCAAAAAAGCAAAAGAAAAATTACAATCGTAGTTAGAATACTGGAATTACAGGGATTGTTGCCTACCTCTACTCCCAGGGAAGAACAACCAGCTACAGGATTATTGTTTCTCTTAACCCAACAGCTGAATAATATTTAATCTTTGTTGAGGTGACCTCTGCCTGCATTCAGTTCCAGGGCAGCACTCCCCATCGGGCAGTAAATGGTGTTTGCAGAGACAATAGCTGTGTTATGGCCCAGCAAGGATAATGTGAGCACCAACAAGAATAACACGAGCATCATGTGTTAGTGGTCAGCAGGGGCAGGAAGTCACGGCTGTGTTTGTGGGCTACGTGATGCGCTTGGGCTTCAGCAGCCTTTTCCCTTTGTGTATGAGGACTGTGTGTTTTGTTTCTAAGGGAATTTTATGAGAACTACTTCAGTGTGGGTTTGGCAGTTAGGAGGACAGGCACTTCAGGGATGGAATAAATGTCAAGACCATTGCTTCTGGATAAGAGTATAGGCGTCAAGCATAACCTGAGCAAGCAGAAGAGGACAGAAGAGCAATTGAGGCAAGAGCTTGCACAGGGGGTTGGCAGGCGTGCGTGGGGCAGGGTGAGCTGGTGTGTTCAGAGCTCAGCACTGGGCGGGCTGCTGCCCCTGTCCTGCGCTGGTGTTTCCCACAGCACAATAGTGCAGTAGCATTACGTAGGACTGACTTTCCCTAACGTTATCTGGGAAAACTACACTTGCACCAGTAAGTTGTTTGACAATATACAGTGAATTACAGGGTGCTGCCAAAGTGACTGTAGTGCACTTACTAACACCACCACCCCCAACTGACTAGCTAGGGAAAGAGCATTTAACTGGCTGAACATGGGCTTGTTTGTCATAGGATTAGAAAAGTCTCAGGCTGCTTTTGTGGACAAGGCGTTTTTTAGGTGAACCAACCACTTTGGCTTGTGCTCTGTGATATTAAAACCTCTTTGAGAAGCCACATGGTCCCTGTACTGTCAGACACTGTCATTCCCCATGCCACCCAGCCTGAAATTGTGCTGCATTTGCACTGTTCAACCCCAAGGAAGCCAGTGACTGCCTCGAGGATGGCCTAAGTTGACGAAATAGGACACGGAGAGCACGGGAGCGACACAGCAGCACAAGCATTAGGCTGGGCTGGATGTGGCCACGCATCTGCTCACAGGAACAGAGTCCTGCAGGTGATTTGCAAATGGCTGCCTGCAGTAAAGGCCAGTCCCTTCCTCCGAAACAGTGGCTCGAGGTAGGCGGTGGATGGCCGCTCTGCCAAACTCCTACTTACTGAGGAGCTGAGGACATGGCGGCTTCCTGGGAGGCGAGGATGACAACAAGGCTGCCAGCGAGGTGCTGGAGTTACTTCCGGAAGCAGGCAGCAAGCGCGCGCAGCTCCTCAGTGAGAACCTCATGCTGAGCTGGTGCATGTCCCCACCACACCTCAAAACATTTGCCCTGCACAAGATAGGATCAGACCCTGACAGCGTGTTTTGCCTGTACTTGAGCATGGGGGGGGGGAACGGGGCAGATCACCCAGCATTGAGGAATCAGGTGAGTCAGTCTGTGTGGCTGTCAGGTTTATCAAAGGGTGCTGGAATGCTGCTTCCAGGTAAGAGATCCTATCTAGTGGGACCTGGTGTGTGCCTACACACCTAACTAGATAGCAGAGTCCTGCACTATTAGTCACCACGGAGCCAGCCTTAACCCCTTGCTGTCCTTCCTAAAGTGCTCCTCCCAACACGAGAGAGCACACAGCAGATGGCAACATGGACACTCAAATCGGCGTGCAGCATCCTGCTTGGCCTGAAAAGTATCAAAGGGCACCTCTTCAGGGCCTGATTTCAGCACAGGGCGAGGGACTGATACTGTGCAAACTGCAGAACACCAATAAAAGTTGATAGTTAACCCTCTTCTACCAGCAAGGTGTGACCTTGGCCTGCCAAGGAAGCACGCTGTCAGCGAGGTCACGGGCACCAGCCAGCAGCACAGCCAGCCGGCACGGCAGCCCCTGAGGATTAAACCCGGTTCAGTGCAGAGCCGGGCTGCTGCACCCAGGCTGGGACGCACAGCACCGTGGTGGGCCATGGCACACCAGCGGTGAGGGTGCAAGTGCATGACTTGCGCGACCCCCCCCCATGCCGAGGGCAGCACTGTGTGGGGTTCGTGCACATGGAACATGCTATTCCTGCACCACGCCAAGTCTAGTTGCCTCACCGGTCCCCCACGATCCCTAGTGATAAGAGCCCTGCACAGCCCTCCAGCACATGCCTCCCCACCCCCCCCACAGTTAAGTTTTTTATGGTAATTAATATTCCAGCAGAAGCAGAAGCAAAGAAAACAACACACACTTTTTTTTTTTTGTCCTCATAAATAACTAATCTCGATACTTCTCTTTGAATAAAATTTCTTCAGCTTTTCACAAAATATAGTACAGTTATTTAAACAACATTGAACAGCATCAGTAACGGAAGAGGCAAAAACCAACATGTAAATTGGCTACAGCATACAGGGCACACGGCAAAGGCTCCTTTCCCCCCTCCTGCCACTTGTTGCTGAGAAGCCAGGCTCAAACACAAGTTGATTGTATTAACCTACCGTTAGATCAAAGCTGAAAATGCTCTTGTGTTTTTCAATAGGCAACGATTTGTAGCTAATCTGGGATTTCTTTTTTTTTTTTAAACAAAAAAAAAAGCTTTACACAGTCAGTTGCACTTTGAAAAAAACAAAAAACAAAACACCACCTTTGACATGGTTTTGTTCGTTGTATTGCATGATGTGTGTTTAGCTGTATCTAGAAAAGGCACTATAGAAAGAGAGGAGTCCAGCGAGGCGTGGATTGGAGCAGGTTGGACTCATTTAATGCCCTGGATTACAACACAAGACTACCCACAGCGTCTCTGCGCCTGACCTGCCCCGCTGCCAAGAACACACCTGTCCCAAACCCGTATCAAAGGTCACTACGGCTTCTGTATGTACAAACCAGGCTATAATACAACTATTTACAGTTTGTAACACAACATGGTGCAATTCTGACCACGATGAAGTACTGCAACACGCTGGAGGGAGCGAGCCCTCTGTCGCAAGCGTGCTGATATGTGTGGCTGAGCAGTCTCTGCCGAGCCCTCAGTCCCTGCACCGCTGGCTGCTCTGGCCAGAATGCCCCAGAGACACTTATGGAGTACCTTGGCAGTACCTTTATCAGTACATGTGCCACTCAAGCATCCCCTCACTTCCCAGACTTTGGTTTTAAAATGAGGTGGAAACCTTCTTGACTGAAGTGGTCCAAGGGTGTTGAGAACAACCTCGGATCCTTGCAGTCCCGCGGGAGCAAAGCCAGCAGTTGTTCTCCAGTGCTCGAGCAGCCAGGTCACGGTGCCATGCTTGAAGGGGAGCAAAAAGGACTCGAGTGATGGCTGGGCGGTTACATACGTGATCACCACTTAGGCCAGGGGAAAAAAAAAAAAAAAAAATGGGGGGTTTTCAAAAAGGGGCGAAAACC
>NW_008795918.1:734227-735381 GCF_000699145.1 Aptenodytes forsteri
AGAAAAAGACAAAAAGGGGGCCTGAAATGGAAGGGGAAAAAAAAAAAAAAAATCGGGTGCTTTCACAAGCGGGCTGAAGCCAGAGGCAGCCACCTCCACCTCTCCCCGGCTGTGCCCCATCCCATGCCGCAGCCAGAGCCCCTCATCCTCGCCGCGTTCAGTGAAGTTGACAACAGGCCGCCCCCCCGCAATCATTCTACTTATCGAAACCCAGCTGTCACCACCACTTAATGCCAGGCACCGGTTCTGTCAGTGATCTGCTGCTGTCTGACCTGGGGAAGTGAAAAAGGCTTGGGAAGCTGGAGGAAAGGGAGTACAAGCATTCTGCCGAGTTTCCTAAATTAACTGCTCACTCTCGAACCCAGCACTGTCTCCGACAAAGGTGCAGCTTTGAAAAAAGCAGCAAGTGTTGAAGCTGGCTGGTTGGAAAGCCCAGCTGCTCCCCAGGAGAGACAGACTGCCGCCTGGCTCGGACACCCCCCACCCCCCCATGCACACACTACCCGCTGCAGAAGCGCAACCACTCTTTTAGAGGGTTGGTTGTGCCATGCTCAGCTGCTGCGCCGCATGCCACAGCTGGCAGGCTGGCGGGCAGGGTGCCGGGGCTGCCTACCTCACCCCAGGTAACCTGCATGGCACGAGGGAGACGTAAGAAACTCACCCTGCTGCAGAGGCAAGCGGCACGGAGCAGCATTGACCCCTTCCCAGAGCACATGGCAGCTCAGGAGGAGGCTGCTCTCGGTGCCAGAGCCAGGGGTGCCCCAGGCTCCTTGCGAACCCTGTGCTGGGACAGCAGCCTCGTCACCCACACAGCCCCTCGTCTCACCGGGGCGAGTTGCTCCACAGGCAGTGGAGCTGGCTGCCCATCGCAGAGCGGTGGGTCAAACCCAGGAGTCGGTGCCCCAGAGCTGAGCCCCACCGGCACCAGCCCCTGCCCGGTCCCAAGCCCCCTGCCCGGGGAGAGCCAGCACACGCTTGCCTGGGGGAGAAGGGACCTCTGGGGTCGCCTGGTCCCCACCTGTGCTGCAGACAGTTGGGATCCTGTCCCTGTCCGCCTCGAGGGCCAGGTGACAGTTCCTCTCTGCAGCCCCTTCCTCCTGCACTGCCACCACCCGCGAAGCCCCCGGCCCACGCAGCTCCCTCCCTCCCGCTCA
>NW_008795918.1:735573-737668 GCF_000699145.1 Aptenodytes forsteri
TGGTGAGTGGCTCGGTGCCAATGCCAGTGCCAGCGCATCATCCGGGTTTGGGGGCCACCACCCGCTCTGCCTGCTGCAGCTCTCCCCTTCACCCCGGCACCAGCAAGACCTGCCCAGAGGCTCGTTGTGGGACACAAATCAGTGCTCGAGGGCTACCTGCCACCTGACCGGCCCACAGACAGCATCACCCCAGGACCCCAAACAGGGCATGGGACCCCAAATGGGGCATACACGGCGGTGCCAGACTCCAGGCCCTCCTGTCCCTCTGCCCCCACATTGCTGGCAGCACCTCTTCCTGCCCTGCCTGGGGCCGCGGCTGCTCCGTGCCCCGTGGGCGCACACGCTTGGTCCTGGGCAGCACCATCACGGTGGGGCTGAGGATGTCAGGGGTGGTCCAGCTGCCACCCCCTCTTCTGTGGCCCAGGTTTGCAACCCTTTCCTCCCTGTGGCTGGGGTCACCGAGGCTGCCTCCAGTCACACGTGGGACAGCGGGACCTGCTTGTGGTAAGAGGCCATGCTGGGCAGCACTGTCCTGCCCACCAGTGCCGGGCTGGCCTCGCTGTACACGGAGGCACCTGCGGGCTTCCTGGCCTGGCAGCAGCGGGCTGTGAAGCGCCTCCAGGACTCCAGAGTCTTGCCGGACCAGATCCAGACGCCAGAGGTGATGCCCACCACAAGGCACATGAAGTACTTGAGCATGAAGATGGCATAGTCAGGCTTGGGGCGGTGGGCGTCCCCCGGGCAGGAGCAGTTCTGCGCCCGCTCCCACGCCTCCCGGTTGTGCTGCTCGTAGATGTAGCAGGCGATGACGATGGTGGCAGGCACAGTGTAGAGCACAGTGAAGATGCCAATGCGGATCATCAGCTTCTCCAGCTTGTCAGTCTTGGTGCCGCCCTGCTTGATCACACTGCGGATGCGAAAGAGCGAGACGAAGCCGGCCAGCAGGAAGAGGCTGCCGGTGAAAAGATAAACCACCAGCGGTGCCAGCACGAAGCCCCGCAGATTCTCCAGGCTCTGGTTGCCCACGTAGCAAACCCCAGCCACTGGGTCGCCGTCCACGGAGCTGAGTGCCAGTACAGCGATGGATTTAGCGCTGGGGATGAGCCAGGCGGCCAGGTGGAAGTATTGCGCGTAGCTAGCGATGGCCTCGTTGCCCCACTTCATGCCAGCTGCGAGGAACCAGGTGAGGGACAGGATGACCCACCAGAGGGAGCTGGCCATGCCAAAGAAGTAGAGGAGAAGAAAAACCACGGTGCAGAGGGCAGGGCCCGTGGTCTCATAGTGGATGTGGTGGTGCTCCGGGTTGCAAGCCACGTTGGCATGCCCTGCCACCAGCCGCACGATGTAGCCCACAGAGACAAAGAGGTAGCAAGCAGAGAGGAAGATGATGGGGCGCTCGGGGTACTTGAAGCGCTCCATGTCGATGAGGAAGGTGGCCACGGTGGTGGAGGTGGAAAGGAAGCAGAGGATGGACCAGAGGCCGATCCAGAAAGTGGCGAAGGTCTTCTCATCCTGGGTAAAGTAGGGCTGGTAGCAGGGGATGGCGCAGTTGGGTACCTGCCCAGTCCTGATGCGGTTGTACAGCGGATGGGACTCCTTGGAGATGGGGATCAGAGGCGCTTTGCACTTGCAAGTCCGGCCGCAGTCCAGCCCCGAGGGGCGCTGCCCACCGAGCGGCGTCAGGTTTTTGGCCGCGTCCTTGGCTGGGCGCGTGGGCTTCCCGAAGAAAGGCGGCAGGGTGGTGGCTTCCGTGCGGTTGTATCCCATGCAGAGCACCTCAGTGTCCCCCAGCACCGGCAGGCTCTCGCAGCTCATCCTCTCGGGCCAGGCGAAGCCGTACTGCTGCATGATGGGCGAGCAGCCGGCCTTGGCCCGCTCGCAGACGGAGCGGCAGGGGGGCAGTGGCTTGGTGTAGTCGGGCAGGCAGATGGGGGTGTACATGCTGCAGAGGAAGAAGCGCAGGTCCGGGGAGCACTGGATCTCCACCAGCGGCCAGAACTGGTGCACCTCCAGCCCGGCCTCGTCCTGCGTGTCGTGGTTGAACTGGTTGGGCATGTAGGTGAGGTTGTAGCCGATGCCCTTGCACATCGGCACC
>NW_008795918.1:737995-761758 GCF_000699145.1 Aptenodytes forsteri
GAGGAGGCAGGCGGCGTCTGCGGTGCTGCTGCCGCTTCGCCCCCTCCTCTTCGGGCCATTCAGCCCCTCTCCGCGGGAAGGGGCCGGGGCCTCACCCCGCCGTAACGGGGCGGGGGGGAAAGACGTGCAGGGGTCCTGCCCCGCGTTTGCCTTGCTCCGGCAATCGTACATCGGCCCGGGTACAAGGCTCACGGCAGCACCTCGCGCTGCCTCCTCCTGCTGCCCGCTCCCCGGCAGGGCAGTGCTCCCGCCTCCCGGATAGCAGCCGCGGGGAAGGGAAGCCGGCCCTGCCTGCGCCCGCCCAGCTGGCAGGGTGCAGGCAGCTGCGCTACCACATTCCCGGCCCGGGCTCCCGGCCGGCTCGCCGCTCCCCCTCGGCGCCGCGGGAGATGTTTCACGAACCGCTTTCCTCCCAAGCAGGCGGCAGGCGTTGGAGCGCGGCGCGAACGAACGAAGCCGGCGCCTTCGAGAGACCCTGCCCGGGGCAGAGGTCCCTTCCCAGCGCCCTGGGAAACGCGGGCTCCTGCCGGAGCTACCGCGGTGATCACGCTCAGCTGCCTGACGTAAGGAATTTGAATCCGTGCACTAGCAAACACCTAAATTACCAGCCCGGTTTTCAGCGGCTTCCACTGCTCCTGAAGCCCACAGCATGTCCAGGGCACGCAGGGGAACAGACCTGCTTCAGAAGCCAGATTTGGGGATCACAGGCTGCACCCGCTACGGCAGCGCCCTTATTCTGGCCAAGGAGAAAGGCTGCTCCCAAGCCCTTGCACAGGAGCTCCTCACTCCTCCTCAGTGAACGTGGGTGGAAAGGCAATTTGGACCAAAGTACTCATACCAAGCCCTAGATCTGCTAGTCAAGACATACCCACAGCACGTCACAGAGAGAGAGACAGCTCACGTTCAGGCCTGGTGCTGGGGAATGCCAGCACCCAAAATCTCATGCACCCAAAATACCCCCAACTGCATCCAGAGCCCAGAAAGCAAAGACTCAAAGCATGACTTAGGTCCTGCCTTCCTCCCAGAGGTAAAATTTGGCTTGCCTATTGCTCTGTGGCCGGTGGCTCTTGTGCCTAGGGGTGGAGCGCTGACTGCTGCTACCACACACCAAAGTCAGGGATTTTAAGGCCAGACACCTCATTACCACCTCTGAAATCCTCTGTGTCTACAAGTCCACCCAGCCTAGGCGTGCATATCATTTGGCACTGTCAACCTTGATGCTTAACAACTTTTTTAAAAAAAAAGGCAAAAAAAGGCTCAAGTACCCATACCTCTTTGCTTTCCGCTGTAAGTTTTGCCTGTAATAAAGCTACACGGAAGAGAATTACAAGTCACATGTTCCTCTGGAACACGGTGGCATATCCCTGTAGCAGGAGTCATAACTTTTAATTCTCCCCAACAATGAGTTTCTGTGAACTAGCAGCCCAGCAAAAAGCAATCACAGGGAGTTTCATTATGGCTTTCAGTTGATTATCCAAATTATAGCTGAGAGCAGAGGGCAGCCTTTTTATTATCATCATTGCTGTACAATTAGAAAATGCTGATGAAGCTCCACAAGACCAGAAATTCTCTTTTTTGCTGGTATTTTTCATTTTTATAAGCGTTCCCTTGGGCAATATCTTGGTTTGATTCGACACACCATGGGGAACAGGCACATAGGTGGGAAGGGAGAAGATAAGAAGGGGAAAACGGGGCAGCTCTTCATTTCAGTCAATCTATCAACTCTTGTAGCCTGGTTCAGGTTTCACCACTCCTCCAGATGTATCTAATTCTTAGAGCCTGGCTGTAAATAATACTGCATTTGCTACTCTGGGGACACATAAAATCCAATTAAGAGCCAGGTAGACATCTGTTGGCTTGCTCTGTGCTTCTGTTTCCTTTTTGTTTTTTATGAATACGTAGCAGAGCAACCAGATCAGGATTAAATATGGTGTAAGTGCAAGTACAGTTGATAGGCTTGTTATTCATCTCTACAGTACAGTATGAGAGTACAGTGCTTTATGTGCATCTAGCACTATTAGCGACAGAAGCTGTGCAGGCACAAAACCTACCGTGCCAAACCCTGGAGACAAAAGTGTTTCCTGCCCCTAAGAACGTGCTGTTGTTAAAAAACTCTGCAAATTATTAGGAAATCGCTTTACCTTTAATCTGTGTGCAGAGGTGTTCATGAAGCTCCACCATGCTAGACAGGTCTGCCTGGGAGTCCAGCTAGTCCCTGCTTGTGGCTCCAGCCCAGATACGGGCATGGACTGACAATATATGTGTCCTCACGGACATATATATCCACCTGTTGAAGCATTTTCAGCTGGGATGCAGCAGTTTCTGGTAGAAGCGGAAAGGAAAAAGGTGGTAAATATTTCTGTATTTGGTTCTTTCACTGCTGTATTGTCAGCCTACACTGTTTACCTGGACAAACTGCCTTTGTGAAGGATACTGTGACTTTTAAAAGACTTTAGAAAAGGACTAAGTGAGCTTCCTTTGTAAAGACTAGCTATTGCCCTTGCCCTTGTTAGAGAACTCAGCAGACTTTTGCAAAGAGCTTTTCAGCCCAGGCTCTGGGCGGGGACAAAGCCGAGGAGCACTGATCTCGCTCTTGGCTTTGCCTGTACCAAAGCAGGGCAGGAACCTCCTGCCCCTCTTGTTGTAGGACCAGCACGCCGTCCCTGGCCCTCGACCCTTCTTGCTTGGAGCAGCAAATCCCATTTTTGTCTGCACTGCTGACAAGTCTCCGGCTCCCAGGAAGGGAGCAGTGGGGGCCCAGCGCAGGTGACTATGGGCTCCTGGTGCCGGTGGGCAGCCTGCCAGTCACCCCAGCTGGAGGCTGCGCTAGCTCAGGTGCTGCTCGAATTAGCAGTGACCCCTGATAACGAACTGCTTGAGCGAGGGGGTGCTGGGGACCACAGGGTGGTTTGCAGCAGCACAACACTGGCAAGGCTGTGCCTTACTGCCTGCCGCAGGTGCAGGGACGGACAGCCGTCACGTTTGGCATCATGATGCAGCCCCCAGCCAGCTCCAGCACAGCAGACCCACCATGTACTGGTACAAAAGGAGATCAATGTTTTCCCTACGCACAGGACATGGTTGCACGCTGCACCAAGACAGGCGTGCTTCTGCTTCCACCCATGGCAAGCGTTTGCGTTCCCACCTGGGAGTCGCAAGGCTGTGGGCTGCCAGCACTGCAAACCCCAGCACCAAGACTAACCTCGCGTAACTGGACCTGGAGGGGGGCTCCTAAGTAAGACACCAAGGTCCTTGCTGCTCCGCAGGCAGGAGGGACCTGGCAAGTAGGGAGGCAGGGCAGCTCTTAGTCCTTTGCGAGCAGGCAGAGTAGAATGAGAATCACTGCCGGCATTTGCAGAGGGATCCTGGCATCCGAATCCTACCGAAGTGCAACAGCAGCAGGTGTAAACATTTTCTCATGTGCCCGAAAGATTTAAAAGCTGTGGGCTGGTGACAGGAATTCAGATTTAAATCACTTGAATGCTTTTCACCATGGATGCCTTGTTGAAATTCCCTTGAAAATCCTAACCTACATCAATACTGTTTGTTTTTATACATACCTGTACAATTACACACCTTAACATATTGCAGGAAAACAAAACCATGCCAAACTGTAGTCGTATTCTGAAAGCTACAGGGAACTAGGCAACTTCTGAGTGAATTAATGCAAAACTTGATTTCTAACAGTGACACAGACTTTAGCAACACCTGACACAAGTACTGCAGTTTGTAAAATGCTACCTGAAGTTCAGGTAAGTAAGACTAAAGTAAAATCAAGAAGAGTGGCTGCATTTGAAACTCATCTTGCTGGACTCATCAATTATTACTTAACAATATTTGTACATATAAGTGCACATAAAAGATACATAATTAGTTTCCTTTGGTCTCCCCAGGGACTGGGACCCCTTTCTGCAAGGCACGGTTGGTACACCAAAGGGGTGTTCCTGTCCCGAGGTGCCACCACCACAGCATGCAGAAGGTAGAGGAAGGATCAGGGCCCTTGCCCAAAGGCGCATCAGGGTTGGTGGGGATTAGGAAGAGTCCTTGCCATGCCACAGCCTGGCCGCCAGTGCCACAGCCACAGCTGATCTTCAGAACTCCTTGCTGTGATAAACACAATGCCGAGATAAGGAGCAGGCAGTGAACTTTACATTTGATTTTCTTGGGGGACATATTGCAGCCTGAAACTTTTCAGATATGTAATTTTTGAAACACATCACGTTGTGTTTTTCTCTTTTTTTTTTTTTTTTTTTTTTTTTTTTTTTTTTTTTTTTTACATGGGCCCTTGAAAAGAAAACAGGCCCCATAGTGAAGTTGACATGATAAATTAGTATGGCCCTGACAAAGCCCTCACTCTTCATTGGGCAAATACTTATTTATGGACTTTCAAATTGTGGCTTATGTAACAACAGGGTGAGTGACTTTCAAAAAACCTCCGCCATGTATTGACCTGATAGAGCCTAATGGGTCCTTCAGAGCAATTAGGATTTATTGTGTTAGAGTCTACTGTGTATAGAGACCATTTTAAAAACGTGTTATTTACCCAGAAGGCAGTAATGACTGTTTAAATACACAGTTAGATTGTTTCTGAAATGCTTGCTGCTCTATACATTGCAAATAAGTTACTCCAAGTATTTTTCAGAGTTAAATACTTTGCTCCACTGGGATTTCCAAGCAGGGTGATTGTACCACACATACATTTGTATGCTTATAGCTGTAAGTGAATTGAGCTCTCAGGAAAGCTGCCAAATGAGCAACTTTGAAGCATGAAATCTGAGATTTTTTTCTTGACCAAGGGGCCAGTGCTTGCCACTCTAGTGGTCTGAGCAGCTCAGGCCATTTCCCAGCTGAGAGAGCAGGGCATTTCCCACAAACCACCGGAGTTTTGCCCTGTCGGATCTGAATGTCCAGCAAAGGTGACCTTAACAGCCATGAAGCTGTTAAGCCACCATGGCGCATCTAACCCTCTATGTGCATGTGAGGTGGGACCATCACCACTTCCCTGTAACCTACTGGGGGCCGGCATGGAAAAATACAAGTGTTGTTGGCTTCTGAACACTGGTGCAGATTTGAGAAGCCTAACCCCTGGCCAGGCTCCTCGGCAGGCGTGAAGGAGCACAGCTTCACTGCCCGGTGCTGGCTTACACCAGCTTTGACTCTGACCACATGAGTAAAACAAAACCCCAACTCACACATGGGAGCTATCAAATGCCTCTATGAAATAATAAAATAGACTAATTACTGCTTGCTTTACCTTCAGACCAATGCTGTTTTGATCAACGCCATCTCTAAATAGGTATTTCCTTTTTCTGCCCTCTCCTTTGCTGTGAGAGACCTTCAGGGTGAAACTGCTCAAAGCAGTTCAGCTTTGGCACAGTGCTTTCCCTGCCCTGCCTCACGTCACAACCTTTGGAAACTTGTTTCTATTTGCTTGTTTTACAGCTAAATTAAAATAGTATCTGTTACAGTTGCAGTACTTTATTTCCAGGGACAAAAGTACTAAGCAGTTTTCTAATCCAGCAAAGAGAGAGACGGGTTAGAGAAACCTCTGACTGAAAATGTTGTAGCAAGTACTTCGGAATTAGGATGCAAGTTTGTAATGGCCAATGTGCAAAATCCTCTGGAGAAAACACTCAGGCAGCCTGGACTGAAGCTGGCTGAAACTTGCAATTTCTGTTTTGTGGAAAATTCCAACATTAAAAAACAATGTAAAACATACCAGTTTGTGCCAAGCAGGGCAAGCTGCCCGTACTTCTGAAAAATCCTGCAGCATCAGGAAAAGCTAGGAGGTTTCCTGTCGCAACGTGGAGAAGTCCTAGAAGCCCCCTGCCTGGGAAGGCCTTGGGAGCACAGGACGGGGGAGGTCCTGGAGTGGGGGACACAGAAATCCCGGGGTGTCAGGAGCTTGCTGGTTAACCAGGCAGAATTCAGCCAGGAATCAGCCCAGTGAGCACTTGCCCCTTAGGTCCTGCCTGGCTTTCAGAGAAAGTCGGTCCATCAAAATAGAAATGTTTCCAAGAAACTTTCTGTCTATGCTGAACTGGCACTTTACAAAGAAACTGCTATCGGTGTGAACATCTGCGGTTATGGGTGGTCTCTCCTGGCCTTAAAATTCTATGAATTGGTGAAAAATATATGATAACAACTGTCGCTGTCAAGAGTGACTTCAGTCTGTGTTCAGAATAGTTCAAGTTCAGTCTGGCCTTTCCTGAAAATACGAAGTTTCATACAATCAAAATAGGTTTCAAACACATAAGCTGCTTTGACTGCATTTCTTCACTAACCTCTCAAAACACTGTGATCAAGATTTTCCAGATACAGTGATTCTGGACCCTCTTGAGGCAACCTTAAGAGATCTCTATTTCCAGAAATTATTACGGACCTGTCCTCTGGAAATTGGACTCCTTTATGACATGCCACGTTGCCCACTCAAGATCAGAGGCAATCAAAAATCACACAACATTTGAAAGCTTTATCCTGTATGTGTACTCATCTATAGTACCCTAGAAGGAGAAAGTTCATATGCAACACACATGTGCTGTGTTTTCGGGTTTTCATGAACCAGTAAGTATCAAGGCCAGAGACCTCCTGAAACAGTGATGTCCTCTCCCTGACCTTTTAGGCATTCTTGCTAAGACCAGGCACTTCAGATTCTCCGTATCTGCTTTTGACATCCTTGAAGTGCTTGACATGGGACTGGAGGAGTATTTGGAGCTAAGGCTTAGTGAGTCATGTCATTCACATCAAATGAACCAAATTATGTTGAAATACAGATTTAAATCCCTGCATAATCAACATTTATTGGACACAAGTAAAAAGAGACAGAAACAGATGAAAAGGCAATTAGCACTAGCTGGAACTATACATGTTTTGATTACTTCCTTCTGCAAGTCATTCATGGGATAATGTAATACACAGGTCAAAGCGATTTTGGAAAGGATGTTGCTAGCAACCTTCACATTCAGGCATTAGTTAGATGTGAAGAATTAATACAAGCAAGTGATCCACAGAGCTCAATCTTAAATAGCAACAGCTTTAGCAGGGACTAGTGTTACAGAATTGGAGCACATCAAGAGATTTGCTGGGCAAAAGAAGGAATCCATTCTCTAAATCCTGTACCTCACTGCTTTGTGCAGCACCATCACGCACACAATGATGTTACCATGCTTGGGATATGTCCTGGTGGTACAAGAAAGTGCTCCAAAATATTTTCAATCCTTCCACGAGTGCTAGCACAGGGTTGCCAAAAATCTTTGATGACCAGGTTGTACAGGCTCTTTTTACCAAACTGATACAATCGAACTGATTTTATATAAGCAACAAGCTGACAAAAACGGTAGCACAACCGCTGCAAAGATGGGGTGCACACAGGCTAGCACCTTCCTTGTGGCATGAAAATGGTGGAGTGGCTTAGTTCAGCTTTTTGCTCAGAGAAGTCTGTCCAGCTGCAGCAGAATTCACTCTCTGTATGTATTTCCCTTATGCTGGTGAAATTAACTGTTCCACTATTTGGGACAAGGGAGCAGCTGAGCCCTTTTCCATGCCTCCCACAGGCTGGCACTGCCAGATCCCCCAACTGTTACACTGTCACGAGGCAGACAGGACCCCACTGGGTGCAGTCAGAGAAATTTCTGTGCAAGCTTCTGCCCCGCAACTTCATTATTTGCCCCTCACTGTGCTAGGTGCTGAATGTACCTGCAGTACAAACAGCTCTCAGGCTGAGCAGCCAAGGAACACAAAAAATGGGAGAAAGGACAGGTAATTCTCCCTGCTTTTGCAGATACAAAAGTTCTGTGATTTGCCCTTATGGCCACACGGAGCTGGGAAATCAACCCTTCAGTCCTGAGCTGGAAAAAGACCATTCTGGCTCCTGCTGCAGACGCTCCTCTCCGTTTCCGTTCCACTAGAGCACATTAGGCTGACAACCTCCAGCGCTACACTGCAGGGATGCGAGGCTGCACGTCCGTTCAGTCAGGGCCAGACTGACTGTTCTGGAGACAAAATCCCTTTCTGGTAGAGGGGCAGTCTGGAGGGGAACGAGGCTGACTCCTTACCTGGGCTGGCCAGGCTGCATCCCGACAGGACTAAACATCCCTCTTTGGGGGAGGGAGGGAGAGGGCAAGGTGAGAAGACAGTGTAATCCTTTCAGCTGAGACTCTGTCAGGGATGTTGCTAATTAGCAGAGAGGACGTGTTGTGGCTGGTGAGAGACAGACACGTTCTGTGTTGCGAGACAGTGCCTTCAACCAGCTCTATCTGTGAGACACATACGCTGTGAGCCCCCTGATCGTGTTTGCATTGCGGGAGCCATCCCAGCAACACCAGCCGAGTCCCTGATGCCCGCTGTGCTGCCCTCAGCCTCGTGTGAAACCCGTGATGGGATTTTGGACAGACCAAAAGTCTTGGTTGTGAATCTTATTTTTGCTGTTCTAATATAATCAAACCTATTTTGTATAGAGTGGCTGTGGCTTCCAGGTTGTGGAAGAAGACTGGTACTGGAGCAGCAACTGCATTTCCTAAGCTTGCTCAGGTATCTTAAAGAGAGGAGAATGTTGTACCTGTAGCTAACAGAGGAAATGAGAAGGTATTTTCAGTCTCTACCAGAAGAGAGACAGCAGTCCAGAACTGTACGTGTGTGTGTGTGCATGTATCACTTTCACGTGCTGCAGTTTGGAAATGTTTCCAGCAGAGACTACTAAATTTGGTCAGTTGGTGTCTGGTCTAATTTATACTGAGCTGAATCCGCAAGAGCCCAGTTTAAGTTTGTGGGGTGGTGTGTGGTTGTGCTTGAGATCAGCACCTGTTCCAGCACCCCTGTATCCAAGGATAGCCGAAACACACATCCATTAGCTGAGAAGAGCCAACAAACTAACCACCAGACCCTGCAGCTTTCTTCCATAGATTTTATTTCGATTCCCTGACAACATAAAAGGAATCATTCATAATTTTCTGTCTCTGTGTACCTTCCATTTGGGCTAAGATGCCCTGAATTTCTCCTCAATACTTAAGCACGTTTATGTGAGGTCAAACCTGCCTTATGGATCTTTTAACTTGGCGTATTTCTGAGACACAGCTAACTCTGATGGGCACATAAGCTCCTGACTAAACCTACTACGAGCAGTTCAGGAGGTGAGCTGAGACTGATAACAGCAACAAGCTGATCCCTACAGAAGTAGAGATTAAACATATTCAGCTGCACACTAATGCAGCTACCCAAGACAAGCCCAAGCCGTGCTGGGCCAAAATGTGCTTTAAGAAGTTCTGTACGTACCAATGAAGGCTGTAGCATGACTGAGAGCTGGCACAGAAACGAGGGGAAAGGGGTGGATGCAGGTGCTGTTTGCACTGTGCAGACTTCTGTGGAGAGGGGAGCGCAAGGTTTGGTCTTCAGCCTGAGCAGATTCCTCAGCACTACTAAGCTGACAGAGTTGCTATCAGGCCTTTCCCTAAATAGATCGTAAAAACCTGTACAGGTGATTATTTTATGAGCAAAGAGGGAAACAACGGAAGCAGAAGAGAACAACAGCAGTGACCTCCAAGGTTCTGCTGAGGGAAGAGGGACAGGCCATGGACAAACACAGCCCAGCCGCAAGGTGTGTCGTGCCAGGCTGCAAAAAGGGACAGGGCTGCTTTAAAGGTCCTTGACACCGGCACAGTGCTGATCCCAAAACCATACCCCTGTGCCCTGCTCCGGCTGCAAAGTACCTCCTGTAATTGGCTACAAGCTTTAGAGAATGAAATCCAATTTACCTGCCACAAAGAAGAGCTGGATGGGGCCTCCCCAGAGCGTGGTGGGTAAAGGAGGGCTGCCAATTCCCATCCCCGAGCTGCTCCCCTCCCGGCCGGATCTGGAGGGAAGGGGGAAGGGGCAGCGGTGGCAGTAAGCGCAGGAACAATTCACTGGAGAGCCACGGCGCTCTTTGCAGTTTGCCCACTAATTACTATTAAGCCCTGGTTCCTTTTTGTGTTCCAAGGGGCGTCTTCAATGTGGCACTGCTTCTTGGGCCTTTCATGCGGCTGGGCGAACTCCTGAATAGCAGACTTCGCCCCCCCTTCCTCTCGCTACCTCTCTCTCTCTCTCTCCCTTTTTCTTTCCCCCTTTTGGTTTTCTGATAGTATTTTCTGTCCATGTTGTGTAAGGCCCTAAATGAATCTTGACTGCCCCTACGGCCGACTGGAGACGCACAAAAGCAGCCCATTCCAGTGGCCACAGCGCCATTGTGTGCCCTAACAATGCACTAATTGGCGGTGACAATTGTGCGGCTGGGGAGGAAGAGGGGGCGGTGGGGGGGGACATGGGTCTTTTCCAATCAGTGAGGCAGGTCAATAAAAAGAAGAGAAGGGGTGTGAGGAGCGAGAGACACGCTCTGCTCCCTGTCTCTCCCGCGTGTATGTCCCTGCCAGTCCCAAGCAGTTTGCTCCAAGGTCCCCCCCAAATTCCTACAGAGAAGGGTAAAGCGAATAATTTTAATGGGTGGCTATGCAGAGCAAGAGATGTGCAAACTAAAAGGGTCACCTCATTCTCCCAGGCTGTCTCACCATCCCAGAGGCTGAAGAGCTCATGTGATGAGGACACCACTGAGGTATTCATGGGAAAAGATCACACACAAAGCCAAGGGGATGCTGGTGCCACAGCACTCTGCTCTGGGTACACATGTGAGAGAGAGTGCTCACCTCTGACTGAACTGAGCTTAAAATCCCCTTTTTTTTGCACAAGGACAGTGGGATGCAAGGACAGGGTGTCCTACAGTGCTCTGCCGGGGTAGGTGGTGGTCCTGTGGAGTAGGAGCCTGCGGTGCTCTTGGGAGTAGGGGAACGAACCTGGACCACATCTTCAGCACCAGCTGAGCTGAGAACTGGAGGAATGAAAGGGACATCAGGTGCCATGGGACTGAGGCTGTTTATTGCCACTGTGACACCTCCCAGGACTCAGAGAGAGGGACCAACCCAGTCTTACACTGAGATTCGGCTGGAGTGAGCCCATGGACTCCGAGAGCTGCCCCAGTGTGAAGTCAGCCCTGGAGTTTGGAGGCTGATGTATCTGACAAGTGAGGGACAGATTTCAGCTCTATTCATTAGCTTTTAAGATAAAATCTGGGACAGGAAATGGCATGGGCAATGCTTCTGAGCAAGAAGTATGGAAGGCTCATCTAGTTGCCTAGGCTCAAAATTAATTCAGACAGTTGAGAGACATGGGGTCAGATGCTGAAGTGCTCAACACCTATCCACCTGTTTTCCAAATAGCCCATATCAGCTCCCTCAGAGAACAGTGAAGACCAGCAGGTGTAGAGCACTCTGGTTCCTGACAGGGAAAGCAAGGCAAGCCAGGCTGGCAGCAACACTCAGGTTTATGAAGGGCTCTGAAATGTCCCTCCTTGACAGAGATGCTTCTCCTTTTTGAAGCTGGCTGATTTTTGAGCAACATTGTCCAGAGCAGGGTCAGGAAGCAGGTAACTTTCCCACCCCTCGCAGGACAGCTGTGGAACTGCTATGACGGGGAACATTTCTGCTAAATGCTTTGATGGAAAAGAATTACCTCCTGCATCTGGAAAGAAGCAGGAAAACACATTCCCATGCAGTGGCATCTAACCAAGGAACAACTACATAGGAACCACCTCTGATGGAAGAGCAATACTTTTCTGCAGCAAGACTAACAGGTCCCATGTATCAGCATGGCTTGGAGAAGAAACCTTGCCATAACCTCATGAAGAGCGGAGACAATGAGCAGGGAGGACAAACTGGAGCTGCAGACCCACAGACAGGCAGGCACTGTGCCTGGATCTAAACTCCCTGGTGCTCTGACTGATTGGGACTGGCATTTCAGTTTGGTCCACTACATATAAACACTGAGTTCAGCTGCAAAGTCTGGTCCTGCAGCCAAAATGTTGAGGGGAAGCCTACTGTGAGCCCAGTGTGAGAAGTGGAGCTGCAACAGCCTAGAGCTGAAAGTGTGCCGAGTCCAGGGTATGCTGTGTAGAAACCCTGGGACGCTGGACTCTTGCCCTTTTCACCTCATGGACACCCTAAGCACATTATTTTTCTTAATGTCATCTCTCAGCTTTTATGGGTCCTTGTCAGCATTTCTATGGAACACCAGAGGACAATTCAGTTCAGATATATCCCTGCTCCCAGGAGGAACCCTCATCTCTCTCCACTGATTGAAAGGTGGACTCATCAGCTGCGTTAGGCTCCTAAAATTTGGTGGTGGCAATATCCTCCCTGAGACAAAATCACTAGTTACCTGCTCTAAACATAGTAAATGTGCTGCTTCTGCTCGCCCTCCCCTAGCAGGCCTCCACACAGCTCCTGCCGACAGCTATGGAAACATTCCCATGGATTACCACGGGTGCTGGAGGAGGGCCTTATATAGCGAGACTTCTCTGCCTCCCCTTTGCCCTAAGCCCTTCACAGAAGTACTTTATTGTTTTATGACAGCGCAGTAACACTTGACATAAATCTCTAAGCACAGCTAAAAATGTCAATACTGTGTAAATACCTACAGTAGAGATGCATGTTTTATTATACTTTTGCCCTCTTTTACTTGCTATCACCCAGGGTTAACTCTGTGCTATATGCACATGCATTTTACAAGGAATCTGCCAATTTTATACACTGCTACAGCTCATGTCTCTAAACACTGAGGGCCCATCTCTGGTTCTTTCACAAACTGGAGCTTTCATTGGAGTCAGCAGAGCTTGTATCTGCTTAAAGGATCTCATGCTGTCTGTTAAATCAAAGACGAGTACTCTTCAGAAGTGCAGAGTCCAAGTCAGAACAGGACATTTTGCAATATGTACACAACAAACAACATCCACCAGTGTCACAAGCAATTGCGTGCCGATGTCTGATGACAGAATGGTACGTGCTGGGGTCTCAGTTCTTCCACCCTAATCTTGCTCCTGCAGGAGTCTGTACCCCCTGCTCCCAGAAATCAGTGGGATTACTTGCAGGGCAAGGCACAATTCAGTGGAGAGGCACTCATCATGTTTCACGACTTAGTCGCTGTACTTTAGGTATCTGCCTGCAGTGTCAGTCACAAATGAGATTAACTTATAACCTTTAGTGCTATGAAAGCACTTTGGACTCAACTGCTCCATGCACACTGATTAAATCTATTACTTTCTTACACAGATTCAGTAACTTGCACTTTCTTATTTTTAAACAATACTTAACTTTACTAACAATTCCTTCTTATTCACCTGTAAATACATCATATTGTATCTACACGATAAATACCTGGGAATTTTCAAGTCAATGAAAGTTCAGCCCTTAACACAAGCTATTATCTCACTTCTCTTGCTTTCCAGATGAGCCTCACAACTTCATTTTTAATATCGGAGGCTAATGCCTCGAACCCAATTATAGAAAATCAAAAGTCACTTACTATAAACAGCAGGCTGAGTTTTTAGCATGTTTACAGCCTCAACGCCAAGTTTTATATTTGTCTACGCTTAAAATGGTTGGAATTTACTCCTGCTTGCCTTGGAGACTTTGTCTGGTTTTACTTGTGACACCTGGTTATCTGAGATGCTTTTCACCACCTTCTTATAGTGGTAATACTCAGGCCTTTAGATGGGACCACTATTTTGGAGAGTATTTAGTTAAACAAGAACTATTTTAAAAAGACAGCCCAGAGCTATGTACACACACTCCCAGAATATTTTCGTTTGCCCTCAGCGTGCCTTTCACTGAAAAGGTATGGTAAGCCTCAGACCTGGAAGGTCCCTCTCCGTCCCTAAGGAAAGAAGGAGGAAGCTAGCTCCATTTGGGTTAATCTATTACTATACTGTAATTGGGATTGTATCATACATGTTATGGAAAAGTGGAAAGAAAAAAAAACGTTTCCTTGAGCCTGGAGCACAGTTCTGGACAAGGAGCTTGTACCATTTGATTTATTTTAGACAGTGTCCGCAGGACTTCATAAACTTGTGGACACTGTCACTTATTCCCAGAAGAAGGGCTGCATTTCAGTTCTGCCACCTTTTAGAAAACCAGTTAACTTCCCGTATTAAACCAAATACTGTTAATTCTGGTCTAAGAGCTAGAAGGGTAACTTTTTAAAAATGAACTGTCCTGACCTTTGAGAGAAGAGCTGGAGCTTGGCTTGGCATGCTCAGGTGATATGAACCATAATAGCACTCATGAGACTTGGCCATAGGAGATGATCAACTCTCCTGACTCAACCTATTGTAAAGCATTTAACATGCAACGAGAACGTGAAAGAACAAAATCCAAAAGACTGGCTGGGGGGGGGGCGGGGGGGGGGGGTGTTTGCCGAAATGCTTGTACCATTTGATTTATTTTAGACAGTGTCCGCAGGACTTCATAAACTTGTGGACACTGTCACTTATTCCCAGAAGAAGGGCTGCATTTCAGTTCTGCCACCTTTTAGAAAACCAGTTAACTTCCCGTATTAAACCAAATACTGTTAATTCTGGTCTAAGAGCTAGAAGGGTAACTTTTTAAAAATGAACTGTCCTGACCTTTGAGAGAAGAGCTGGAGCTTGGCTTGGCATGCTCAGGTGATATGAACCATAATAGCACTCATGAGACTTGGCCATAGGAGATGATCAACTCTCCTGACTCAACCTATTGTAAAGCATTTAACATGCAACGAGAACGTGAAAGAACAAAATCCAAAAGACTGGCTGTTGGACCTACGGGGTTGTAAGATTTGCCCATGATCTAATATTCCCAAACACATAAGCTTATATGGTTATAAAACACTGACTTGTCCCACCAGCATGAGGATATCAACCATGAAGAGAACAAGGTGGGTGGATACTCTGTGGGTGCTAGTCTGTCCCCCTTGCTCAGCATCAGAAACAAATGCCACTTTGCTACCATTGCGCAAGGGACCTGGAGGGCCCGCTGAAATTCACAGTCTGACTGGTATTTTCTATGGCCTGCTGCATTAAAGGCTAGCTGATAAATTAACACAAATGGTTAACAGAACAACCCAAAAAGCGTCACTTTTGGGGGTGTGCGTGCAGGAGTTAAGAACAGGGCTGCCAATGTCAGGTTTTATTGGCAGAGTTACACTTCACCGGAAAGCACAGCTTTCGCGTAATGACAATGTACAACAGGGAGAAAAATCCCACCACTTCAGCTCCTGACTGAAACCAAAAGAAATGTTGCTTGAAACTCCAGCCCCAAGTTGCCCATGACAGCTATTGGAGTATGTCCCTTCAGCAGCTCATTTCAGTGACGGTTCATACACTGTAACAGCACAACAGAGAAGCGGGGAAGGGGCAAGGAGGAGAGAAGAAGCTGTGTAAATACAGCCACAGGAGGACAGAAAAAAAACCCCGAAGTGCTCCTCCCAGGGCTCCCTAGACCCCATGGTCTCTGCTCTGTGTTGATGCTTTTTCCCACCATCTCTTACAGGGGTGAAGTGAGGAGGGGAGGTGGCAGTGAAAGGGGAAGGAGATGTCGTAACGGAATTTGCTCACCTTGTAAAGCAAATAAGGATGAAGAGAAGGTCTTGCACATGGTTTTCTCGTGCAGCTTGTGTGGTCCCGGTCAAACATTAACTCTTTGCTTGTAGCCAATTTCATCACAGGGATGAAGTCCAAAGGTCCCTGCAGAAGAGAGTATTGACATTCCTGGTGGACTTCTGGTCTTTCTGAGAAGGGGCAGGAGGGCAGTGAGGGAGGGGATATATCCTTCTCTTTGAAGGCCACGAGAGCATGGTGCTAGGTTTGGATTTCTCTGGGGACCCTCAGGCAGGGGGTTTAGGCTCATGAGCTCCACCAAGGCTCAGTGCTGCAATCCTTACAGTCATCAAATCCACAGCTCCAGGGAGCTGCAGAAGCTCCTCAGCTGCTGCACTGGAAGAAGCAGCCCAGAAGAGCAGGAATCACGCTTGCTCCTACATCTGTCGGTTGGAGAGCCCTTACTATGTGGGCAAAATCCTGCCCTCCCAGCCCTTCAGTGGTTCCTTCAGTCCAGCTGGGACTTAGGATTCAAGGCCTTTAGCCTGGACCCTTTTGGCAGTGGTCCATGTGACAGCCACGCAGTGGGGAGCTGCCCCCATGTGCCTCCCGTGTGCCTCCCAGGAGCTCCGTATCCAAAGGTGCCCAACAACAGCTCCCAGTAAGCTCCCCTGGGAGCTGTTGGGGATCAGCACCATTAAAAATCCAGGCATTTGTGGCTTTCAAAAAACACTTAAAGAGATTTAACTGGGAATCCAAACCTACAAAGCCTGATGCAGTCACTGACAGTATTTCCAGAGACCTTCTGGCTCAGACCCAGGAACGGTTAAATATCATAATTTGCTTAGATTTGGAAGACTTTCTCCAGCAGATTAGCATTTTTAAGGAAACTAGCACTCTTTCAAAACTTGTCCTACCCATGGTGCAGTACCCACCAGAAGGCAAATTAAAAAGGACGAGTAACTTTTTTTTAGTGTTTATTGAGAGTTGCCTTTATACACGAGGGACCGGTGTTCTGATGCTGTGACAAGCGAACCCAAATAAACCCTGCTCAAGTGCCAACAAGCAATTCAACTCACTGAATTTAAATTATAACATTATTACACATTAATAATAAATTAAGACTATTGCCTAATAGTTGCAGATAATTTTAAAAAAGCCTTGTCAAAAGTAAAAAAACCCAAAACAAACACAAGAACAATGAAACACACATAATGATGTTGCCAATAAGTTAACAGAGTAGCACACACACGTAAGGGTTTTCCAAAAACTCAGGGTGCGCTGCCAGTGATGCTAAAATCCATTGCAAGTGCTGCAGGTGAGCTGGTGCTCTGGCGGGAAGGAAAGCCCGGGCTGCCAGGGACAGCACCAGCCGCTGCGCTCTGCTGTTCACACCTGGCTTCCCCCAGCCTCTAACTGCCTCAACTGAACTAAAGTTGATTTGGAAACTGCCTTTATCGCTTAAAACCCTTCAAACACACATTTTGCCCATGAATTCTTACTTTTGCTTAGCTCAAGTATAGAAGGGTCTGGTATAAGCTAACCTGATATCACAGGTATCAATGCCATTAAAAATCAGTCTGAAAACACACTTTAGTTTAAGCAAGATCAACTTTGTAGACAAGCGCATAAGCAAAACTGAAACAAATCCTTTTTCCACCAAAACAACGCTATGTATTCAAGGATTTATATTGGTTTAACGCGTGGATTAGACACGAATAAATAAATAATTGAGCCACTGACACTGGTGCACGTAGATGAGGCCTAATACACTTTGGTCCTAGACAGCTGATAGCTTTCCAGGCCTGGATTTCTCTGATGCTGCCCACAAGTGGCATCTTTGCGATTTGGATTAATGGCCACCCTAAGGAATTTTGATGAAATTGCCATTTTAAGATATAACCCAAGCCAATGTGTGCACACCAGGGTTTTCAAGTAAAGAAGGACTTTGCACATTATCAACCGCGCTGTTTCCTCACTACACTGCTAAAATGCAGTGACAGCACTGCTGTTGTCTAACGGGATTCCTGCTACTGGTGTCAAACGTGGACTTAAAAGATCACAGTCAGTATGGACGTGTGCCCAGGGCTGACACATGCTGCAAGAGTTAGCCACGTACTTTAGCAAATAATGGTAAAATTTAAGCAGGTTAACCCTTCTCTAAGGTAATGCTGACCAAACCCTTACTGGGTTAGCCTTCAGGGAGCCAGGCTGCATTAAAATTAAGCTTTGAGGAAAAGCCTTCACTCCCACTGCACTGGACCCAGCTGTGCCATGCGGGTAGGGAGCGCCGTACGGGAGTCCCTCGCCACGTGGCGTGGGCTGGCCAGTGATTCCAGGAGGAGCAAAATTACACGTGACCTGATCCCGTTTTAATGCCCAGTGCTTGCCATTATTATATATGCACAGCTCCTGAAGGTCTCGCATAAGCACAGCCGCATTTCTGGCTGAAGAGAAGCCCAGCTAGTCTCCAAAATACAGGTAATAAAAACCAATGCCACATCCGTGCCATCCTTTCTCATATTTCCCTCTCACAGCACAGACAGTAAACAAATTTTATGGTCACCACTCCTAGCAAGATGGAAACTGCCATAAGCAAGGGTTTCGAGCTCCAATGCCAAACACGCTGCATCATGGCAGAGCATTCCTGACAAAATTCTTCACTTTTGAAAATTTAAGGCACCGAATTGAGCAGAAGTGAGGGGTTTCCATGCAGCTTGGTGTCTTCAGAGCTGGTATATGCAGCCTGTAGAGCTCACTTCATGAGGGCAGAACAAGCAAAACTGATTTACTCAGCTGCCCCTGCAAAAGAGCATGCACAGCCACGGGAGAGTTTCAGTTTAAGCCTACAAGTTAATCGAACAGCAGATTCAATCAGGAAATCCAAAACAGGAAGATAGACACTAATATACAGTACTGTAAGGCACTCCTACTGGGAAGGGAAAATTGGAAGGCAAATTACGAAGGAGAGAATGATCAGACTCGACTGGTTCAAAAGCAACACAATGAGACATGAAGCTCAAAGTCTAGCTGTAGGCTCAGCACTGTGAGCAAAGACAGGGACAGAGACAGTGAAAGAGAGAGAGGGGACTGGCTTGCAGTTCAGCAGCAGAAAAAAAGAGAGAAGATTATGATGATTATTCAATTACATTTCTTTTATACAGATCAACAGTCGGCTGCAATCCAGGCCGTGACCTTGGCAAGCCTGGGAAACTCTCGGTGGCTTCTGTTGCTACAGGGAAAAAGCAAAATACAACTGTGCAGCTTCCCCATTTCATTGTAAACAGACATCCTCTGCTTTTTTTTTTTTTTTTTTAAGTCTTTCAGGACATTATCATCAATCCATTATAACACACACAGTATCCTGATATTAAGAGAAGCCTTGACGAGAGGAGCTCTAGAGGTACCCTGATTATTCACTCCTAACAGGACCATCAGAGCCTGTGGAGTATTGTGAAAAACTCAAGTTCCTCACCAAAAAGAACCTTCTCTCACTTATCTAGGAAACCCTCACAACTGCCAATTCCTATCATCCCAGCAATGAGCTCATATTGGCATGTGCCAGCCAGGATATTGTGTCATATCACAAAGCCATCATTTTTCACTACCTAAGACAGACAAAGAAAAGCAATAGAAAGATTTCTACACAAGAGATCCAAATTTCTCTTTTTATAGGTTGATAATATAAAAAAAGCTGCGGTTTGCATCCCTTAGATAGGTCCTTCTCCCCATTAAAGGACAGCTAGAGGGTCAGGGTAAAGAGGAAAAGAGACTTGACTAAGGATCTCTACAGTGTCCTAGATTAAAATAATCTCAGACTAACTAAACTGAGATGAGAAGTTTCTAAGTAGTTGTAGAAGGTCAGGCTATAGTCCATTGCAGTGAAGCACCCTATTTCTACACTGATTAAAAGTTCTGTACAAGCAAAAGCAGCAACTGGATGTACAGATCAATTCCTCCACCGTCAGCTATGAAAGCACCTTCTCTGTGAAGGAGACAAACAGCACGTTTTGTTCTTGATTCACAATGAAATGCTATTGTTCAAATGTATTTCATGCATGGGTAGGATGGGACTAGAAGTACCAATACATTAATTTCACCTGTGTGTGTGTGTGTGTGTGGAGAGATTGTGCAATCTGGGAAGACCCCAGGTACTTTTCCAGCTGATGCCCACCAGTCTGCAGAGCAGAGCCGCATGCAGGCTATGGGCTGCAGAATGGGAAGAGTAGCACTGGGGACCAGCATGCAGCACTGTTAGTACAGCGGAGACAACCGTGCAAGGGTACAGTGTTGTCTGAAACCCAAACCACCTACAGAACTCCAGGCTGAGTCTCCTGCTAGCATGTGGCTCTTGCAGGAAAACTGTCTTTTTAGAGTTGGGTCTTTTGAGAGTTAGTAATGTGAGCAGTAGTTTGTGTTTATTCTTTTGCCTTGCAATTCTGAAAAACGAATAGGGCTTGTTCCCACTGCATCGGCACCTTCTGAGGGCAGGATCAAGCCTTTCATTATGCTTATGAAAGGCAGTGACAGAAGACTTTATCTTACCTGTTCATATGGAATAACTTTTTTTGGATAGGAGCTAGGCATCCCTGAGAGGAAAGCATCTTCCACATTACAGTCTGCTCCTATAGCTACCATGAGAAGTTATATTACTTTTCCAAGGTAGAAATGAACGTGTATCCATTTTAGGAACTGGCTTGTTTACAACAACGTTGGATTTTAAAGAAATGAATCTGATCTGTATTGTACAGTATCCTTTTACATAAAGCTTTGGGCGCTGCCAGCATATCGTAACAACATGCTTTTGCTCTTTGCCAGTAGTAATGGCAGTGGTTCTGGACCCATGACTAATTCCAGCAGTTTTGCCAACATCATATTCTTTTTTACTGTAAATCTCAGTTCGCAAAGAAACTGTTCTGTAACACCTGTACAAACCCAGAGTAACTCCAGTGCTGTCTATGTTGTTATTCCAGAATTCAGCTAGAATATCTAACCACCCACACAACTGGTACTTTGGAGATCAGGACATCTCTCAAAGTAACTAATAGTTTGCAATGTCTGAACCTGGATTCCTTGACTCCATAGGGTTTTTGACAGTGCACACAAGCAGCCTTCTCTAAACCGAGCTGGACATGAACCAGTGCTGTAAGGTATCTTAAATACCAGAGCACGATGATATGAAAAATACCACCTTTTTTCCTTTAATGACCCACCATTATGTCTAGAGCTAATTCAAAATAGCACCTGCCAGATTCTGACAGTTTCAGAGCTACTGGCTTTGCCACAGGACTAGTTGTAGTGACACATGCTGAAAAACATGGGAGCGTACTGTTTATTCAGCCAGTACCACTGCAGTTCCTGTTTGCATGACTAATTCCACAATACTTCCCCAGTGTTTGCATTTGTGAACATGCAGGGAATTCTTCACGTGGGAATGGACTTGCAAGGAATATATCTTTAAGGATGATAGCCGAAAGCAACTCATTTCACATGAGAAAGAGTGAGCTGAGAGGCATCCCTGTGTAGGGGAAGTATTAATTTTAGTGACAAAGGTGCATGATTCACCAGGTTTATTAAATACGGGAATCCCTATACTACTTTGCCAAGAACAAGGAAAAACCCTCACTTCCTTCCAAAGAATCCCACTCTGAGAAGGACTTCTGGAAAAGAAAGGCACTGGTTGTTTAATGTATACAGATATAAACATGCTTTTATATATATATATAGTAGTTGCACTCAAATTTGAGAAAGCTCAGATTCAGCTACTTTCTTTGACTGGAGGCTGGAAAAGGTAACCACTTATACTCCAGTACAAGGCAATTCGTTGTAGCATTCTACCTATTAACATAAGCATGATGTACCCTGTTCTTTTATTTAAAATACTTCAGCAATTAGTGAGGTGCTTCAATGATCAGGACTGCTTTCTGCCTTGAATACAACAGCCTGCAGATTATACAGGAAGCAAAGATCAGTATTCTGCATTTTCACAAACCTATGTGAGAGGAAAAATACACATGCATGCGACTGGCTTTTTTCTCCTGAAACCATATTTGCTCTCTGTATATAGATGTGTGTGCATATATATGTGAATGCTTTCATATGAATGTAATACACACATTACTGCAGGGTCTGGAGAAAGAGTTAAGAATGTGGATTGGAGGGAGGAGGATCTCTAAGTGCTCACTGGAGGTGAAGCCGCAATGAATTAAACGTACTACCAGTGATGACACACATCTCCCAGTTAAATCCATCACATACTCCCTTTTCACAACATACATAATTTACCGTGTTTAATACTTCCCTGTGTTCCAGGTGTGTGGAGCAGAACCATACCTTGAAGAACTTCGCTCTCCACCATGGAAGTCACTACAGAAGTATAAAATCCCTTAGAGCTCGCAGAGGACACAGGACACAAATCGCACGTGAGCACAGCAAACTAGTGTTTCACAATTTTGGAGGTATTTTCTAACTAACGTGGGCAAGACCACTTTCCTGACCATCAGTCTAACAGGTTCAGGTTAGAGAAACATTTAAAGTAAACTTCACGAAATAAAAACAAAACCAATGTGGTCACTTAAAATGTCTTAAAATATGAGACTAGCAGGAGGTCAGAACCAACATCATGTTACTGGAGATGAGGACGTGGCCTCACATAGATCAAGAATAACCAGGGTAAAACTCGATGGACTTCAGTGACAGAGCTTGACTGACATACCCAGCCTGAACAAAAGCAGCAGCAAGTCCCCTGCTTATTTGCATATGGAATAGTTCACTGGGGTGGTTATAAATATATAATCATAGCTGAAGGAATTATTCCGCGTCTTATGTTTGCAAGGACCCTGAATAAGGTTTGATGGGAGATACTTTTCTTTCTTCAGGGAGGAGTGACATGTAAATTCACTGATCCTTTAAAAATAGCTCTCTGGAAACATGAGGAAATGGAACCACGTGTCCACATCAGAAGGAGCAGGTGGGTTTAAAACCATTCCTGCCCTATTGGGTTCTGTGAAACACCTCACCAGAACCTCTGCCAAGGCTAATAATAAATAAATAATACCCATAAATAAGTAGATGATTCATCAATTCTAAATGAACAACATAAAAAATAATGTGGTCACGGCAGCAAGTATTTTCTGCCTTGAGGAAAGGTCTTCTCCAGAGGTGGAAAGGAAAAAGTTGGGTGCTTAATTAGCTAGACCTAAAGCATTTCAAGTAAACCACATTTTATATGAGAGCTAGCGGCTGGACTTCAACGCAAAATGCAGTTTAGCCATTGGTATTTCAAAGCCAACAAGGCTTTATGGCCACTTTGGCAGCTGCTATTCACAGATGAGGAAGGTCAGATATTATTTTGCAAAAAGATTTTTGCCTGGCTAAGCTGAGAAGTTGCTTGAGCTGGCAGCTGGGAAAGGGATTCTCTTCAGGCTGGCCACTGCCTTAAGGAACTCATGTGTTCTGATATGACAACTCAAACATGTTGCAAGACTCTTCAAAGTTTTCGTCCATATTCAGTCGCTTCCAGAAGGATTTCTGCTTCTTCTGCAATTCTTTACGCACACACCTGGGGCATGGTACAGCCTTCACTTTGCACTCAGAGTGGAAGACAGCACCACAGCTTTCACACCTGCAAACACAAATTAGTGTCAAAATTGAATGACAAAATAGGACCAGAGCATGCAATGGACTTCACATGGATTGTGGGCAGTAGACATTCCTTCAAACAGTTCTGGTAGTGCAAAGAGCACTATATTTCAAAAGAGTGGGGTTGTAAAAGACACTGGCTTGCCCACACCTCTTCTGGTGTGAAGCTACTCAGGACCACTAAAATAAGTTGATTTGCATCTATTTGCAGTCGCTGAGAATCTGTCCCAGCACTCCTCCTCCACAGACAGAAATTTTCAGCAGGATTAATACTTATCTTATTATTAACTAGCATTCAGGTCTATCACAGAATAGACACCAATTTTGTTTTATGAAAGACAAGTTTGCTGCTTTGGTTTGTAAATGAGGAGTAACAATATTCATTTCCATTAAGATATATTTGAGTATTTGCAACAGTCAAGATGACTGTTTCCTCATTGAAGTTCCAGTGGTCAGCTGTTCTGGAAAGATGTCGTGGTTTAATTTCAGTCGGCAACTAAGCACCACGCAGCCGCTCGCTCACTCCCCCCCACCCGGTGGGATGGGGGAGAGAATTGGAAGAGCACAAGTTAGAAAAACTCGTGGGTTGAGATAAAAACAGTTTAATAATTGAAATAAAATGATAATAATAATAATATGATAATAATAATAATAATACACAAAGCAAGTGATGCACAGTACAATTGCTC
>NW_008795918.1:762084-763342 GCF_000699145.1 Aptenodytes forsteri
AGCCTTCTCAGTCGGTAGAGCATGGGAAGCTGAAAAGTCCTTGGCTAGTGTAAGCATTACCTAGCAACAACTAAAACATCGGTGCGTTATCAACTTTGTTCTCATCCTAAATCCAAAACACTGTACCAGCTACTAGAAAGGAAATTAACTCTATCCCTGCCGAAACCAGGACAAAAGAGTAAAAGTACAGTCCACTTCAACGGCAGGAGAAGTAATTCCGCAAAGTAAAAAATGAAACAGAGGTAGGTGACATTTTCTGCTCTGTGTCCTGTGGAAGATCGGACTAGATCAACACAGTTAGCTTCCGGCATTCAAAGGTGTGCTATTCTGTTCTCAAATGTGATATTATGACTTCAAACAAATCAACTGCTCAAACAAGATGACTGGATTACTTTTGGGGCACTCTGAGGCAATGGATGTAATGTCACAGCAGATCAAGCCCCCGTTCCAGATGGCTGTGGAGCAATGAAACATCTGGTGATCGTGGAGTGGGCTACAACTAAACAGATGGACATTCTCAGCCTTTCAATGTAAATAACTATCCGTAGTGATGAGTAAGTCACTACAGCTTTGTAACCAAATGAAAAAAATAAAAGGAGGACAGTGTCAGAGATACAGAGTCTTAGATTCCAGCTGGATAATCAAATAATGAAAGCAATAAAACATCAAACTTTAGAGCAATTTTGAAATACAAATGAGGGGCACTGATCACCCTGGTGACTGTGGGAAGTCTTGAAATGCCTCGCATTTTTCCTTTTTCGCAGCTGTTGTAATCAAATGACTATATGAGAATTCAAGTGTCCATTGTTATATCTTTAGTGCGTTGGTTTTGTTTGTTTACTTTGAGCTTTTTTTGTTGTGGGTTTTTTTTTCTTAGAAATAAGGTTCTTGTCTTCAAGACTGTGAAGAAAAATTGAAAACGTGAAGAAACAAACCCCAAACACTGAGAAGCCATAAGGCAAACTGTAATATTTGGTATACGGTCTGGCAATACTGAGAGAAGTCCATACGCTAATAAAACCTGTGTCCTGGTTTCGGCTGGGATAGAGTTAATTTTCTTCCTAGTAGTTGGTACAGGGCTGTGTTTTGGATTTAGTATGAGAATAAAGTTGATAACACACTGATGTTTCAGTTGTTGCTAAGTAGTGCTTACACTAGTCAAGGACTTTTCAGCTTCTCACGCCCTGCCAGCAAGAAGCTGGGAGGGGGCACAGCCACGACAGCTGACCCAAACTGGCCACAGGGATGTTCCACACCA
>NW_008795918.1:763882-778190 GCF_000699145.1 Aptenodytes forsteri
GGGCGGGGAGGGGAGTTAATGGCTGTGTGGTGTTTAGCTGCCTGCTGGGTTAAACCACAACCACCTGTTACCTATATTAGCTGCATCTGCATCTCACCCGTAACTTTTAAAAAACTGTTCCTGATCTGGCTGTGCTTTAAGTTTTATGCATGGGTCCAAACACGGTCTAAACATCAGTAACTGCAGAGCTTTAGGAAGGCTATGCAGAGGTTTAGAGAGGCACACTTCTAGCTAGCATAAGCTGATAAAACTCAAATAATAAGTAAGGAAAAGAAAGTTAAAGAGGCTGAGTATAATGCTGTATATCTACTAACTACTGTGGTCTCTTGCAGTAAAACTTGATTGTCATATTTCTAAGTCCAGCTAGTGAGTCTAAATCTGGTTTTGAATCAAGAAACTGGCTCACACAGAGATATTTATCATTTCTGTGCTCAGAGAGTGTGTGTTATGGCCCTGATCCAGTGAAGCACAGAAACACATGCTTAGGACTCATATCCCAGTGATTTCCTTGGGATTACCGATCTGCCTATAATTAAGCATGTGCTTACGTGCTTTGCTGGATCGGGATCTCCACGAACAGACACACTAATGGATGAGGGAGAGACAGAGAAGACAGCAGTGTCTTTAAAACTTTACATCATTCTGAACTGACACTAATGGTGATTTTATCAAGCTAATTCTCCCTTGTTAGTCAGCAATTTACAGTGCCCTGGAAGTTGCTAGAGGGTAATGATTGATGAGGAGTGTAATTTTGTGCTCTCACATTGCCACTCCCTACGCTCGCTCAATATTTCTCCACAGTACGGAGGGAGGTGACAAAACTTATCAGAAATTGCTGCTGAAATGGATGGAGCAGGATGAGAGAGGAGCTAGCACACCTGCTCTTCCCAGTCAAAGGCCATCAGCAGAGAAAAAGATTGATGGTGTTTAAATTAATATGAATTCATTTTTCAGAAATAAGCTCAGTGGAAAAAAATAACAAACTTCTCTCACATCACTCAGAACCAAAAGAGAGAGAAGAAACGTCTGCACTGTTATTTATTAGAGCTGGTGCAACAGCTGAAGCTCTGACCAGGACCCCACGCTGTCAGGCACTAACCAGAGCCAGCCCCAGATCTCAGTCCACTGCACCAGCAGCCATTGTGACCATCGTTGGTCCATTCTGGTGCCCCCGCCCCTGACTGCCACTCTGAAGACTTATTTTCTGCTTTCTCCGGTGAAGGCTGATGTACTCCCAGCCTCAATCACAAGGTGCAGATGACAACAAAACAGCAGCCTGGAAGAACGGTGCTCTGAATTGGAGAACAAAGCTGTCTCTTGCTCTCTGCAGGGACAGGTAGAGAGGATACCTGGGTCAGCCTTCACTGCATGCTTGTATCCCCTCACTGCTAAAGAAACTCAGTCACCGGGGTGGGAGGGCAATGCTGATCCTGCTCTGCCTTTGGGCAAATGGTAAGTTATTCCCTTTAAAGTGATGGAGCTATACTACCCCAAGCCATCTACAGCTTTGCTTTTCATCATATCAAATACAGTCAGTCTTAACTGACCCTGGAAATGTCAACTGGTTGATCATTCCTAATCTCACTGGGAGAAATTTTCCAGTGACACCAAAAACCCCACCAAAATTATATTCCTTCTTAGAATATTACAAATAGATTGCTTCTTAATTAATCCTAACATCTAATTTTATCTCCACATGTGAGTTTCACAGTTTTTCTTTACTGTTGTTTTCAAGCCTCGGTATTCTAAAATGCTTTTATTTCTCTGGAGAAAAAATACATTTTATTGTCTATAAAAGGCTCACGCAATAGTTCACTACACTTAGTTATCTTTCCCTTAACTCTTGATGTTGTCATAGGTAATTTACAGTTCAGGTACTATTTCTGAATCCTGACTTCTTCTTTGGCTAGAGGCCAAAAAGTCCCTGCATCTTTTGTGAGACTTCTATATACCACTGATAATAAGCTAATGAGCCCGTAGCCATTCAGTCCTTTCATGTGTCCTTCTTTAATGAATGATATTGCGATACTGCACATTAACAGCATCTTCCTATTTTTCGAACATCATTTGAAGAATTGGTGAACATCGCATGTTGTTTTCATACAGACTTTCAGTCTTCTAAGAAGGCATCTGAAATAGCTTCCTCTCTATTTCAGTGTTTTCTCTCTTTTTTCTCTTTCCTGACCAACTCAATTTCTGTTGAGACTATAGGGGGTGTTTTATGTTTTAAGGATGTTTTACTTGTTTGAACACCAGAGTAACAGAAATGCAGAGAATTATTCAATCCTCTAAATAATTTCTATTGCACTGAAAAGTGTAAGAGAGAAAGGGCAAAGTTTTCCACAGCCAGACAGGCATTATAATGCTCTTATTATTATCATTACTAGTTACAAAAGAAAAGCCTTTCTACATTAAAAGCATAAAATCATTCCTTGCATGCTGAGGAAATGCCAATGTTAGTACCTCCCATTAAGTGTGGGCATTTGAAATATATACATATCAATACTTGATAAATTGTAAATTCTGGCAAATTCTTTTCATGCTTCCCATATGTATTTCACAGGCTTATGGCTCAAGTAATTCTAGATTCTGCACAACCAATTGATTATATTCATACTTCTCCTCTGTACTGCACCACCATTTAGGTGCCCATGGATAAGATCAGGTGCCCAAAGAGCGGGGGTGCAACACAAAGAGGCCTCAAAGACATTCCACCTAAAGTAGACAAAATAAACCAGGGATGATCAACCGGTGGCCCAGGATGTCATCTGAAAGACAGATTTATTTGTCTCCTAGGAACCTTACAGGTTGACAGACTGACCAGCGTGACCGTGTTGGGATGAAGCTGCTGGGACTAGCAAGGTTTATTAGGACAGCTTCAGTACCACGCACATGGGCTGTACCTGTCTGGCTTCCAAACACCAAGCGGGGAATCAAAGAAGCTCATGGTTATGCTGTTCGTCCCTGAAATGAACAAACAGTGGATGACAGATATACCACCATTCCCACCTCACAAACGGGAAACAAGAGGTGAACTGACTTGCTCAAGGTCAGCCAGGAGCTCTTAGAAGAGCCGAGAAGGGCAAAGAGCTCCCCTGTCTCACTGCAGTGCCATATTCACCCACCATCCTTTCTCTTGTAATTTTATACATTAACTTTCATTTTTTCATTTAAAAACCCACTTCCTCTGTGCCAGGCCTCGCATACGTTTGCTCAAGTGAATAATCCCATGAAAGGAATTTCAGTAAGGATTTGATTTAGGGCTGAACCCTTCATTGACTAGAACTCTTCAGTTTTTTTCTTTCCCTCCATGCAAAGTAAAAACAAGATAAAACAGGGTTGTTCATTATGCTTTCTTTAGATGATGCTATACATTCACCAAGCATCCAAAATACTAAGCCACCTGTAAAAAAGCCCAAAGAGCAAACCACAGTAGCTGAAGTAAGCCTTGCCTAGGGATTCCAGCATGATCACCATCCCCACGCTATGCACATGTGCCTGTCTGCAAGTATTTCTGAATTGCTCAGCTGTGAATATCACAGCCACGCCCTTCAAAACTCTCAGGGACTTTAGCAGAACACAATGAAAAGGAAAACGGACTAGCCTGTGTTCATTTACAACACAAAAAAAAGCCCCAAAGGCAATCAATGCCTGACATATGTGCAGCAATATTATTACAGTTGCCTAGGAACCAACGCAAGGAGCCTGCCTAGGGAGGGACGCCCATGTAGTAAATGAATGGAAGAAAGTTGGCACTAATATTACATTGATTTGTCCCTATAAGGAGCTTGTTAAGATAATGCCTTGTATGACACACTTACGGTCTTTACTAGACACAGGGTTTTTTTAAATACCATACTTAAAAACTGTTAATACTTCAGACTTGCTTTTGAAAAATTTGCCTCTGAAAAGGGAAAAAAAAGGCCCAACAAAACCAGAGCAGAGCCCACTACCCAGCCCCTCAAATTGTTACATGTCTGAAATTCACTCTAAATGATTAATTCAGTGTTCAGGGAGCCAGCGGTGATTCAAAGCATAATCATAGTTTTCCTTTCCATATACCTGCTCATCAGACAGGGGTTACCCTTGATATGCCAGCAGAGCTTGAAGATGCTCCTCATTTATAATGCCATGGCTGGGTCCTGGGCTGGCCCCAGAGGGCACAGAAACAGCAGAAATAACTGTGACTGCCAACCATCAGCCCAGCTCACGTGCTGAGGAACCAGTGCAGAGCGGTGAGCTGGTTACAGGTGGCAGTTAGCAAGGGGTGTACAGCAACTGCCAGCCTGCACTGATGGGAGTCACCAAGTAGAGCGCCCGCGGTTTGCACCTCTGAAACAGTCACAGGGACCAGCCCAAACACAGCCTGACATGGCATCTGTGACCAGCACCACTGCTGCTGCTAGTAATGCCACCCCAGGATAGCTGAATGACATGCTACCCGGAGTCCCTGCATGAAAACTGCCAGACCAGGGTCTGCTCCCCCTTTTACCCAGCATGGGTTAGACTGAGCTCCTGGAGAAGTGCCCCAGGCACAGGGGGGAGGATGAATGAATAAGCCCCTATCTTGGCTCAGCCGCCCAAGGCTTGTCACTGGGTGCCTCCCCATCTGCGCCACCTCTTGCCCCTCATCCTGTCACGCCAGCACCCACTGCCAAGACCGACTGCATCCAACAGACATGCAAACTGGTCAGAGATATTAAAGCCTCACAAATGAGGGTAAAAGCAGGCAGCTCACTGGAGGGGAGAGAAAACCACCAGTGCTCCACCAGCGGGGGGGAGCCTCAGTGTCAACTCCTCCATTGCTAGACCTAGAGAAATCGCAGAGCAGGCCTTCATTTTGGGTGCTCACAGAACAATGTTATGGGCCGGGGCTGAAGAAGAACAGCTTGATTTAACCACCTGCTATCCTCCTGTGACAGTTGTGTACACAGGCTGAGTTACCGCACTGGAGCATGGCAGCAGGGTCAAGCAGGAGCAAAGGGATCCTGCAGCTCCCAGACCCCTCTTTGCAGAGCTCTGTCGCTCCTGATTAAGAAGGGAAGCGTGTCCTCAGCTCCCCCCCCAGCTGTGGCTGCAGGGATTTATGCTACACTTACCTATGTATATTTCCATACTTGCATCCAGCAGGAGAACTGAGGACTGACTGTTGACCTCAGTACTGCACTTTGCAAGATGTCTAAGTTCAGAGCTCCCAAGCCAAGTAATGTGGCCTGTACACAGCAGTTCACAAGAAATCAGTAAAGGGACACTAAAATTAGTATTAAAACATTTAATCTGAAACTCATATGATTACACTTTAGTCAGTGGAGCTAAGTTACTTTGGGAAGGGGAAAAGCCCTACACATGGTAGATCCACTACCTGCAAACCACTGGAGAGGCTAAGATGCCACAGAGATTCAAGTGTTTACATTGCTTAGACATATATCCTCTGCCTCTGCTAGCTGCCACACCATGAACCGGACTTCATCCCTCCGCCTCTCCTATTATTAATGAACTGTATTCACAAAGTGGTGGTTGAAGACCTAAAAGCAAAGAGTCAGGCAATACTATTAACAGTAATACTAACATATTGCCCTCAACCCCTATGATTTGACTGCATGATTCTAGTATTTTGCATTTTTCTGTAAGTCTCAAGTCTCAAAATCCTGTGATTAAGCCAGGATATATGCTTTTAATAAAAGAGAAACACAAAGGCACCTGGACTTTGTAGCTCTGCCATAATGTTGAAGACATGCCTACCTGGACCCAAGATGGAAAAAAGGAACTTAACATATAAAAAAATAAAGTAAGTATATACACAACAAGATTCTTCAGGTAATCTTAGAATTTCTGAGCACTTAGAGTTGGCAGTGTTGGCTTTCATGGGCTAAAAAGCAATTGAAAAGCTGTTGTCTGGTTTACAAGGAACCATATTTGGGAGATGGAGAAGTCTATCTTAAAAGGGGAATTTGCATGAGGAAGGAGGAGGAAGAATTAAAAGGTCTCGACTGGCAAGTTGGAAATATCTAGAGTGAGGAAGAAAGCACAGCAGGGAAGCTGCAAAATAGAAACTGGAAGCGAGATGGCTGCCATGTTCAGCCAGCGGGGAAGAGCACAGGGCAGCACTGCAGAGACTTTCCTACTTGAAATAAATACCCGCCTTTACGCTGAACGTTCTAGTTAACACCATTCTGACATGAGGTAGGTAAACCCAACCTCTAAAGCTAATTCAGTTCCAAAATACAATGCTTGATGAAAAAGCGAGTATATTTTATCTCTTTCTTTCTACGTATTCTAGACAACATTACTGCGCTCCCCTGCACAGACAAAAATCAGAAGATCTGGGCCAGAAGATTTTGACCAGTTTTGATAGATTCAGGCGAAATTAAATTATCAAGAGAACTTAACATCTACTTAGGTGCCTAAGTTTCTTTAAAGAAAGTGCTGAGCAGATCACTTCAGGGTGCTTTGAACCAACTATCAACATCCGATAAGCTAAGCTCTTTCAAAAATTAGGTACTAAACTACTAGCACAGCTCAGGTGAACTGGGCTTGGGGAAAGGCTGTCTAGCATAAAACAGACTAATCAAAGCAAGAGGGAAAATGATGTACTTTGAGTGACGCCTTTGACCTGTGCCAAGGTATTTCCTGGAAATGCTCTATACTACATATTTCAGTCTCTCCACCTAATATCTATCTTTAATGTTCTCCCAAATGCTCAAAGCTGTTTTTGTCCAATGACACAGCATCCATAACACACTGAGCTGTAATCTTGCAAGGACTTTGGCATGCACATAAAGCTAAGCACAGCCTCAGAGCCTTTAGTAAGATTTCTCGCTATGTGTAAAGTACATTCATAGGTCTTATCAGGATGGCGGCCAAAGATTATAGAGGCATCTAAGCTGGTTGATATAGTCAAGCCTGTTCTGTGGCACGTCTATTTTAAACTTGGGTCTTCTGGTTTGTATCTTAAAAGGTCTACATGTCTTAACTGATCTGCAGAACAAACTAACTTTGCAAAGTGAAAACAGTTTAGCCTTGATAAATGAATATGAACACAAAAGAGCAACTCTCCAGGGTTCACATACATCTGTAGTCACCACATAAAAGGCAAGGAATTGACTAAATAGTTCTTAACCAAGCAAGTAGCTTTAGCAGGAAAACACAACAAATTGCTTGTGAAAGTAGTCACTAGGATGCTGAGACACAGGCAAGACCAAAACTTTAACTTGGTAGCATATAATAATCTTAACCATAACTATAATTACTTAATTAACTAATTGGTCAGGAAACCCTTTTTAATGAATAATTCTATTCTCATTCCAACGGTATTTTTCTCAGTATTCCTTAAGATTTAAAACTTGTTAAAAATTGTTCTACGTTATAAAACAAATACAGCCACATATTATAGACAACAGTACCACTACACAGGCATTTTCTTTTCACTTCTGCTTTTTTTTTTTAATTTTAGGAGAAAGAAACAAAAACTTTTCACCACGTTAATGAAGAACAAGCAATATCAGAACAACTTGAAGGACAGTGCCCGGCTGCTAACAAATGGGCAAGGATAGCTCTAACAAGCCAATTTATAACGAGGGATATTTAAAGTCATTTCACAACACTTGTAAAAATAAAATTAGTGATATAATAGGGTAATTTTATACGTTTATTTGCTAAATTTAAGCCTGGGGCAAATTTAGTCCAAGAAATAAAACAGGAGGTAGATGTTCAGGTTAAGTTGCCAGAGCTCCAGCAAAAGCAGAGCTGCGAGAGTTTACATTAGCTGGCAATTTGCTCCATGAAATGTGCAATTAACTCAGGAGGCTTTAAATATAGCTCTCATGATTTAAAGGCCTTCAAAAAGATGCCGAAACTGAAATTTAGAAAGAACCCTGATGAACTGTTATATAAATATGGGTAAGACAGAAAAGAGGAAAATGGGGGACAGAGGAATGAAACTGACTGGAAGAGGCATCCAAAAGGATGGGACAATTTTTAAGAAATTGTTTAACTACTGAATCACGGCTTTCATTAAGCTCTGTGCAGAATGGCCACCTCCCAAGAAAAGCCACAGAAAGGAAATATCATTAGAAAGCTTATGACTTTGTGAGCCCACCCTTACATTCAAGGCAGCAAACTGTTGTGCTGTATTGTTGAGCAGGATGTAAAGAGCCTGCCAAGCACAGCCCACAGACCCGCTAATTAAGTGAACTGATTGTGTTTGGTTTGGAACCGTTTGCCAACAAAGGAATGTGTCACGCTGATTAGTGAGAGAAGGGTATGTAATATTTTTGTATTCAAACCCTGAGGAGTGCATAACCCAGGTATTCACTCTGTTTGCTCAAGGACTAACAAAAATGACTCTCAAGCAAATAACCTGACCAAAGAGAAACTCCAGCCCTCAAGAGGGGCCCCCCTTTTCTCTCAGCTGTATCTATCTAAAGAAGACCCATCCTTCATAAATTCCTACTGAAGACTGCTCCAGAAACTGCTGAGAATATTTTGGAGAGAAACAATCTCTCCACCTCAAAGCTGATCTAAGAGACCATGAAGGTGGAAAGGTAACAGCCAGCTGAGAACCACCTTGGAATTGTAATGGCCTCTCTGACAGCTGTTACTCTTCTCTCCAAAGAGCGAGAAAGGTCAGGGAGGTAGCCAGAAAAACAAACGCCAGTTCAACACAGATGCACACACACACCCTACCCTCCCCAAACAGACTTCATTTTTGAAACATTCAACAGAGAGGTGAAGTTTGCAAAAGCTGTCATGCACTCACTTTTGAATATTTCTAACCTAACAGCCCAGTTTGCTGGTAGTACTAGTAGCATGCTCAAAAGTGAATGAGCAACGTTCAAAAGCAAGAAGGAAAAACATGGACTTCAAAACTCAGCTGCTCTTCCCTCCTTAACTCAGCAGCTACAGCCAGGGTACTTGGCAGTCTAGTATTGAGTACAAAGTGTGAATACTGTGCTGTAGACAGCAATTCCGCAAAACCAGGATGGAGAAAGGCAATTGTCGTCAATTCTCACTGCACATTGTGGACTCAGAATAGTACAACTGAATCACAAATCTGAACTAACTGTTTACTCAGAGCTCTGTATGACAACTAACAAGGAAAGCTGAACACACGTCATAGGAAATTTCAGGTATAATTGCAAGTCTTCACATAAACCTTTTGTGACTTGCCATTCCATCTGCCACAGGTTACTCTGTACATCTACCTATTTCTAACTAGCCTTCTCACCTTACACTTGTCATTGTAGTGGTCAGCACACCTACCTCGGAAATCTCTCTCATCTGTAGAGATGGAAACAAACACAAACCCCCTCTACCTGGCCTTCTCCCTCACTGTTTTGCAGCTGATGGAGCCGCATGGTAAAACACACAAGCTCCTCTGTTGGCATGACTTGCCTCCAGCCTGAAGGTGGAAAAGAGCAAAAATATGGAACTGAAATAATCTGGTTAGTTTCACAGAGGTGCATTTGCACACACGACCAGTAATGAGATGAGAAAACTAATCTAAAACTAACTAGGAAGGGAAATGGAAAATGCTGGGGATAAAAGCAAGGTTTAGCGATAAGGAGTACAAAAGGAGTAAGCAGAATGACCTCTGACAAAATAAGAAAGAGAAATATTGGAGAACCTTTCATGCTGATTGTGTTTTAATTAAAATGATTAACAAAGACCGCTGTCTTTGGCATGACATCAACCACGACTTCACATTTGTGAAACATGAACAAAAGTCCTTTCTGGCTTCTAATTCATATAAAAACAGGAGCTAGAGCAGCTTCTTTTGGCTTTCACTGAACTGCTGACAAATACTATTTGATTCCAGAAGGTTTTAAACTCTGTAATTGCAAGGTATGTCTGATCTCAGCTGAAGGGTGGGGGAACAATATACACCGAACAATGTTTTTGTGACCAAAAATCCCCCAGTCAAATCAAATGCACAGACACTTCAAGTAAACTTGTCTTCCCAAATGCTCTCACACGTTCTCATCAATCTTTCAGGAATATCTTCAATCGTCTTTTATACAGTCTCAATAGACATCCTATGTTTTATGTCATCTTAGTCTCTCTCTTTTTAACTCAGCCTATCTCACCAGGCACCCTAGATACATTCTTTCTTAAAATCCATTTATAGAGCTCAGCTGCACACCTTGTTTAGCTTATGTCCACTGCTTTGTCAATGCATTTTTTAGAATGAGAGTCTGGAAAAAGAATGTGCAAACAGTCTTTGAAACTCAGGTCAGGCTGAAAATCCCCAAAGAGCAGTCCTTGGTTACTTGTAATTTAACATCTTTGTACATGCAGGGGAATCAGATTCTTAACGAAGCTCTTTTAACAGGCTGGTCCTGATTGTTTCCAAAGGTGGCTCTTCAATTTTTTTCTCCCTTCAATGGAACACTTTGGAGAACAAATTAAAATGACTGTATTTGAAACAGCCAGAAGAGTACTTATCTATGGAGGAATGCTGTGCTGTCAGATATACTGTATTTCTGTTGAGTTTAAAAAAAATAAAAATAATTTAAAAAAAATCTCCTTTATTCAAAATCCAAGACATTTTTGAAAAAGAGTAGTAACACTGCTGCGTTGCCAAGTCTGCTCTGGTTTCCTGCGTTTTGCTTCTAGGTTTTCCGTGCAACTCCTGTCCCTGATCTGGCATCGAGCTCTCCATATAATGTGAAATAAAGGTTCTTTTCTTTAGCTTAGGACTGATATACACATATTTATTTTGTAGCCACCTGAGAATAGCAATGCCATTTAAAAAAAAATAAAAATCTTGCATACATAGGCACAGAAGAGTATGCACACAGTAAGCAGAGAGTTAGCCATAACATTTCATGGGGAAAACACTTCAGAATAGATGGTTATTGTTTTGTAATGGGCAATCCCAGTACATCAGGGGCACACTGACATCAGATACCAGAAAGATGTCTGTGATCAATCCAGAGAATCCATTTGGCTTTTCAGGATACTTTGCAAACTCAGAAGAGGTTTGCATAAATCACACTGTGTGATGCTACTGGGGACTGTTCCCTTTTTGAACAGCTGTTCTGAGACTTACAGGGCTTTGGGAAGTAGCTCTTCCCATCTATTTCCAAGTCTGCTCATGGTGGCCTCCCCAGACCAGTGTAGCTGCCCAGAAATGGGCATTAGTGGGATCCAGTCCCTAGCTATTTAAATAAGAGGTCATGAGGCTGAGAATCCGCAAGGTTATGATACGCGAGTCAAATGTATGACTGACATTACAGTACCTGCTTGTAGAAATGTCCTCAAAGGGGTAAAGGATTTCTCCATTGTTGCAAATCTCACAGATGAAACCCTTTTGACTACAAAGGCTGCAGCTGTACACATGAGAGGTGGCAAACTTGATCACCTTCCCCAAGAAAGGAGCCAGCTTTCCTTCAATAACCTGAAATGAGGAGAAGACAATGTTGAACAACCCCCCCAAAAATGACTAGAACTCCCTGAAGGACTGAGACAGTATTTTTTAATACAGAAATGCAGCTAAGTGCTGCTGGTTAAAACAATAGGAAAGTTACTTCCCAACAATTATAGCTCCATGAAATCACAAGTGATAATAGTAGCAAATGAACTGGCAACGATCCAAACATAAAAACAAAGTTACTATCTCTCTGTAAGTCTCTATACAGCAATAACATACAAGATCAGTAGTCATTTTAAGTACAACAATGCATTCATACACTAAGGCACAAAAAAATAGATAGGAGAAGAGTTTAAGACTTCCATATTATCATCTGATAGCTATGGATACTGCCCAACATTTATGATTTTCATTTCTTGTTATTTTTTTATGCACAAATCACAGTTTTGTCTTTGTTCCTTTTCCTCCAAAGCACAAGTTTTTTGCATATTTTTTATGAATGAACCCTGGCTTTCCTCCTTTAGTAAGGTTGTGTTTCTCATTGAAAACCATTAAAATACAATATTCCCCTCATTGCCAAAATGAATAAATTCTCAGATAAACTCTTGAATAGGAACTGTGTTTTTTTTCTTTAGCGTCCAGCTCTCAAATCAAGAAGTCCCTCACTGCCAGACAATCCTGCTAGACCATTAGAAGTGATTAGCACTCCCTGTGTTGGTGTGAAAAAACGGCCATGCAGTATAGATTAAACTGCTAGCCACAACACTCATCTAAATTTGTGACTCGGTGACAATACCTCAATAAGGGGTGCTATTCAGGCAAAATACTTTCCATTCAGATCAAACTTCGAGAGACTTTAAGGAATTCTGCTGGTATAGGGAATAATGAAGATGGAATAAGGCCCTAAGTGTATATATTCTTCTCTCCTGGGCTTCCTGTGGTCTGAATGGCAGCCTGCCAGATTAGTGATAGAAATGTGTCACAGCATTTGATAGTGACCTCCTATAAAAAGGAAAAAGAATGCAATAATTGCTGACTGAAGGCCTGCACAGGGCTGTGCCCTGAAACCTAAGAGTGGGGAGATTTACACTAAAGTGTGTGCCAGATTCAGTTCAGGCACCCCTTCCCTCAATATGGTAACACACCACTTGTAATTTGGGTTTAGTGTAAATGAATCTAGAGAAAGCAAAGGTCAAGGCAGAGAAAAACAACAGAGATTTTGGAAACACTCCTGCCCTACATAAAGTAGAAAGGAAATAAATTTGTGTTCTAGGGCACCTTCCTGCCCGCTAGCCGAGATAGCCACTATTAAAGAGTAGACGTGGAAAAGGAGGTGCATAGGTAGCGTTGATGTTGATGGCACTGAATGGCACGGGCTGATATGCGTCCCCTCTTTGCTTTCAGCTCTAGCCTGCTAACAACATCTGCAACAACAGGAAGTGGCAATGTTATTGCTAGTATTGCAGATAGGACATCTGCTCATGTTAGAGGAAAAATGACGTTCCTATTGCATCCTGGTATAGGAAGATCCCCTTCAACCAGAATATAAACAATGCAGAGAAGCTGCTGCATGAAGTACAAAAATGAAGCCATAGTTCAAGGTAGTGATATTACTAACCTTCTAACAGATGGTCAGAAGTTAGTTTAGCTCCCCTAGGCTAGGTTTTGTTTTTCATTTTAAAGAAGGAATTTTTTGCTTGCAGATTCCAGAGTTACAGAGGGTCTGAAAGCCAAACAAGTTGGGAGTAGGGGAAAGACATGAAAGCTGATAGTATTCAATAAAGAGGAGGAAAGAAACAGTGAAGCCACCCAGCTAGTGACACGGCTACAATCACCGTCCAAAAAGCCATTTAGCACTAATAATGCAATACACATACAAAGATAGTAAATAAACCACAATACATACAAATTTTCCAAAGCATTTTCACGCTACAGCAACTATCTCTGACAGGCCATAAGAGCTCAGCTTAAAATGCCAGGCTGAAGACAGAGCTGCAAACAAACTCTTGAAGTCTGTACTAATGTCACTGTCAGCGAGGACTTAAAAGTTAAATCTCTGACTTAAAATCACATTTTATATAATGTAATAAACAAAATTAACATAATCTATTACCTTCCTAAGCACCAGGGATGAATTTAAGTCTGTACAAGGCACAAAAGGTTTCCTATGCTGAAGAGCTCACAACCTAAGCAAGACAGATTGAGAGCGGGCAGCTGCCCCAAGGAGCTGGTGTTATTTGTCCCTATTTATTTATTTATCTGTATGGCTCGTCGTAGCACTGTAGTGGGTTGGCTTGTAACTCTGGCCACTGCAGACATACAATGAAGATGATATCTTCAAAGAGCCATGCATGCCAATTTTGCAATGTGAATTACAGGCCATTTTACTGTATTATAGGAGGAAGACAAAATGCAACATCAAACTGATGTTATCACTATTTTTAGCATCTGTAAATTTTGTGTCATTTTGTTTCATCAGAGACCTCAGGGCTGTGCACAGGATATGACTTTTCCTTGCAGCCTTCTCTGATTTGTGTTTGTAGCTAGTAAGAATAAAATCCTCATCTCCATTTACCCTGGTAAGCAAAAAAGAAGATTTCTTCTTGCTGTTCCCAAGAGGAGTTTCATGGTAATGCTTCCCCAGTGAGTGTTTTATGGCTTGGGAAAAGGAGCATAGGACATATAATCAAAGGTGTCAAAACTTCTCCTGTGACTAAGCACTCTCTTGTGACAGCCGGAGGCCCAGGGTCGGTCAGTTTAGACATCCCAGAACTACAATGGCAGAGTCCCAGGATGCTCTCCCAGCTGATGTTGGAATCTGATCTTGAGTTTCAAGGAAACACAAGCGATTAAAGAATAGAAGTGTGTTTAACAAATGTAATGCATTATCCAGGTATCAGGGAAATCTTGGGGGGGGGGGGGGGGGGGGAGGGGAGA
>NW_008795918.1:778339-787600 GCF_000699145.1 Aptenodytes forsteri
AGAAAATAAAAAGAGTGGGAGGTAGGGGGGGGGGGAGGAAGGACCTCAAGAGGCCATCTTGGCAGAGACAGCAACATCTATGTCATTCTTTACAGCTGTATCTGTTACTAAAGCCCTTCAGTGATGGAGACTCCACAGCCCCCATGCAGTCTAACACAGCACATGTCTCTTCCCACTGTCGGGAGTCACTCCTGAGCTTTGACCTGAACCTTTCCTAAGGACATTTCAGTTTACAAAATAAGCTGACAAAATAGAGAAACTGTGAAATCACACACTACGAGCTGCAAAACAGTCTATGGCATTTCATACGAAATGTGGAAATTTAGCACAAAACTAAGTTAAGAGTATGCCAAAGGAACAGAAACCAAAAATTTCACCATAAACTTATACCTGTAGCATAATACAGCCTCAACATGCACCTGCAAAGGCTTAAAAATATATTCCTGCCTCTCTCAAAAAAAAAAAAAAAAAAAAAAAAAAGAGCATCAAGCTTAAAACAAGTTAAAATTTGCTGAGTTCAGATTCTCTTCTACTTAACAGCACACATCAAGAGCAAGGTCTGTCTTCTAATCCAAATTCTTTGTAGCGCAAGCAATTGTTTCATTGTCTGAAATTAAGGGTGAAAGGTGATTGATGATGGCATCCTCGTCAGCACTTGATGGAGGGTAAAATGCACCTTTCTCTTCCTAAACTGGTCAAGGAACCCATCCCAACAGGATTCTGGACATGGGGCCATGCTTTTACAGTTCGCTTACCACTGCTGCACCTGGAATATATTGGGGTATGCTGCTTGGTGATAACGGGAGGAAAATACTTGTGTTCGGAGGCCCAAAGCAAGTTGTGTCTCTGAATAGCCCCAGTGTTCAGATCAGAATCACTGTCCACCTCTGTGGATCTGGAAAAAACACTTCTCTAAGCTACCACAGGACAGAAAGCTGTGGCTTTTCATACTGCAGCTCCTAACTGCGTGTCTCGCGTTAGGAATTGTATAAAAATACACACCCATATGTACACACTTAAAAGACAGGCCCTGCCCTCAAAGCACTTACAATTTAAACCAACAAAACGAACACTGCTTTTTACACTAACTGCCACATATCTCCCACCCTAAATGGGACAAACTGTGTTTTGGAGGAGCCTCCCGTGCAGGCTCCCTGCCCACATTGCACACTGCAGAGAGCATCCCTCCAGCCAGAGTACCTCCACCCTGCAGGTGCCGGGGCTGCCGGGGAGGGGAGAGGAGAAGCCAGGAGAGCCAGCAGGAGCAGCAACCTGCCCCGCTGCCCAGCCTCCTGCACCCGGCTCGGGAAAGCTGAGGTAGTATTGGCAAGCAAAAGGGGAAGGCAGAGACTTGTCTGTAGCAGTGGGAGAAACTGAAAGGCTACACAGTATCTGAACACATGCCAAAGGGGTGTTGGGACAATTATTTTAGATGATTTCTAGAATAGAGGCTTTTCATACAAGTCAAAGTTATAAATAAAGGTAAATCAAACTTTCTTCTCTGTACATCTTTGTGCTACTGTTCAGTTGGGTAGCAGTATAAATACAAAGAAATAATTATGCTCTGTATGAGTGAGGTGGGGGGGAAATATGGGGACTGCCGAACGCTAGCAGACAAGCCAACATTGGCAACGGCTGCAAGATCCTTGGGAGGCAGGAAGACACGATGCATATGCACTGGGTTATGTTTTTCCTGATTCAGCAGGAAGATAGAGAAGATGAAAGGCAGCAGGGGCTATGGTACGAGTTGAAATCCCTTTGGATACATCACATTAATATGATCATGAAGGCAATGTGTGATCAGTCAAAGTTTAACTACTTGTCAGGAGAGCTGCTGGCCCCCAAAGGTTTCCTGATCCTTCTATCCAAAGACTGGAAGTTACTCATAGTTCCCTCACTCTATCAAGGTGATGTTTTCAGAAACAAGCGAGCAGCCAGCTGTCTCCAGAGAATAAGAACTAGAAAGGCCATAGACCACAGCATCCTCCAGAGGCAGAGAAATCCTCCTCAGTAGCCCACTATGTGCACAACAGGGCCATTGCCCACAGACAACTTCCAGGAGCAGCAACGTGTTGCCCAGGGGACTCTCACTGGTATCCCTGTGCCCTACCTTCATGACACATTTCTGAGCCCGCGACGCTGCCCTGCTCCAGAGGAGAGGCAGTCCCCTCATCTCTGACACGTGCTGAGCTACAGCTCTGTCCTGACCCCATCCCGCATCCAAGCTCTCCGGGCCAAGTACAATGCTGGCAGAAGTCCACCTCTGAAGGCCCCCACTCCCCAGCCCTAGCCTTGCCCCTAAACCTCCTCCTCCCATACAGCACAGTACAGGGGGTCCAAAACTCCAGCCTATCACACACAGCAGAGAGAAGTCAAGTCACTTTGTCTTCCCTTTTCAGTCAACAAAGACTCCTTGTATGAGAACATACTTACCAGCATGAAGGAGGGTTGCACAAACTAGTCCCACGGGAGAGCAATGTAAGTGAGCACAGTGTTGCAATATATATGTTTTCATATTAAAAACCAAACTAGAAAAGTGGCCAAGGTAACAGTGGCAGAACTTCCTGTCTCTCTTGAGAGTTCTAACCCAGAGAGATGGTAACCTAAACTCACGGCTTGTAGTAACTTTCTGTTTGGAAAACGGAACAAGACAAAAAAAATGCACAAAGAAACCCTAATACAAAATTAGTTAGAGTTTGTTCCAGCTCCTGACAGTTGTTCAGATTAGAAAAGACATAATAGAAGTCTCTGACTGGGTGTCACTGAAAAGCAATCAAATATTGATTAGACCAGGTAAGCATGGAAGTCCCCTCCAAACTCAGACTGTGTCTGGAAACGGAAGGAAAAATGAGTCAGCTGTAATTCACTATTGCTTCAAGTAATGCCTCCATAGCCTTTTGCCCACTATTAGACCAGGTCCACAGAAATATCCAACCTTTGCATCATGGCCACATAAATCAACACTGAAATCTATTAGACATGATGAAATTTCTGGACAGGAGAGAAAAAAAAGTACAGTTTTCAGACATTTCTTAGGGCAGTGAGTGTTTGTTTTGAGGGCAGGGCTCCTGTCAGCAATGCTAGCTAAGAAGTAAAAGGTAAGGAGTAAGACCTCCATCCCTGCAGGAGTCTATGTTGTGAATTTGAGTGAGGGTCATCAAATCTCCTACTCTGTGCATTTTTACCAACTTCTAAAAGTGCAGCAGACGTTTACATAGCATGGAGATCATAAATACCTTTGATCACCTACATAAGGACTGTCAAGACAGGTGGTAAATGGGATATAGCTTGCCGAGCTTTCAGATACGCTGTTCTGCTCGATGTGAGGAACTGCTTAAGTTAACAAGTCCAAATTCTGAAAAGTGTCACGGTATGTTAAACCACTTCAAGGGTTTCTGGATTAAAATAATTGTTAGATTAAATTTGCTAGTCTGGGTAATTTCCAACATATGATAATGAAAGTAAAATCAGAAGCAGTTAAAAAAATATTTTTTTCTTCTATTAAGATCCAAGATAATGGAGAATCAACAGATGAAGGATATTTTAAAAGAAGCTATCCAGAATCTAAGAGAAGGAAGAGAAATCTACATCTCTATATTCTGCCAGCTCTGACACAAGGGACAGCCAACAACCATAGGCATCATGAACAGCACGTCTAGGAACACCGTCACTTCACTGTGGCTAAGTGATCAGGGAATAAACACTGAGAAGGGAGCTAGAAATGTCCCCAACTCTCCTGAATCTTCAGACCTGGACCTGTAATTTCTTCATGTACCAGAAGCACAGGAGAGAACCCTGGTTATTATCCTCATAGAGAAGTATCTGTTGCTACTGCTCTGCTTAAGAGCCCCACCACCAGGATTTACTATTCCAGGTAAAGTGGTGAAAATACTGTAAAACTCAGGTCCTGTATCACTGCCACTGTGAGACAAGCTAAATTTGCCAAATGGCTTTGTGACCCCACCCTTGTAAATCAGCTTGTTAATCATTATCGTCATAGAGGTGATAAAGTTGTTTTATAAGCCAACACTGAAGCAGTAACTTTAACTACTTATGTAGGGGCTGGTGTATTTCTCTGCAGATACAATTTATTAGAAGGTACTCTCTTTAAAGACACAGGCTTGCCTTGTAACCTTCTTCTGGAGCACCAAGCAATCTGTTTCACTTATTCCTCCAGCCTGATTTACATGTCAGACACAAGTGACGCCTGGAGGGGATGGGTTAAGTGATATGAAATCCTTAAACCACCTTGAACTACAGGTTCAAATCTCAACTGGATTGTCCCAGCCTCTCCTCCTGACAGAACAAAATTTATGATTATTTCTCAAGGCCAGACACACACTTGGCTCTATCTGAGAGACAGACACAGACAGAATTTGCCAGGAGGCACTGACGCAATGCAGAAGAGACATGAAAAGGCCAAGAGGCACTGAGAAAATAGAAGGGGTGGTAGACATGAAGCTCATTCACCATACCCAATTACATACACTGAAGAGATAGAAAGTCCTTTAATTATTGGGATTAGTGTCACGAGCATGCCTGGCAGAAGGAAGCTATCTGAAGGAGCAGTCAACAATCGTGCAGAGCTTTCCACCATCCTCTAAAGACAAGGTTTCTGCCTCTTCCTGGTTGTTTCCTTTCTACCTCTCCAGAAACAGCTAGTCTGAATCAAGCCTTTTGCTAACAAGCTCAGAGGTAAGCTCCAGCTTTGCCTAGACTTCAGAGTACCACAGAGAATGTGCTTCCTGGACTGAATGAAAGGGAAAATAAAATCTCCTGAACAGATCGGCTTGGATTCACCACTGTGCTCACTACCCTCCAGATTCCACTGGTGGAAGCTTTGGGGGGGAGGACTAAACACTCAGTAAACCTTCTTCACCTCCGGGACAGATGAGAAATATGCTTTTGAAAGAACTACCAATGATATAAGAAAATAGGGCTAGAAAAAACACTTCTAGAAACCTCCAGTTTATTCCTCAACCCTGTGGCACAACCAACTGACAGATGACTGTCTGACTTGCTTAAAAACTTCTCACCAGAGATCCCACAACTCTTCAGCACTCAAAACAGCTGGGAAGTTGTTCCTAATACCTGCCTCAGATCTCTTTTGCTACAGTCACCTATCTTTGTTTCACACTCTACCTCCTATCCTTACACTGCGCAATCTGTTTCAGAAACCATTTTCTGACACATTCTCTTCTCTGTCACAGGTGATCTCTGTCACAAGCCGGGAAAAGCAAAAGCAGATTGGGGTGCAGGAAAGCTACAATGGTTGCCTTTGCCTATTTGCTAACTGGAGAACAAGCAGGTATTTTCCACATTCGTTGAGCGTGGAGATTGGGCATTAAAGCGCAAAGGGTAAATGGAAACTCCGCCCCATGACAGATTTCAGCAGGGTCGGGATTTCTGCGATGAAAACATGGACTTGGAGACAAGCATGCTACAATATGCTTACCTAAGGATAATGCAAGCTACAGAGAAAAGAAAGGGAAAACATTCCCTGGCTGGGAAGTTCCTAGTCATTTATATCCAAGGAACAGACAATGCTCGCGGACTGCTAATTTCCTTGAGGATTTTTTCCCTTCCGTTTGCCAGATTCTTAACACCGCGAATTCTTGTTACGATTTCAATGCACAATTAATCTTTAGGTCAGAGGAAAGGGAAATGGAAGGAGGAAGGATGAACATGAGGTAAAAGCCCCAGGGAGGCAGATATCAGATCTCAGCTCTGCCCCATCTTTTGTGCAATATACTGGTCTGGTCAGCTTTCCTTGCTCCATTTTGACTCCCAGTCATCTCTTTCAGATTGCCTGCCTTGTTTATTTAAATTGCAAGTGACTTAAGGGCAGAATGATTTCTTAGTATTTGTGTGCATGCACACTAGAATCAGTCACTATGCACTGCTGTAAAACAAATTAAAAAAGAACACAGCAGTGACTTCAGGAGAGCCCCATCTTTTGTTGCTACAGCCATGCTATAGGCCACAATCCCAGCTTCTGACAGTAAGGGTGATAGCGCCCCATCCTCTCTCTCCTCTTCCCTTTACAGCCTTTGCAGGTCCCTGGCTGTCCCAAAGGCCTGTTCAGCCTGTGGTACAGGTGGCAGCAGGGTGGACAGGAGCAGGTGAAGCCAGGGACTCCGTTCATCCACTGCTGGCACCAGCGCGAGGTGCTGGCTCTGACACACGACACCATTTTGCCATCACTGGCCTTGACACAGGCAAAGCAACATCGCGCAGCCACACATTGTGCTGTGCTAACTCACCACCCACACAGGGCAGAGAACATCCTGAAAGGAAACCTGGTGATAAACACTGTGAAGAACAAAAAACCCCACAAAACCAACCACCGAATAAATCAAACTAAAGCAGAAATGAGCGAGAATTTGAATAAAAAGAAATCACAAGCTCCCTTTGACTTCTTTGCACCAGGCAGTTCGCACTGACGGCAGAACCATCTGCTGTTCATGGTCCTTCCAAACCAGACCATTCAACATGTTGCACTTTAATTTGGTATTAAAGTGATATTCCACAAATTAGCCACTAATTTTAATAGGCACTGGGAAGAGGAGAAAAAATAAAACGAGGTCAAGAGCAAATGCTGCTAATCTGTGACAAGCACATATAGGCAGGGGACAAGGTGAAGACGGATTTTCACATTGGTTGGGGGAGAGGAACAAACTGGTGACAGTCCAAGTGAATTTATAGCAGGAGGCAGAAAGGATGACAAGGTCCTTCCAAGCCCTCCCCCACTCCTCTCATGGAAAGGAAGAAAAGCCTGAAATTTCAGCAGGTCTCTGGGTGCAAGCTGACACAAATGAGAAAGAGATGGAATTGTCTCAGTATAAACAACACGCCTGGAAATCACTTGTGCCAGCTCCCCAGCCAGCCCTGCAACAAGACTCCAGCCCCACAACTTCTGTCTTCACGCTCACTGTGTTTCAGTCGTGTTTCCTCCTTTCTCCTTCCCTCAAGGTTTCCAGGCAGCTACATGTCAATTTTGTCACACCCCGAGTTCTCCTAATCTTGTTGCAGGGATGAATTATAGGTTGTTTTAAGAAACAGGTATTCAAGCAAAGGTTAAAGGCTGTTTTAATCAAACAAGGTTGAAAGAGTACCAGGAATTTGGCTGGTAGAGAACAGAAAGCACTTTCCTTAGCTTAAAAACATACGTGACTCTAAATATACACACAAGCAAATATGCATTCAAGCAGAGAATACATATGTGCACTTTTTTTTTTGCCCTTTTTTAAATTTTTTTGAGATTAAGCAGGCAATTGCATGCAGAGATATTAACTGACTCTACATGCCCACTGAGTAAAATGTTATTTCATGAGTGATATCACAAAATTAGAAACTTTCCTGCCTTGCACAGGACTGGATGAGGGAATTTTAAGGAGGAGTCCTCTGAAGGATTGTTAGAACAAGAAAGCAACATACCAAGAAAATGGCTAGGGTTACTCCGAAAAAAACCTCTGTGAGTGCAAAGTACATTTAAAAAAAACTTCTAAAAAAATTTTTCTTCTCTTGTCCAAGCAGGTAGCCCTGAGACAGTATTTTATTTCCTCGGGAAATTTGGTTTCTTGGGACGTTATTCCTTGAGATATGTCCAGCTGCCTCTCCTGAATAGACATTTTATGTGAAGTACAGCAATGAGGTTAGAGCCCAATCTTTCACACTGCTAACTCTGATCTCCAGTATTGGGCCTTTCATTCTGCACAGCAAAAAAAGAACAGAAGAAACCTGGTTAGCACAAAGCACTAGAAAAGGGGTAGCCTATATTGCTACTGCCTCTTCTAGGGGCTGAAAAAATTAAAGTATCTCTGGATATCTCAACTCAGAAGCTCCTGCGAGCCACTGGCACCACTGCTGGGTTGTTTTAAACAGAGTTTCATTCTAAAAAGCCACACTTACTCCAAGCGGCCTAGAATACATATTCACATGGAAAAGCACCACATGTATTTAATAAGCCCTGTTGAAAACTCTGGTTTCAAGCAGCACAAAAAACAGTTCTGCTATTAAAAACATCTATTAACAATCTTGCTATATCTCCACACTTTGCCTCCAAGACTTTAACACACCTAACTCAGATGAATTTGTCTTCCTGGCTGCCACTTGCCTAAATGCTCCTGGCCAGCTCTTCACCCACAAGCCTGGTCAGCTCTGCCATGCTCTCCGCCTAACCACAAGCCATTCTAAATGACAGCAACTCCCTTCCCCAGCAGAGCTGCGGTAAAAAGGAAACACCAGTAAGATCATTGTCATTACCACTAATTGTAAGCAGAGCTGTCAGCACTTTGGGGAATTATACACACACCTGGAATATCAGCTAACCTGAAGTTTCCTGTTCTGCTGAAAGGCAGCCCAGTGCTAGCAAACTCCAGGGAGTGACAGAAATGAGTGATAAAGGAGCCATAGCCACAGGAAAGTATACAAGCTGTTTAATTGCTGTTTTGCTATCAGACCTTTTAATATTTACGGAAATGTATATTGTGTGTTTTTCCCATCCTAGGACTATTTTCATATTCTTCTGCTAATACAGTTACCACAATCGTACAGGCACAGGTCGTAAAGGAAGGACATAAAGATGGCTATTAGCTTTATGTTGTTATGGTCCAAGATGCATGTTTACATAGTTCAAGTACAGAATTATATAAGTGCCTTCAAATCTTAATGTATTTAAATTTTAAATTTAAATGAAATTAAACATATTTGTGTCAAAACTGCTTCCATGAAGAGAAAAAGACAGGTCATTGTCATAGGAGACTCCCTTCTGAAGGGAACAGAGGGCCCAATATGCAGACCGGACTCACTTCTTAGGGAAGTCTGCTGCCTCCCTGGGGCCTGGGTTACAGATGTGAAAAGAAAGCTTCCTGCCCTGGAACAGCCCTCGGATTACTATCCATTATTGATTTTTCAGGTAGGCAGCGATGAAGTTGCAACTAGAAGTCCAAGGGCAATCAAGAGAGACTTCAGGGCCTCGGGACGACTGGTTAAGGGATCAGGAGCACAAGTAGTGTTCTCCTCTATCCTTCCAGTTGCAGGGAATGATGAGGGAAGAAACAGGAAGAGCCAGCAGATCAATACCTGGCTCCAAGTCTGGCATCACCGGCAGAATTTTGGGCTTTTTGATCATGAGTCGGTCTACACGACACCAGGCCTGCTGGCGACAGGCGGGGTGCACCTGTCTCAAAGGGGGAAAGGGATCTTTGCGCAGGAGTTAGCAGGGCTCATTGAAAGAGCTTTAAACTAGATTTGAAGGGG
>NW_008795918.1:790245-853703 GCF_000699145.1 Aptenodytes forsteri
ACCAAGTAACAATGGATGGGACGAGAGAAACCAGCCTCAAGTTCTGCCAGGGGAGGTTTAGATTGGATATTAGGCGAAATTTCTTCACCGAAAGGCTTGTCAAGCATTGGAACATGCTGCCCAGGGAAGTGATTGAATTGCCATCCCTGGAGGTATTTAAAAGACATGTAGATGAGGTGCTTAGGGACATGGTTTAGTGGTGGACTTGGCAGTGCTGGGTTAACGGCTGGACTTGATGATCTTAAAGGTCTTTTCCAACCTAAACGATTCTATGATTTAGAGTAGGTCAGACGGACTACCCCTCCCAGATGCTAGTTTCCCTCTTTTGAACTTAATTGTGCTTAGGATGTCTATTTTAAACATACACATAGTAAAGTGGGACCCATTTCACCTTAATACCATTAAAAGTGACTTGTCCTGTGTGTCAGAGAAAGCCTGCAGCAGAGCTGGGAAGAGAGTCCAGATCTCATGTGCCTTAGGATGAGAACTGGACCACTGTACAAATTAACAATGTGCATGCCTCTCACCTCCCCACACAACCATCTGTTTCCGTCTACCTCCTACTAAACATTTAAGAGCAGGGGCTGTACCTGACATGTCAGTTAAAACCCACCACTGTTTTAAACCAGCTCTACTCTGAGCAATGTCTTCTAACCTGTGGTCAGCTGAAGACTGGTAGTAATGCACTGCAGGACTTGCACCTCTGTCACACATGCTGTGTCAACCCTTGCTTGGGAGGCTGGGGATGTAAATCAATGTTTTCACTACAGTGCTGAACTCTGAACTGTGGCAGCTATGGCACAGATTTGCCTGGCATTTTGCTGCCCTTGTTGAGCACAGTGAACTCCCACAGAGAACTGCGACAGAAATCTTCAGCCATCTCAGCATAGCCAGGCCTGCCAAAAACCTAATTCTCCTTCTCATTTGCCACCTCCTGCCCCTCAAGCAAAAAAAAGGGCTTGCCTAAACTTAAAAGGATCTGCTGGTACAGCTACATGGGTAAACCTCTTTGGTAAATAAAAGTTTAAGCTGATACAGCTCATACTGAATCACTGAATGAAACAAATGACAGCAAAAGACTCTCTCATTGATGTAACTGAGTTTGCACTAATGCTTTTACAGGTATGGCTATATCGGTTAAGAGCAGGGGGTGGGGTGTTTGTCATGCACCTATCCCAGTAGCACTTCTAAAACTAGAGGAAGCCCAAAGTATGTTAGCTGAAACCCAATTTTGTCTATCAGTATAGCCACATGCACACTACTGACTTTCACCAGCACAGGCATGTGGGTTAGATGCCACATCCCATCCTTTTTATGCGTGAATAAAAAGGAACTGCTGGGCAAGGACACCACCACTGATGGGCTTGGAAGTCATCAGGCTGTATGTTATAAACCTAAGCTGAGCATTTCTCAGTAATTTTACGAGGACTGAGTGATCAGAAAAGAAGTTTTACTTCTGAAAAAAACAGAAAGTAATGAGCAAAAAAAAAGTCCACATCTCCTTGCAGTCTTTGCTATTGTTGGGACTCATGAAACAACTTGTCTAAATCAACCTAAAGTTCTGCACAGGCAAAAATGCTAGAAAGAGCATCTCCAATCTCCTCCTCCATCTCAGTCTAGGAAAATACAGGGAGGACCCAAATTTGCCATTAGAAAAGGAGGTGTGATGAAAGTACAGCATGGGTTAAAAGCCTGGAAAAGTGAATGAGATCTAACAATTTATTTGTTCTTCTAAGGCTTCCTAAACCTGATCTAACAATATACTAGGCTCAAATTAGGCGGAACTTATGTTTCATTGAAATTCATTTTTATTCCACAGATTTTTGTTAGGGAATCTTATATGCACAAAATCTTGAACAGAAACATTGAGATTTTCATATTGGGAATGCTTCTGTTAGACCAACTGTTCACCTAGTCCGAAACCCTATCAGACGCTGTAATCACTACTATATATGTCAGAGGAAGATGAAATCATTGATCTGTCTGTCAATAGGTGAGACATCTTCCTAATCCCCTCAGTAAATAATATGTCTATTCTGAAACCTTATAATCTCTTTATCTTACGTATTGTAACTGGACATTCTCATTATGGATACTTAATCCTCTCAAAGATGATAAACTTCTGGCCTCAGTAATATTACTGTGGCATTAAGTTCCTCATGCTCGCTGTGTGTTCTGCAAAGAAGCGTTTCCATTAAGGATTTTTATGCGTATTTCATATTCACTGTATGACCTGTGCTATATTATTGTGAGAATAGGGCTCTCCTGTTCATCCTTTCTCTCCGCTGTTCTTCACATTGTTTGTAGGTTCATCTACAGGTAGATAGTCAGGAAAGTTGATCTGAAGTAAATGGATGTTTTAATTAAATTTTAACGGATTAGTTTATCTGCAATGTTAAAATGGATAAATTATACTACATTAAATCCCTGTATGGACATACACATTCAGAATAATAATAGCCTTAATACAATTTAGCTCACTTTGCTTCCAAAGTAAATGGAGATAAACCAAATGAAAGCCACTTACATTTTGAATAACAGTATTTACACAGTGATTCAATGTAATTCAACTCATCATTTTAAATTCCCATATTTTGTCACTTCAATTTTTTTTTCCCTAAGTGTTCCCATGTAAACAAGCCTTCAAATCATCGTCTTTTTAAATCTGCTATCTGGCTCACAATTTCCATCCTTGACATCTAGTCATTTTTGCCGTTACATGGATCCTTTTTATTTTACCATATCTTCTGGGGGTAGTATAACCAGGATGAAATAATTGCCATGATTAAGAGTGTTTCTACAGTAAACACCATCACTGCAATAATCTTTGTACACTTGTATATCTTGCTATATTTAACATAAAAAACAGGCAATACATTAGTTAACTCTTTGTGTGGATTAAGCACCTGAATTTTGAACTCGTCACAATAGCCACTTCAAGTCTTTTACTTTAAAAGCTCCCATTAATATGGAATCTAGTGTAAGTAGCAAGAATTACTTTTCCTAAGAAATGCAAGAGTCTTGTCTGAGTTGGCTTCTGTCCAAATCAATGTTTAACAGTGTAAAAACTGTTAGTCTCACCAAAAGCAGCCCCATAGTCACACAAAATGAATGGATAGTTTTTAACTCCAGCTTGCATGAACTGTGTCCACGTGTCCACAAAACCAGTGATACGTCAATTAACAATGTCAGCAGAGAACAGAGTTCACACCTCCAGTAGGTTTAGGGTGAAGTTACCCTGGACTGTGACTGCACCATCAGGGACTATACTGCACATAAGTAAGAGTAATCCATTTTTCCAGTGTACTATGTCTGCTAAAACCAGCAATTTCAGGAGTGAATACTTGCTTCCTAACAACTGGAGGTCTCCCTCTTTAAAGCTTTAATTGATTGGAATAGCCCTGGATAAACTGGCTAACAGTGATGCGGTGGTGTTATGGGTGACGCAGGGCAGATTACTCTCTGGGCAGATGATGCCAGGGAGGGTTGGAAAGGAAAGCAAGTGTAGCCAATGGGGCAGAATAGGCAAGCTATCACACTTTGTGTTTCTGCTTGTTAAATCTGAATGTACCTAATTAGTTATCTTGTCTGCTAACACCTCCAACGACAGCAATGACAAGAGGATTCCAAGAATATGTACCCCATGGGAACGCCCATAGATAGGCTTGCTGTAAACTTTAATGTAGTCCCTGGGACCCTGGTCTGCAGTGAAACCTTGCTGTGTGTGCATTTGTGTTTATTTTAAATAAATATGCACATACAAATAAAGACCATCACTTGCTGCCTCTTTGGTTAAAGGTCAGGCCTACTCACTCACATCTGCACTACAAGCATTTGTTAATGAGTAAAGTACTAGCAAAACCACTACCTCACCAGGATTTGGCGAGTTTCCAAAATTAAGGACATTTTGTTTCAATTTTTTTCCACTCTGCTTTTAACCTCACAGTTAAGGTCTTCCCCAGTAGAGCCCTGTCCAAATGGATCCAAGTGACAGCCATCCCCAGACCATCAGATAGCTCAAGCATGTACTCTGCCACATCCATAAGGTCTAGGCATGGAGCTCTGTTAAGCTTGGAAAGAGATTTAAATTGGATTTCATTTTAGAATAGTATTATATGCTGCTTCATCTATCGGCAAACAGGCATTTCAACTTTTTTGCACCTAAGAACAGACCCTCATACCACATTTTTGAAACTCAGCTGCTTGGTAGGAAATGACCCATGTTTTCTACGATCTTTAAAGATAATTTGGCTAGGAAACAAATCCGAACTGAGCTGGGACTAACCAGGGTAAAGGTTGCTTATATCTGCAGATTACCCCTCTCTGCTTTTCTAATGCACTCACCATGCCTTATCTTTCCATTAATCTTTAATAAATCTTTTAGCTAATTCCCCAAATACACGCAATCTACATGACAGCAGGATACAGTGCAAAAGCAGCCCATGGATATGAGGAAATAGGCAGCAGAGGAATCAAAAGGAGGGGAAACTTTTAGGACTAAAAAACACCCAAACTGCAGGTCAGTAGAAAATGATGAGCAATCAGGAGAAAGCAGCAGTAAGGGGCAAACCAGGGAGGAGGCAGGGGCTGTAAGGGTATTAGTGTTTCTCCGGCTGCTGGATTCATTTTCTCAATGGGGCCCTCCTCCCCTTTCCACTCTGGTTCCACTCTGACAAAAACAGGCAATCCGATTTCAAACTTGGAGCCTCTGAAATGTGGAAAACCCTCTCCAGGCTGACAACAAGGATATAGCTGAATTAAAAGGTAAATGCAATTTAACCCACCCCAGCAGAAATGGTAATCAAATTATATTGTCTTTAAATATGGTAAGTTTGGGGCTGGGGCCCTCAGGGGAAGAGAAGGTGTCTTGCAAACACAAACACAAAGAAACATGCTAAAGGGAACTGCTAAATCAATGGATGAATTGTGACTTCTACCCTCCCTCCCTCCCACAGGGTGCTTGATAAGCTGCTGATTGCTTCTAAAACATCTACTACCAATGTTAGGAACTGATTAAGCAGCTTACAAAGCACTGGGGGCTAACAGACAGGCCCACTAGGGAGACTCCAGCTCTGTAGTTAAGTAGCTTGCTTTTTCATGGCTTGATTATTAAAGATGAGATAGCAGAACATGCTGAAAAGATGTGGAAACAGTTTTAGACCTCAGATGACTGACCTTTTTACTTTATATATGGAATCAATTCTACCCTGTGACTTCATCAGCCAACAAAAGCCATGTTTCCTGCAGTTCTGTAGTCTCCAGCTCTGAGGGGCATCTGAACTACCTCAACTTAAATGTGTCAACTGAACATCCAGAGCTGACTATGCTACCCATTATCCTGCAGAAAAGGCACCACTAGACAAGGGAAACATCAGTGGAAGAAGCTTAAAATAATGTGTTTTACATATCACTGGCAATGGCATTAGACTGTGAACACAAATGTGTCCAGGTCAGCTAGGGCATCTTACCTCATTGCTTCCTCCATTGTGCATCTGAGCGCTGCAGCACATTCACCTTAGATTCCCTATCCTCTCTTTTCATAGAATCATAGAATCATTAAGGTTGGAAAAGACCTCTAAGATCATCGAGTCCAACCATCAACCCAACACCACCATGCCCACTAAACCATGTCCGTAAGTGCCTCATCTACTCATCTTTTAAATACCTCCAGGGATGGGGACTCAACCACTTCCCTGGGCAGCCTGTTCCAATGTTTAACCACTCTTTCAGTAAAGACATTTTTCCTCACGTCCAATCTAAACCTCCCCTGGTGCAACTTGAGGCCATTTCCTCTCGTCCTATCACTAGTTACTTGGGAGAAGAGACCGACACCCACCTCACTACAACCTCCTTTCAGGTAGTTGTAGAGAGCGATGAGGTCTCCCCTCAGCCTCCTTTTCTCCAGGCTAAACAACCCCAGTTCCCTCAGCCGCTCCTCATAAGACTTGTTCTCCAGACCCTTCACCAGCTTCGTTGCCCTTCTTTGGACACGCTCTAACACCTCAACATCCTTCTTGTAGTGAGGGGCCCAAAACTGAACACAGTATTCGAGGTGTGGCCTCACCAGTGCCGAGTACAGGGGCACGATCACTTCCCACTTCATCTCTTTCTGCCAAACTCTTCTTGTTTAATCTGGTACATAATAAAATTCTGCTGTTCAGGCAGATGTACTGCAAGGTGCTTGCTTAGTTCAATCAATATCAATACAAAGACATGTTTTGCTGGCACATTACCTGTTCTGTGGTCACATCTGTCATAGTAACACTGCATGGCTTAACTTTGTGTAGCAGGCTTGCTGAGGTTTGTGTGTTTTGTTTTGGGTTTTTTATTATTTTTTCCTCTCTTGTGGTAATGTCTAGCAGACTTTGTAAATTAGCATGTTGCTAATTTTACAACTAACTAGGGACTGTACAAACTCATAAATTCCTGAATAACTATTCTTTCAAGCAAAGTAATAAATACTACCTGTCACCTGTAGGCTGAGCCTTAGATGAGCCTTCATTGATCAGATGAAAAATTTCTCACAGCAAAGTTCTCTTTGCAGACTACAGTTTTCTTTCACAGTCTCTTCCCGACCCATTTCAACACTGACGCTCTAGGCTTTCTCTCTCTCATCCCTAACCAATGCCCCTGTTAACCCATTTTGCCCCTGTTAACCCATTTTTATATTAAACTATAAACCACAGAGATGGCTTGGAAGTAAAGCTATTTATGCTACGATTAGCTAGAAGGGGGAATGTACAATTAGCTTGGAAGATGAGAACAGGCTTGCTATGTAACAGGTAGAATTATTTGAAGAAACTTACCTGCTGAAGGTCTGCAAGAGAATAAAGATGGATTTGCTGGAGAAGATACTCTCTGGGAAAGATCCTGGAAAAGAGAAAAATGGATGTGTGTCACGCTTTTTTGACTGGGAAACTCAAAGACTTCCTCTCCCCACCAAAAGACTGCAGAACAATGATGCTAGAGAGAGAGAGCTTGTCAGAAACTGGAATTATGTCACCCTGTAAGCACCAGCTACTTTTACAGCATTCCTCATGGGCACAACAATTCCACAATAAGAATGAAAGCTGTGCCAGTGTCATTCTTCAACTGTCAGGTAAGCATGTACCATGACATTTACAGTCGTTGAAAGCTCATACTGAGCACAGAAGGTGTTTCTTTAAACAATTTACCCAGTAATAAAAACAAATAACTCAAACTATACATTAAAAGTATTTCTTATGGGTTTTAGTACAAGATTCCTGGTCTGCTAGAAAGCTGTAACAGTTAATTTCAGATGTGATTTATGGTTTTGTAACTGAAATAACTATATTGGGAAAAATGTCATGCAGATACTGTTCTTCCAACATAAAGTTGATTGATATCAATTCCCTTTTGCATACAGAAATATATGTATTGGTATAGACTTTATAATGACTTATTTGAGAAAGGCATATTTTCCTTACGTAAACCAAGGTTTCAGGAAAGACCATTGATTATCCACTGACAGACCAGTTCAGTAAAGCTAAATTACAGAAACCTGAACAGACATGTCCTAATTAGAGTGACTTGCAGTAAAATGAAAAACTGGGTTAAAGTAACATTACAGAGAAAAATGGACCTTGTAAAGGTAAGCGGATATTAGCAAGAAAAGTTTATGAAAACCTATGTATCTGCCATAAAGATGTCAGGAAGAGAAAAAGTGCATCTAATTAAAATGTCTATCTGTGTGTGCACACAGAAGGAAACAACCAGCCAACCAGCTTTATTTTCCATCCATCCAGAACAAATATAAGACCACGCTAAGGTATCGTGGGGAGTGGAGAATCACATCACTCTTGCAAAAAAAGCAACCAAATATCTCAAGAGGTGCAACTATTTTACACTACACATTGCTTAGAGAAGAAATGGTGAACTCAGTTCCTACATTACAATCATGTAGTTTTAAGGCAATACAGAAACGAAATTCTTGGTATTTTTAAATGCACGAACAAAGCTCTGACAAAGACTGGTTTGTAATGGTAGAACTGAATGGCAGTGAACAGAAAGACCACTGGACATGTTCAAAAAAACCGAAGATACTGAAAGGCCGATATGAACTTACATGATCATGAGATGAGACTAATGAGAAAGTACACAGGAACTCAAAGAAGAGATTTTAGAAGCTGCGACAACGTAATTAGCTAAAACACAGATCAGCAGGGATAACAGTACCAACTGCAATCTTTGACAGAACACCGAATCTAAGAAATAATGGAAGCACCTCGGTTCATTGTACTCTATTAGTTGTCTTAAACAACTATCTTAAACTGATGCTTTCAAAGCTGTCTTGGAGGGACTAGGACTTTTCACTCCTGTTAAGGTGAGTGGTACAAAGTCTCATACTCCTTTTGTACTTTTGAAAAAAATCTAAGCTGTATTGGGGTGGGAGGGGAAGAGTCCTGCACGCAAGGCACTCGCAGCCAGGCACTGCCAATCTTACAGCACTCTTCTGGAGCAGGACTGTGCCCTTGCTCCTTCTGACTCACCAAGCACGTCTGCTCAAATTCTCAGCTGCAGTCTCACTGGGATACTGCAGTCTCCCCTTTCAGTTCTGTAGGCTATACCATCGCTCCTATTAGAGGTAAATGCGTTTCAGTGGCTCTGCTGCATCACACCTTCATAATACATTTGGCACAATGTCAAAGACCGCTAGAAAACAGTCAAAATCCAGATATCAGACAACATATGACATTGGGATTCCTCATTTGTGCATAGAAGATTTACTAAAATTGATTGCTAGGGAGTCAACTCTGAACAGCATTTTAAAGCCATTAGTATTTTTCAGCTCTGATAGAATTTCTTTCATTAAAATTTCCCCATCATTCTCCCCTGATCACACAGGCAGGCACTAAACAGCTTTTCCAGGAACTGTATTATTTACTGATGCCCTTACAGCACTGCTAAGGAAAATAATTAGCTAATGAAAGATTTCGTTTTTCAGGAAATAGCCTGAATAGCCCATAAGGCAGAAACTGTCAACGACTAATATCGATGACTAACATCACGTTCCCCTGCCTTCAAGGACTGCATTTTATTTCCTGCAAGTTCTGACTCCTAATAAAAAGTGTGCAGATGAAAAGCAAACTCATGATCGAGGGACTTCCTTTGTCAGGTGAGTCTCAGCCAGCACAGGCCCTGGTGACAGTCATCCTCTCCCTGTACCTGTCCCTCTCCCTGATACACGTTAGTTTGCAGCAGCAGCAGCTCTGCAGAGCCAGCATCCAACAATCCTCCTCCCTTCCAAATCTATTTTCCAGGAAAAGAAGTAGGCACTGCCCTCCCAGTATTATGCGAGACACATATATACACACACGTACACCCTGCACTCAAGTGAGAGGAGTGCTTATTTCCATTGCTATGGAAACTGAGGCATTAAAAAACCCTCAGTAAGTAAGGCTGGTCCAGCTTCAGATTTGCAGTCCTTTTATTGACTCAAAAAATCACAATTTGGTTGTGGTGGGCCACAGAAAAACAGCTGAGCAGCCAGAGCTCGCATGTACAACAGCATTTACAAAATTTCTTATGAAGTAACCGGACCAGTTCCTGTATGGTTCCCAATACATGCGGATGTGCAAAACAATCCCCTCAACACCCGCCCACATCACCAAAGGTGGAGAGCACACAGCTCCATGAGTGTGAAACCACTGAAATCGCCTAAAAGTAGGCAGCTCAGTCCCTAATCATTTAAAACATAAATGATGCACCTTCACCACACCTGTGGTAAGCTGAGCGGCTGTTTCAAAAACACATCTTGCTGTGCTGCACGTCTGCAATTAAGATCTCCTCCAGAAAACTTCTATTAGTCCCATTTGGAAAGAAAAAACGAAACTCAACAGCTACCTGAACATAACTTGGGAAGCCACCTCCCAAAAATGTGTCTGTTTATTGCCAGTTTTGTCAGCCTCTAGTGGATGGGGAACAAGAGCATAAGAAGCACCAGAATATCAAACCCAAACACATTTTCAAAAAAAATCACCATAAAATGCAAGCAAATCAGTTGGGGCAGGAAATCCACACACGCCAAGTAGTCCAGTGAGCAAGAAAATGAATGACCCGGTTTCCAATGGCTTGCTTGCCTGCACAGGTTCTCTGAGGCTAATGAGGTGATGTCTTATATAAAGTCTTTTTCAGCAGGGGGCACACAGGACTAATTCAGAGCCTCTTGCTTCTCGACCCAGACACTTCCTCTCATGTAACTAGTAGGAATGTAATGTCTTTGCCACCTTCATCCCTCTGTCAACTGCAACTGAAACTGGCCGAAGGAAGCCAAAGTCAGTAGAGTACAGCAGGCAAGACGGGGCTCACACAAACACCACGCCATTGCATCAGCGTCCAGACAAAGTACTACATGGCGTTCAAATCAACCTAAAATCACATTCACGTCTAAAAAACTGACACAGAGCACAGAGCAGGCTAAGATAACTACTTAGAAACATTTCACTAGAAAATACATATTTACTTTCTGCATGAGATGGAGCTTTGAGCATGCTTGGGTTAATATAAGGCCTTGATCCAAAAAGACCAAAACATGTGCTTGCATTTTATTTTTCCCTTGATATAAAGGTCCTTTACAAACACTAAGTGGGAAACCTCTGATAAGTTATTTGAAAGCAAAATAAAAGATGTCAGTTTTGTAAATCTTTTGATCGATGCGCTATAACAAACTGGATTTTTTTTTTTAAAGTTGGTCAAGTAAAAGCATTCAATAAACAGTGTCCTTTCAGTCAAATCTTAACACAGAAAAAAAACTGGAGTGAACTAGACAGAGGTCAAATGCAAGATGTTAAGACTCATCACAATAAAAACTCAAACCTCTGCTGCTTCAGAATGTGACCTGTGACCCTTGAAAGACAAATGGTATTGAGTGCATGTCTCGCTAAAAGCACCTCCTAAGCTTTCACAGTTTGGAAACTCCCGGACCGGTTTCACCATCCATGCAAAACAGAACAGTTGTGAGTCACAGGATTGCTGTGCTGTAAACCCTGGCTACCAGTCAGGGTTAAGCCTCCAATGAACAAATCAAGTTCAATGCTAACCAGCCCTCCAGCTTTGCCAGTTCCTGTGAACAATGAAATCCAAAGTCCTATTGGTTAAAGGTCTCTAAATTGCTTTATTGTTATGTGCTAGAAATAAAAGCAATCAATGCAAGCAGGAAAGAAACACACCATCAGAGACTTTCAGTCCAACTAAAAAAGAGAATTGAGCATTCTCAGTTTGTGATTATTATTCTTTTTTGTTTGATACTTTGTAATCCAAAGCATAACCTTCAGGCAAGATAGAACCAGAAATTTCATCCGTTCCCTTTCCGGATGATCTTATCAGGTAAGTGTTTGCACAAACAAAGGTTATCTCCTAGTGTCCTCCTGCAAACAAAACCACTGATAAGACTTTGCTTTTTGCATTTGGACAAAGTGTGTAGTCATGGTGCTTTGTTAGCACTAAGTAATTGCTCTGCATTTAAAGCCTGTTTATCATCAGCTTAGGTGATTTTTCTCCAATGGGTTAAATACCCTGACAGCTCTGCTAAAGCTACAACCAATTAATCTGCCCAAGCCTGACACTATAACCAAAGTACAAACGTGATAAGCAGAGCGAACTCTTCTTTTTACAGTGTAATCAAAAGAAATCAAGTTAGCTGGCAGGTGGGCACAACCAAGTCTCTTTTGTACCAAAAAACCTGCTGAAACGTAGGATGGGAGGGGGGAGGGGGAGCTGGCACCACTATTTCATGTGCCAGCCAGGAGTGTCTTGTTTGACCAGGTTGAGAATTGTATGACTGAGCTCTGACTCATGGGAGACGCAGATGCACCAGTCTAGTACGAAGCCACATTCAGACGTCGTCTCCTCCACCCCTCTGCAGGAAGCTGCTACACCCACAGCTGGCATAGCACCACAGGTACCAAGTCCATTGTCTCAGCCAGCACAGTTCATACCCTGGCACTGCAACTTACACCACCACCAATTTACTTTTAGGCTACTGCACCATGCTGCAAACTAAAGCAGCTGACAGGCAAGCACATACTGATTACAGCTGTTCCCATTTTTTTCTGCCCCCTAGACAAGGGGCAAGAGGACCTCTGAAGTCCCTGCAGTGTGCACCACCAACAGCTGTGGCTGTGTGCGTAGCACATGGGCAGGAACTGCGTGCGCTCTGATCTCATTGACAGGAGCTCAAATCTTTCAGAGTTACTACTTGATTTACAAAGTACAAAGAGATATCAGTGAATTGCCAGTTATCCCAAATATATGTGGCAGGCTAAATAACATCTCTTGCTAGGTTTTCTCTTGCAATTCATTTGACATGGAATCTGTTAATTTAAGGTAGAGAACAGCATCAGAGGTGGGGGAAAAGGTAGGATTTTTTCCAGTGTTGCTAATTCTTATAGTTTTATTCAGGCTTTTAATTTTGTATTTCCTTGGAAATCTCAGCTCCTGGAAGTATGTTGGGAGAGGAGAACCCCAACCTTCCAGCCAAAAAAAGTTACTCAAGGAAGTGGGGCCCTGGGAAACCCCGTGATTTGAAAGTCAAACGATAATAATAAATTAATGAATTTAAAACAAAACAAAACACTACTTATTTATTTCATTCTTGTCGTATTATACCAGATTATTTATTTTTTTCTAATTCTATGGGTCTGGCTAAAAAAGCGTTTGTGAACCATTTCGCATTCGTGAGGTATGAACACTCTTCTGGTTATGTTCTGGGAGCTGCCATTCTATATATCCAGCCCACACTAAGTGCTAGATTTATTAGCAAGCATGTCCAGGTAAGGTATTGTTTCATGTTGTTATGAAATTCCCCCTGAGCATCCCTATGTTAAAACAGTTACTCTTATCATCCATGAGCAATCCTGAACCAGTACATAAACTTTCAACCAAAATGCAGTACACTAACTCTCTCTCCTCTGTGGTCACTTGAGCAAGGTTACGGTAACTTTGTGAAAGACAAGAATTGCTACAGATCAAACTCAGGAATCAAGTACTGCTGTTACTAAAAGCAGGATGCAGAGTTAGAGGCACACAGTTTCATTCTGAAATCAAAAATCCCCCAAATTAACTTGAAATGAAGAATAAGAAAATGCTCTTTGCTTTTGTCAGGCACTTCTGAACCCTTGCAGTTTACTGCTGGAAGTTCTGATATAAAAACACAGAGATAAAAATGGCACAAGTCATATTCAGCATGGTGTCCGCATCTAATAGGAACTTTTTAAATCATTATGGTTTTTTAAAGCAATCTAGTCTCAAAAGGTGAATGGAAACTACCATTTTGAAAGATGTCTAATATTACTGATCTATTTGACAAGGAGGTGCAGGTGTGCCCCTAGACCGGAAAATGCTAACATGAACTAAAAGACCCACCTGTTCTCTGGAAAACTCATCATATATACCCTGGCATGCTCCTCAGCTGGATGCTTACCATGGTAGAGCACTGGCTTGTGCTTTTAACCTTTCCTTGGCTTGAACAGACAGCAGTACTGCCTCCACCCTGGCTGCTCTGGCACACATCTTGTGGCTCCAGCTCTGTTTGTTACCCCTAGTTGAAACGAAAGCTCAAAGTCCACCTTAACTCCATCCCCTACAGTTTTAGCCAAATGCTTTTTAAGACGTTAACTTGCAAGGACCCTGCATGCACAGTTACTTCTTCAAAAAGACACAAGAGTTGAAGCAAAGGGGTGGTCTGTTTGTAAGAGCTACATCAACAGGCATGCTTTATTTCAGCTACTGCGATGACTACACGCATGCAGGATCTATATAAAACAACAAATGGCTCGTGCATACTTCTCTGCATTTATTTTCTCACCTTCCCTCGCTTTGGGGTGTTGTTTGGTCTTAACAGTGGATCCTCTCAGGATATCCAGATATCCTCTTTGAATGAGTTTCTCCCACCCTCTTTTCAATCACCCGTGCAACAAATTTTCTTCTTCTGTTGGTCTTGCCATTAACTCAGAGCCCTGAGTGCTATGAAACCACATCCTTCTGTTCCTTTCCTGCTCAAACTTTCTTTTTGCAGTCTACTGCTTTCACAAGTTGTGTCTTTGTTTTCCTGCTTTGGGATTTTCCACTCTCCAAATGGTCTACCCATTGCAAAGAAAATGGAGAAAACAGTCTCCTTTGATAGTCTGGACATGACTTAACAACCTTCTGTTGTCCTTGGTCTGAAAGATGACACAGCCCCAGCTTCACATACGTGAGGTATTTGGTGGTATAGTGATTGCGTAAGATCAATCAGGATTCCTGTGATGTGTTTATACACGTTCCCCAATTGTCACACAAATATTTTGAAAGTAATCTACTCCTGTGTCAGATGTGATATGTCTAAGGCCTCACTGTAGGAAGTGACAGGACTCTATTGTTCAGCATAACTGAATTTGGGCTTGTTTTGCATTGTGCTGACAGACCGGCAGGCTCAGCCAGGACCACATGTCTGCGGCACTGGAGGTGTACCTTTAACCTCCTGCTGCAACAGCAAGCTCTAATTTGGTCTTCCTGTAAGATGCTAAGTAATGTATCTAGCGCTGGAGTTTTGCTAGGGTAAAACTGATGTATTGCTGTTCTAGAGCTGATAGACAAATGGTATCAGACAGAGATGAGTAACAAGATGCAAATTTTTCCATATAGTTTCTCACCACCATTCAGAAGATTTACTTACAGAGCGAGGGCACTGCAACGAGCACTAATGTATAGGGGAATGTGCTGCAGAACATTTACCTTGTGTCGCTGCCATCTGTCTAAAGTATCTGGGTTAGCAACACCTGAACTGCAAGTTTAGGTGTATAGCTGAGAGAGCAGAGAGCCCAGAGAGAGCGCCAAGATTGACCTGGGCTAGCCTACCCTACAGTAGACATGGAAGTGCCTGAAGACTTCCCAAACAATCATTCTGACAGCTCCTTGACTGAAGAGCCTTCAACCATGACAAGAACAGAGGAAAAGAGGCTGCAGCACACAAACACGCTGTTAGTGTGTCTTATGTCTGGAGTAAAAGGAAGAAAGCAAAACCAGAATAAAACTTGCATCATTCAGCACGGCTTCACAGAATAACCTCAGTATTTAATGGACTTGGAGATTCTCGCTCTTTCCCAGCTATCAAGTTTATTGACTCCATCTTGTTTGCCTGTGCCATTCATTCATCATCCATCATCCCACAATCTGCAGGTGGTGGTGGGATCTGTACAGCTCCACTTGTACTAATTCTCTGTTGGCTCTAGGCTTTGGTCTTGTATGTTTCTGCCTGAACAGCATCCACACAAGCAAGACGACCAAATCAAACAAGAACTTGTTGAGTAAAGACATTTGCGGCAAATTATGTCTGTTGCAATACTGAGGTGACAGCCACAGCAAACTAGGCATAACAATGTCCCTTGTAAAACAGCAAGCTCAGCAACAGGCTCGGAGTCTCAGCTGGCTAATCGCAGAGGAACGCTGCTGATATGCACCGGTGGAGGGCCTTCTTTCTCCTCCCAGCCAAGTCTGAATTCTTTTTTTTTTTCCCTTGCAAATATAAAAAGAGCTTAGAATCCAGTGGAGCAATAGGTGAGAACAAATCACTATAACTGAAGAAGACCACTCTTGTTGTGAGCCTTCTAGCTACTTTTAGGATTTCTTCTGCTTCTTTTCCTTTCTTCCTTCCTTTTTTTCTTCCTTTCTTTCTACTTAGTCACTTGTTTCTTCAAAGTTCACAATGTGGTTCAGCCCTGAGTTCTCTGCTAGATGCCAAGTTTCAAAAGTTCCCAAAGTCCCTATCTATGCACACCAAGCATTATAAATAACATTTCCACATTTAAGCCAACTGGATCCTGAGCTAACCTGGTTTATAGCCATCTGGAATTCTTCAGAAAAAGTGACTTGTAAGCACTGTAAACAGTTTTGTCTTCCCAGAGGACACAAAGAGTTTCCAGCTTCATTGCCATCTTCATTTTGCAATCTGGGTTCAAGAGCAAGGTATAGATTTAAAGAAGATGATAATGCAAATAGTATTAATAAAAGAAACCTCAGTGTGATCTACTTTTCCCTAATAAGGCAGGCTCTATCAGTGTCCCAAAGGCAGCAAGGTGCCAATACAATTAATCAGTCTGTTTTTAGTTCTCCTTAGACAGCAATATTAACAGTTTGTTTCAGTCTGTTTATATGGGTCTGACAGGTCTTCAAGATGCTATGTTCACTTTCTTGTGATTAATAGTCATTCACATACTAAGGTGAAGACCAAGCAGAAAAAGAATGTTTTTAGAGCAGGACAGATAACTGGATTCTCTCCCCCAGCCTTTCATTTCTAACTAGGAAACAGTACTAAGTTTAGGAATGCTGTCTCACCTTATTGTTTAAACTCCTCCTTTTCTTGCAACTTGCCCATGTGATGAGCCAAAGGGAAATTTAAATCACATTTTCTTTGTTTACTTTTCAGCTGTGCTCTATAAAGCCATCACATTGATAGTGAATGTCTGCACACTGTGATACTACATACAGAAAGCAAAGCCATTGGGACCAGTTTTGAGCAAGGAATAACTCCTTCTGGGAAAAGAGCTTCTCTTCCTTTTCATCTCTGCAAACCTCTTAGGGGAGATCTGAGGGACCAACTGAGCACCAAACCCACCCTGACAGAGACTTGACAGAGCAAGAAGGATATGGACTCTAAGGTGTGTTTTGTACATTCCTTCAGTGGCTTTTACAGCACTTTTAACAAACCCTACCAAACTGGAGATGCTTCCCCAGTACAAAAGCAAACCATTCTTGGGCTGGGGTCTCCACAGGTGGTTTAACTGGAGACAGTGTGAAAGAACCCTTAGATAAGAAAAGGGAGCATTTGGAATATTTCCCAGTTTCCCCTTCTGCCATTCTGGCTGTTCCGTTTTGATACAGGGAGTTTTTTTCTCTCTCCTCTCCACCCCAAGAAAAGACCACGCACACATTTCTGTACTAATTTTTGTCCATTCTCTCTTCTCTCCATTTCCTCAGCAGCTGTCATCTCTCCTTTTTGGAGGTAGGTTTTTGGGCTCCCTCTTTGTCCTGATTTCTTCATTAACTCTTAATTTCCTGAGATCCCTTCCCTCTTTGGATCTCCTCCTTCTCCTGGCTTTCCCTCATCCCTTTGTCTCTAGTCCATTGATTTCTCTGCTTAGGCCTCCTTTGATCTCTCTTCTTTCACTCTCTTATCCAAGTCCATTCAGTCTCGTGCCTCCTCCTGTCTATTTTAATCAGGGCATTCTTTTCTTCAGCATTAATCAGAAAGCATAATTTCTTTTCTGCCACTTTTTCTGAATGGCAGCCTTCACAAATCTTATTCTCCTTTTAGTTTTATTGCAGTTGAAGAGGATGGCATAGGAAAGTTATTACAGCTGAAGAGCAAAACAGCTCTGCAAGATAATACCATCCTCTAGAATAAAAGAAAAATAATCCTAATTTTTAAAATGCTGTAAGATGCCCTAACAAATAATAGGAATTGAGCAGTAAGACACAAACATATATTAGCACACAGCGAGTCTGACACAAGAACTCAGTAGCGCTCTCCAGAAACCTGTTGCTATATCCTTCTCTTAGTTGTTCTAGGTAGTTCATCAAAGCAATGACATAGGTTATGTACCAAATAGCAGACCGGCTCACTTCTCACCTGGGATAAAGACACTAATAGTGCAGCCTCCTGTCCCTCCCAGAGAATTCAGGTCCTCCATCCCTAAAACACCACGCTCAAAATACAGTCACTGATGTCGTCTGCTTTCTTGCCCTTTGGCAGCTCATAATTTCAAAGCAGTGGCTTTCCTATTTGCAGTCTTGTCTTACTTACAAACTTGGGGTATACAAATGCTTACAGATGCATTTACCACAAGGTCAGCTGCATGTGCCTGGAGCCACTCACCTCACAGTATGGCATGGGCAGAGACATCTCCCCATCTCTTTCGGAGACCCACGACAAAAGTAACTTGGCTTTTTTAAGGTCACAACTGTGGCTTGATGGTTTTAAGAAGATTGTTCATTTTTCTTGTTAGAAAAATGCAGCATCAGCTGAATGGACTAAGATACAGCACTTCTAAAATGAAGTTCACTTTTTTATATAAAACTACTGTTTCCACCACAGAAAACTCAATATGAAACACCTTCTGCTGTGCTGCGACCCTGTGTTTTCCAATAAACAAAACACTCAACACGGCCATGTCAAGGATGGAAAAGATAGTGCCTGAGCAATAGCATAACTGCTCTGGTGTCACATAAACCATATGCTGGGTCACGTGTCACAGTACTACACCTGGCCTCTGCCTTTGTGCAAGATCATATCACAGAAGAGGGCAGAAGCGCTGGACAGGTGATTGACTCTGGCCTCTCTCATGCTTTGGCATACTGTGAGGTGCTTCAAAGGTCCCAACAGTGGCTACCACACTGCGATGCCATGGGAGGGAGCATGAGGTATCACACCTGACTGAAAATGCTCACACACAGCCAGGAGGCCTGAGGAGGAGTAAAAGATGCTCACCACAACGCGTGACCCCTGCGCTAATAGCTGTCAAGAACAACTTCAGATATTCAGACCCTATAAAACCATTTTCTTTGGCAGTAGATAACACAGCTGCCCAGGGAAGTCAGATACAAGCACAACATCTTTCTAAATGGGTAACACCTTCAGAACTAGATTGTGAGGAAAAAAAAAAGGAGAACAGCAACATGACAAGGAAATGACATCCTTGTGCTGTATGTTGCCTGTGGTTCTTACCTTCTACGCAGATCTTCAGCCACTGCTGCTCTGCAGCTGAACAAATAGGCTCGGAGAGATTTTAGCTGCTGTCTCAGGCGGACAACAGTTGCCAGAGATTCAACATGCTTGTACAACATGGGATTTTCCTGCTGGATATCAATCAATGGCTCCTCATAAACATATTCCAGGAACTCTTTGGCTTGCTTTGATACCTGAAAAATAAAGCAACCAGTTTAGCTAGGTTTTCCTCCCAACTCTTTTTAAGTAGATCTTCCCCTCTGTGATCTGTCAGCTATTCTCTGCATCTGAAAACTTACTCTGTTACCCATTACAGATGAAGACAGAGCTGAGAGAGATCCAACTGTCTCTGCTTATAGCCAAGTCAAACTTCATCAAGCCCATCAAAGTTGAGCGTATGAGATAATTGCTTACTTACCCAAAGTACAGCGATATTTGCAGCCACGCATGTTTTCACTGCAGGGTAACATAGCTTACTAGATGTTTTTCAAGTCTAAAAACTGATTACCAAGTTTCTTCCCTGTTAATATTTTTCTTTTTGTTCCTTGTTTTCTTTTTGGCAAGAAGCAAGTGATTAGGTAAGTGCCAAAGCACAACATTAGAAAAGGAAACATACACACTGCAAATCCAATCACATTGGACTATCCTAGGGTATAGAACTCCAGTGTAAAGTACTACTCCCATTTGTTTCATGCTCATCCAGTATGGTTAAAATTATGTAAAAAGAAAATAATCAGAAGCACATCTATCAAGTTGTTGTGTTTTTTTAAATACAGATAAATAAAGTTGAATTTTACTGGTATTACTCAATCCCAATGTTTCACCTGCAAAAAATTTTTCTTACGCCTTTTTCATGATAGTGCTCTGTTCTATCTCCACCTGCAAAGAGCTACTGTAATCTTGATAAATTAATGGGACTTTTGTTCCCACTAGAAAAGATACTCCTGCTTCTGAGGTGAGAAGGCCAAATTCCCTCTCATTCCTTATTTCTGCATTTTATCACAGCTGGAAAAGAGAAGATGGGATTATCTGAAATGAGCTGCAAATCACTTGAAACTGTGCTATGGAAATACTGTTCGCTCCACAATTCAATTAGTCCTCCTGGACCTTTAAATCGGTGTTTACACTGAGTTGAGGGAAGGATGAATTAGGCTAACAAAAGGAGAAAGGGCACACCATAGTCTCTTGAGATTTAGGATGTTATTTCCCTTCTGGTGCTGTAAGGTAGGAAGTAGGTAAAAGCAACATACATCCTTATAAATAGCACCACTTCCAAAACCAGCACAAGTTACTAGCTACAGGAGTCACTAGCTACTTACGGGGAAAGCTAGCTCCAAATGTAACCTTTTCACAATGCATAATAAAAATATAAGAAATAATGCCAAGACCACCAATAACTACACAGATAATATGATGTGTAATTTTAAATACAGCAGACCTATTTGTGTTAAACATCCCACTCATTTCTTTCTTCCTCCCCTTTTTTTTTTTTAAATAATGCATGTACAAGGAATCGTGCTGTCTGAATGGAAGCACAGGTAACATGCTGTGTAAGGAGCAGCACAGGCAACTTGGATTTTGTAGAACAAAACTCTACAAACCCCAAATATGTCAAGCTTTCTAACACTAGCAATGTTGATGTTTTATTAGACATGCTAACTGCAGTGCACAAAAGAGACTGCAGTTAAACAACCTGCTTTTACAATCATTAAACTATCTGGCTGTAATATCTCAGCAATCCCCTGACAACTGCTGTATCTATAGTAAATATTATTTCTCTTCCACCAATGGGCAAATTAAGCCACATATTCAGTGATTCCCTAGGAGGCACATGAATGCTTGGTACAGCGACTAGCACCTCCCACCAGGAGGACCTGGCGCCCAGTGCTCTTTGTAGTCTTCCTTGCTTTAAACCCCTGCTGAAGTGATGGGCTCCTCATCCACCTGCCCTGCTGTCTCGGGAACCAGAGGGCAATTACTGTCTAAGTACTACACGCATGCCTGTGCACACCTGTACCCTGTATGGGGTAACCCTCCTGAGGCTGCAACATTAGGAGTACAGAAAGAAAAAAAATGCCAGAATTGAAGTCACCTGAGTGACTCTGAAATACATGTGCACTATGATGACAAAGTATTACTGTGCGGCTCTGGTGCTGCATGGTCTGAATGCAGCCTTTGAGGAGAGAGGAGCAAAGCAAACCTTTCTCTCTCCTTGCCAATACAATGTACCTGTGGAGCACTGATTGCAGGAAAAGTAGCTTTGCCCAGCATCACTGGCTGACAAGTAGGTGTCAGTTCACTCTGCATACCTGACACAGGCATACAGGTCATTTAAAACATTAACTCACATTGCCAACCATAGCAAAGTTAGAAGAAGCTGAAATGCAGTCTTATAATGGGAAGCATCAGGCAGCCATAATAATTCAGCTTGCTACCAGCCAATATTCTAGTACCTGAAGTAGCATACTCACAGTCCCCCAATTTTACTGGGCAGACTAGACAATCCTATTAAATAAGCCAGACAGAGTGAGAAGATGCAAAGTGCAACAGGGTTTTAGCTTTAAATGCCATATAAGGATGGATGCTAACATTTCCAGACCTTTCTTTTCTAGAGGCTGCAAACTTACAGTTCAGAATTCAATTTACCAGAAGTCAGTCTCCCTTGAAGCCTTCTGGCACAGGGAGTTCATTTCCTGCTGTGTTTGTCTGGCATTTTGTGCAGGCTGGAAGCCACCTGAACCAAACTGCAATACTTACTGGTTTTTGCGTGCAAACAGGGAAAACAGTTGGCTTAAATAAAAGGAAGAAAGGATGTTCACAAGATTGCCTCTTTTCTTTTCCCTTCACACAAACACATGAAAAACACAAATATGAAAACAGTAGGGAGACAGGAAAAGAAGTGGACCTGGGGACTGAACTACTGCTTTGGTTATGACAGGAGAAACATGCCTAACTGCCAAGTCCTTTCAAGAGCTTTTATTGCAGTCAAAGGGATTTTTCTTTTCCTACCCATGTGCTTTCAGGTGTTAAGTGCATTGTTGTTTTTCAAGATCCTGGGTATGGGAAGACACAACTCTTCAGATTTCTACTGCTGCTGTTTTTTTCATGCCCTGTCTTGCCAAAAGCAGACAAGAACCTCTCCATTTGCAAAACTTACCTAATTGATGCAACAGTTTACTTTACAGCTGCTGCTCAGATGTCTGAGAGTCCATGAAACAAAAAAGAAACATGCCCAATTACATTGTATCATCATAAAAGCTCATGTGCTAGAGTACCTGTTGATGCTTGCTTTGCCAGGGCCAGATAGGACAGACACCAGGAACCCCTGCAGAGGCGGGGAAAAGGTGGCAGTGGGAAGGAGTGCAGGTTTTCAAACTCTTCATTCACTTTCCTTCCATTTGGTGGACTGACAGGCACATTTCAGACTGCGTGAAACACAGAAGCTTTTGAAGACTGAAGCCCTGTTTCAGTTCTGACCATCAAATGTGGTACGTGCTTATTTCCTGCAGGACCTCTCTGGGGTATGCTATGACTCTGGCCAGGAGCAAGTCACCCACTGCAGAAGCTCCCCTTTCAGGCATTGCTGCGCTACCTGTGAGGGGCAGGGCTGTGCATTTAGAAGCTCTATTGTTTAGCTTCATTTTGGGACATTGCTGCACAGCTTTGTGTGGGCACACTGGCAAATTATGGGAGGGGAAACGCTGACAAATTAAGTGATCTTCCTTCAAAAATGAGCCCGAAGAAAATTATTACTACCAAGATCACCTCAGGGAAGTGGGACAAGATATCTGTCTTCGCCAAATCAGCACATTTAATCAATCACTACTAAGGAATCATGCAGTTTCATTATAACTATTAAGTGCAGCAGCCAGCACTAAGTTGCCTTTTAGACGATACAGAGGAAATAAACATTAGGCCTTATCTCTGAATGGAGAAAGGAGATGTGGATGTAAAAATGCAGGCAATATGTGCTCTACCTCAGAGAAGTACTGCTTAATTCCCATGGAGGTATAGCATGGACAGAAATAAAAGCGCATGTATGCAGAATTTAATAGAAAGGGGAAAACCCCAAAGATTTCACAAAAGTAACAAGAACTACTTGTTATTTTAATGCTATACATGGATGGGACGGAGTTGAGGAGATCCAGCCAGTGATCTCAGCTCAGTTGTCACACTGCCACTGTAGCACATGATGCCCTCTTCACTTTCCCTCCCTGCCTTAGTTTCTGCTCTAATAGTCGGGGATTCTGTAGTGTTTTCCTACCTAAGGGATGGTGTTCCTTTCTTAAATCCACCTCTCTGAGCACTTTGGCACAGAGACTGGTAAAGTATCTGCACAGAATTTGCTTGTGCTCCCAAGCCACCTCACAGCTGTTCTGCCTGTCTACAAAAAGTGCAAATTGATAACTTCTCACTATTATAGTGCGATTACAGTAGATTAAGTTTTCAATGAATGCTTAAGCTTAAAAGTCCTTTCCTTTTGTGCCTCAGCTGCCTATACCAAGACCACAGGAAACAGAGCACAAAGCATAATTTTTACCCTGCAGGTTTAGAAAACAAAACAGTTTATTTTCTTGGCAGTATTACTGACAGCTTGATATGAGGTCTTTGCCTTACCATCCACTTGCCCTATATTCAGGCTACCTATACTACCATGGGCTAGCAAGTTTAGTCCTTGGTAAAAGCATCCAAAGAAAGAACTCTTAAATATTTATTCCTAGCTTCTAGGAAAGGGAGAGGGTTTTGTCTCCACACGTAGGAGCTTTGTAACTCTGAAGAATCTTGCATTTCATGGTGCAAGACTATCATTTTCCTGATGGCATGCTCTGGCTACCTTTTAATAATCTCCCCGTATGACAAATTTTCTTCTTCAAGAGAGCTGCTTTTCTCCTAATGGGGCATTTACTGGTCTTTTTTTTTCCTTTTCAAATAGCCCATAATAATAATATTCGCAGACATAAAACATCAAACAGCCTTTCCTAACAGTGGCTGCTAGGTCTGAAGCTCCAGCATGGTTTGGATTCCTTGTGAGTTTGTTATTGTTTCATATGCTCCCCGAGATGGCAAAACAACACTGCTACTGTGTTTGCTGGCATAATGCTTTGAGGCATGTAATCAGTCGCCCCTATCTAGCAACCAGCCACCGAGACACCAGCAAATAGCAGATTACTAAGTTTTAGAAAAGCTGCTTGTGTGGCAAGTGAACAACTGTAGAATATTCTCTTTATGTTACTTTCAGCTGTCTGGTCCAAACAAGTGCTATAACAATGTCCTTCTAGTGTCCTTGAAATGTTTGTGCTAAGAGACAGGACATACTGGGCCTTGCAAACACCTCGTTTGGGTATGCCAGTTTCCTGTGGGCATTTCCACAATTTTGCATCCAACACCAAGCAGTGCCAATCCATAGTCCCTAGTGCTCATGAAACAGGTACTCCTCAAGGGCCCAATAACTGCAAAGATTAGGGCTAGAAGAGAGGTTTCAGTGTTCTGTCCTTCCCTGTCTCTTGAACAACCAGATAAGCAATGGTGGAAAAGATGCCACCAAGAAAAAGCAGCATGGCTGCTCCTGTGGTGGAACGCCTTAGGCCTGGCTAAGGAAATTGTGATGAAAACATGTCTTGTTGAGAGAGCATGGCTTATTCTGGCAAGAGGGACAAAGACGACAGTATTAGCAGTCAATGCCTGTAACCTTCAACCTGTTGCAATGCCTGTGTTTCTATCTAAAGAGCAATTCAGTTCACTTGGTAGCAAGCCAACCTGCAGGGAGATTACCTTGTATTTGGAAGTGTCCCAGTTATGAACCAGCCGTGCAGGGATGAGGAAGCTGTCATCCACATGGCAGATGCTGCAGTAATACCATCCACTGTAGCTGCACACCTTGGCTTTCCCATTGGACAAGCCTATGGAGCGCTGACAGCCTGGAGAAGAGAGAGGGGAAAAGTCCGGGTTTGTACACCATGCCAGAGGTACACACTCAGGATGTAGTGAGAAAAGTAATTATTCCCCCATCTGAGACCCTTTTTAAATTTTATTTATTTATTTTACCAATGAGCCATTTCTCATTCCCTAAAAATAGAGGAATAAACATCAGTATTCTTGGACTAGTGCTGAACAAGCATACGCTAACTTGGGCATCTATGACAAAGAGTTCAGAGAGCAGTCAAATGATACTTAGCACTTCTCAAGAAACAAAGGCAGAAGACCAACTTTGAGACCCTGGGCATTTAAAAGCCATGGCCATCTGAAAACCATGACCTGAAGCCTAGACAGAAAACACCAGACTACGGAAGTACTGCATGCTCTCTCCAGACATCTCCCATTTTCCCCAGAACAGAATGGGCCAGCATTGGCTGCCTGGAGGAGCTCAAGTCAGCTCCTGCTGACAGCCAGAAGGGATACTGACTTGGCAGGTAGGATTTGGCCACAGAATTAGCACAGCCAAGGCAAACCACAGTCAGACCATGAATAATAACTGTGAGCAGCAGTCACATTGAGAACGAGTAGTCCTTCACTAGCAGTAGTGACACAGCTCAGTTTCCTGCATGGGTTTTTTTTTTCCTTACAATTGGATTACCCTGTGTCTTACAAGGTCTGAGGTCTGCCTGATACTTTTTTCACAGCTGGATCCCTTGCCTACTCCCATGCTTTCTTGTGTGGAATCCCTGGGGTAAAACAATGTAGTCAAAAGCTGCTGCTTTAGTTGGAAGAACTAATGCAGAGTCCTCCTTCACCTGACCACCTGTTTTCACAAAACACATAGAAACTCAATGTATTTGACACCTCTGTCTTTCTCTCAACTGTGGCTAAAACGATCCAACAGGTTCAAATAATATTAGAGTGGAGGGTTGAAGACAGACAGCACAGTCACATTAAACAACCTGCTCAGGAAGCGAGGCTAAAAATGTTTGGATAAGAAATAATGAGATGTCTGTGGTTGTTATTAACACCTCTTTGACACAGCACACATGACAATATTTCTGCTTTTCCTTCAAATGCTAGTGTCCCCGTATGACATTTACAGCTACAGACACAATTAGCACCACAGCCCCACTCCGGCATGTGCTGTATGCTCAGACTGTCTCTGCTGGAGCTGGTTAGTAAGGCTGATCAGCAGAATCCTTGTACATCACTTTTACAGCAAAAGTATTGGTTAAACAGAGTTTTTTCAGGCAGAAGTCAACTGACTGCTTTTGTCAGTACAACTGATTTTGTTTAGTGTAATTATGCAACTTTTCCCACTGAAGCCATCTTTTTTCCCCAGTAGAAGTTATCTTGATTTGAGGAGAGACTGCAGCTCAACTACTCTAAGCATAAATCGAACTCCTCCTTCTCCCTATTAGCTGATGCTACCATGTCCCCTCTGCTCTAATCAAAATAATTAGAATAACCTGACCAACACAATTAGTTCACTTCCTCCTCTTCCACACTCCAGAGCCATTTGGCCATTGATCCTCTGCAATGCACACTATCAAGTGAATCAGTGTGGGACATGTCCTGTCTCCATCTCTCTCTCCCCCTTCCCTTTTTTTTTGAAGGGAAGACGTGCAGTTTCTTGAAAAAGGCAAATATATGAACAGGTCTGTTGATGAAAGAGATACTTATGTTAATGTCTCCTCCTTTACCATTCATAAGATCAGAGCATAAGTAAAAACATGTATCTCAAGTGGTATAACGCAACATACATAATGCAAAAATGTGATCTCATCTTAGCTAATAATCAAACAGAAAACCCAAACATTATGAATGTAAACTATTACCACTGTATAAGTAATTTTTGTATGGTAAATATTAGCAGAACTTTTTGCAAAGCAATATTTTTAGGGCAGAAAGAATGCACGTATGCCTTTTATAATGGTAAAGTCAATTCAAGTAATTCAGCAGTGTGTTACAAAAAAAGATGACCTATGACTGTGGCTTGGGATCAGAACTTAGGAGCCAACAACTTCATATTTTCCTCAGTGCAAAGCACGCATTTTCCCATCTTTTCTTTCCTGTTCTTTTCTTTTTTTAAAAAAGCAGTTTCCTGACTAGTCAGTTAAAAGAGTTTCCATGCAGTCCTGCTCCACTGTGCTGTTACGGATGAAGTCAGCAGGCATGCCTGGTAGTAAGCTCAGTATCAGTGCTCTGTAGTACATATAGAACTATACTTTCTATTTTTAAAATGCATTCATACATAAAGGTGAAGGGTTTGAACAGCTGATGAGACATGAAATACTAGTCCTGTTCGTCTGACATGACATTCATCTGACTAGTAGCCCTGGAAGATGCTTGTAGAAGGTACTCATACTAGTGCTATGCAGCTCATTTTTAAAAGCACAACAGAGGTAAATCTTGCTCCTCTGTAAAGGAAACAGAGAAGTATGCCCACTCCTCTCCTCATGGAGCAAGATGAAGGAAGGAATCTACAAAAGAGAACATTCTCCTTTCCCAAGCTAAATGTGAACAAGCTCTCAGAGAGGATGTTTGTGTTGGCAACACCTCAGTACAGCACATTCTTCTGTGCCAGCCTTGCTAAAAGAAGTGAAAGGTCTGAATCTTTATCCTCACTAGTTGCCTCTGAATTTCCTATCACTGAAAAGCACTGAAGCATCTGTCTTCATACCTCAACTGGCTCCAACTTTAGCATTCATTACATCACCTCACACTGGATGAAACAGAGACTGCTAAATGACATGTAATATTTTCTAGCTCAATGTGTTTGGACCAGCTGATGAAGTACTAGTGGTAAAGCTGTATCTGAATGAGACTGAAGTCTCCTAATTCAATGCCATTGAAATCTTTATAAACATTCCCCACTAGCCAACACTTACTTGTCTGGGGGATGAGGATGGGGATGGAACAGGACACACTGATTTCATCTAACTGCCACTGTGCACTCCCTGCCACTCCACAGGCTGCTAGTTTGTCTTAGTGCCCTAGCTCCTATCCGTTAGACTGAAGGCAAGAATAAGCTAACTCCAATTTGAATTGCCATCATCGAAAACTAAAACATTTGCAGTTGAGAAGTCACCATTTTAAGGCCTAATTTCTTGCAACCTCCTAGAGCCAGAAACTCGTTCCAGTCCACAGAGAGAGTTTTCTCAGGAGAGGAATGACAAAGCACAGAAGTGCTGGGGGGGCTTCCCTCCTCCTCCCTATGTCCAGCTCACAAGAACTAAAGGTCTCCAAGGTGAGGAGGGTCTCAGCAAGCAATCTTGGATGCCTTTCCCTTCAGGAAGGGTGGTTTTATAAAACGGAGAAAGTGGAAGAAGTTCCTACCCAAGCAGCATACATTGCTTTCTCCCTTATTCTAGCCCTTCTCTGAACCCACGTTTGTTTCCTTGTTCCTCAGAAACACATTTTTACACAGAGTATTTCTCACTCCTCTTCATATCCTCAAGTAAATCATATTCTGCAAAGCTACGTAACAGTTGTAAGGTTGGGGTATTTTAGATGAGAATGTGGCACTGGCCTCTACCTTACATTTTCCCTCACCTTACAAGCTTTGCTGTCTGAAAATCACCATCCTTTCCATTCCTATCTGTTGTGATTCATAATGATGGCTATTTCTACAATCCTTTCAAATCAAGTTATCAAAGCACTGATTTTCTTTGATGTTATGCAGTTCAAAGTGATGTAGTGTGACAAACATATTTCTGTGGCATAGACCACTTATGCTACTTCGTTTTTTTAAGCTGGAAAAAAAATAGAGCAAGAGAGAGAGAGAGAAGGAAGAGGAGAAAGGAATAGCTTGTGGCTTAATGCCCTTGGAAATCCTTCACCTGGACATTCAGGTACATAAACTTGCCATCATGTTTACCAGAAGCAAAGGTAGTACTGATTCCTGGCTTTAAACTCTTGAGCGCCCCTCCCAGCAAGATAGTCAGATGTAGCTGACCACCTCAGAGATCGATAACACAACTCAACAAATAGTTTGGGGTGGGGGAAAGGACCATTTCATGCTTGCAGAGAAAACACTTACTTGCCTATAGCTAGAGAAAGCACTTTCCACATGATGGGGGGAAAAAAGCAGCACAACTTTCACTAAGCCTCTCTCACCTACTCCTAATGCTCATACAGAATATTATCTATATAACATCTCTACAAAGGTCTGGCAAACCCTAAGCCTAGAGCAAAGAGAATACTGCAATATTTACTATTACCCAAATCATCCCTACCTAAAGGATGTTATAGAGCAAGCTACAGAGGGAAGAATTGTAGCTGTAGGTATACTGTTAGCAAAGTGAGGGAAGGAATAATCCCAAACCTTTCATCACAGAAAATGTAACAAAACAGTCTTGGAATCAAGCAAAGAAAAGAGGGGTTAGAAAAAATAGCAGCAAGAAAGTGCTGCTGGGCACAGATGAACCTTTCTCCACAACATGTCTGTGAGCTGAGAAGGAATGTCAACGTCAAGAGGCTCATCTCCAAGTGGTAAGACTTCAGGAGGAAAGAAGTACAGGAAGATGAGGTTAAAAAGTTGTAACAAGTCTCTCTCCTTGACTTAAGGTGGTGGTGAGGACAGTATGAAGGAAGAATCCGAGACACTTGAATATAATTCCTCTTCTGCAAAGTATGGAAAACACCACTTCTGCCACTTTCAGGGTGTTGCATACTCTTACCGTCAAGGAAGACGCACACAACTATTCTTTTTATCCAGATGCCTTTTTCTTTAATCTTTTAGCAAGAAAAGATTGGAGTAGCTCCACAGTGAAACAGAGAAAGTGGAAGACCAAACTAGAATTAAGTACACAACTGTTTTCCTTATTCAATAAAGTTCCTTGCTCAGCATCAGGAAAAATCAACTCCCTTGTGATTGTGTACCATAATTAAATCTGTGACAGATTAGCTTAGAAGCTAATTCATTTAGAAACAACATACAATATGAAGAAAAGAAAATGACCCACAGACTTCAAAAGGCTTTCAGCTTGATAAAGCCATAAAACAGACTAAGAAGAAGGCGCACAGCAACAAATTTTCAGTGTTAGATCAGACATACACCATTGCTGTAGCTGCTCAGCACAAACAGAAAGAGAAGGTGAGAATTACTTCAGTTGCTGGCCTTGTGTTTCTGTGCATCTGTTCCAATTCACTCCACCATGGGAAAACTCAAACTCACAAGGAAGACACACTAACAATCCAGCTGAGTTCTCCCTCTGCCCACCCAGGTTTTAATTTGCATTACACTTTCTCCTTTTCCCAGCATTACTTTTTTTCCAAAACAATTCTCTTTCTAAAGAAATAATCAAAACTCATAACTCTCCAAGCAAAGTCTGACACTTTACTCACCTTGCCTACTTTTTTGTGAGCTTCTTACGGACTTAAAAAAAAAAAAACCAGCAAAACCTTAACAAATTAAAGGCAGAAAATTTTCCCTGTTGAAGCCATGTGGGTTTGACCCTATCCAGTTATAATTATCTAAGCAACATATAAATCCCACATTATTTATCTCACCAATGTACAAATCCCACTTTAATTACAATCTAGATCAGCTTCTCCAGAAATAAGAAAGGGTTCACTAGTCCCCAACTTCCAGACTCAATTTTTTTTTAAATAGACTGCAAAGGATGGACCAACCGTTCTAAGTCAATGGTAACCTTGACTACTAGCTGGAGCTCAGGACTAAACCCTAAATTAACAGCCTTCCCATCTTCGTTAGTGCCATTTGAAGAAATAATGCATAGCCCTGTCTCTCCTGTCTTGCACAATCCAGTTCAGCTAACTTAGCCTACCCAGTCTAGGCTTGCTGGCTACAGGCCTGGGCTGGGGAGACCGGCCACTCCAGAGTGACCCATCCCATCCTACAAGTGATGTCTCACAGGCAAACTGCCACAGATCATCTCTCCAAGGCAGATGAGATGAATCATCCTCTAGGCACCTAGGCTTTCTTCCAATCAGTGAAGACTGGATTAGCGTAGACATCCAATATTTAGACTGCTAGGGGCAGGTGAAGTAAACACCACCCTTTACGTCAGTCAGGCTGAACACGCAGAGCTGTGACCCTCTCCAAGAAGATGAACAATCAAGAAAAAAAAAAAATCACTGGTGGAAACAAGCCAGGTGATAGCACATATACGTCCATACGCAACATTCTGCATGTCTGTATTAAACTTTGTAGAAGATAGCATACAAGCATGCTGCAGGTTACACAGCTAAATTCTGCCTTCCCAATAAAATTTATAGTAGTTAAGCCTGCAAATGTAACACTGAAAAAACATAAATGTCAAAGTGTAAGCTCGCACTTTGCATATATGTCAAGAAAAAATTTCATCAATAAATCAGGACCAAAAAAATACTAGCCGTGTGTCAAATGGCTGCAACAAAACTGTACTTTTGGAAACCAGCTTTTTATTTGCTTGGATTTCCCCACTGGAATTTCACCAGAATATAGGTTCTTTTACCTTTAGTGTCAAATGCTGAGAAGGGCTGAGATGCCATTCTTCCCAGAGAACGTGCTCTGAGGGAATTACAAACAGCTACGAAGACACACTTCACACACAGTTATAGTTTGTGAATCCTTTAATGCATGGCCAGTTTGCATTCTCCTAGAGCATCCTTTCAACTCCTTCTTCCCCATTCCCAGGACAACAGCGCTGAGGAAGAATACCATACACCTCAAGCTAATTTGCTATTCTTTCCCCCATGCCCTTATAGGGGGGATATTCTCTGCAATATCTGGTGCTTTGCTGAGACTCTGAAGTGCTGCCTGACAGAAGGGAACAGGAGCTCCCGTGGAATGACTTATTGGCAGGATTCAGTAATTCACCAGCTCTTTAGTCAGGGATGGGAACTGAACACACTCTCTGGGCCAGCTCTTGAAGTCTGCCAGCTAGGAATAAGTAGATAATTTGAGCATAATTAATAATAGTATTCCCATTCCTACAGTTGATTACACTCATGCTTGGTTTTATATACTGAGAAGGTAGACAAGAGGACAGAGCAAAAAGCAGGCCAGCCATTTGTGTGATCAGATCAAATGCTGCTGCCAGCATCCTCAGCTGCAGCTAGGTCATTTAGCAAAAAGAATCTCTACTTAACTCAGTTTTCATTTCTGCTCCACAGTTAGTTTGAAGACCACTTACCCCTGCACCGCTCACTCATTTACTTACACTGAAGGCTACCTAGTTTGCTAAGTTTCATTTATTTGATACAGCAGCTATTAACATACCTAGAAATAATAGCTCTGTTTCTGTTTGAATACACGGCTGGGTTTGTATATCCTTTTAACATGAGGAACAACTGTGCAATAAGTGTGGTTATATACTTTTTGCCAATGCTATTTGGCTGAATTTCTTCTTGGTTGCACATCACTACCACAGCACTACTTTGGGCAGATGCACTATTCAGATTTACACATCACAGGTATGCATCAGAGTCTACTGATGTTGCAGAAGGCCAGACTCAGAACCTGAAACCTTCCCACCAGTTCACCTGTGGTTTGCTCTGTAACTTCTTTTACATTCCCCCTGATCTGATCCACATGTAATAGTTTTGCCAATAATACGCTGCTTTGACATGTGACAGAACAGGGGGGAGCCCTGCCAGCAGACACACAAATGCCCTAGTTTTGCAGTAGTGGACCTAAAGCAGCCATTTTTCTTCTGTATTTGTCCCTCAAGGTTGCATACCCACGTGGATGCTCTGATGCTGAGCAAACCCACAGTGCACATGGCAGGTTTTTTTTCCAGAGCAGCATTAAGAGGGGCTCCCTATGGTGCTGGCTTCTGTGAAACCTCTAAGATTCCCACATCTTTGTCACCTCTTCTCCTCTGTCAAATTTTGTTAAAACAGTTGAGTAGATTCAAATCTTATGGGGCAGCGGTAAAACTGCGAGCAAACATTATAACATAAGCTTTGTTTTCTTAGAAACTGGCTAAGTACTCAGCTAAACTGCCCTTCTGGGCAGCAGCAGGCCAACTCCAAACCAAATCCTACGAAGGAGAAAATCCCACACTGCGAAGGTGCCAACCAGATCCCAGGAAGGTGAAGAACCTAACTCCTACCAGCTTAGACAAAGCTAATAGTTTTCACTGCCATTTCCCCTAGTCAAGCCATCTTAAAACTGGATTGAAGAGCTCACTCACCACTGAAGATTAAATGGCTTCTGTGATCATAATTGATCACCCATAACAGGTTTAATCAACTCAAGCAAGTAAAAGAGATACCATGCGGTATCTTCTGATCTTTCCCCAAACAAGAGCTGTCACATGGCAAAGCACTCTGGACCAGCAATCTTGCATTTTGAAACATGTAGGTCCACTGTAAGTTCAGTACTCCTTGCTACACAAATTCAAGTCACCCTTGTCTGGAAACCTTCCCTCGACTCCTCCCAACAAGTCAGTCGCCTTGTTTAGACATGATATATTTTCCAAATACTAATTTAGCCATGGACAATGTTTTTTTGCTCAGCTGGTTTTGGCTAACAAAGAATAAGAGTTTAGAAACGCCACTGTTAGCAGTGGAAGTTTTGCTTTTGAATCAATAGAAACAGGGCCTGAAAGTCACATACAAGACTGGAAGACTGTGGTCTAAAGTGAAGATACTTAAACAATAAAATCTTTACAGTGCAAAACACATTCTCAGGGGATTTTACAGTCTCAAATACAGGGAAGGCAAAAAGCTGCTGAAGTCTTGGAACAAAGACATCAATTGAAATCAAACCAAGCACAAAATATATACAGCACTTAGAAAGCACAATCCTAAAAGCCCTGGACAGGTGAGAACAATTGTTATTTGGGACTAAAAATGTGACAAGAGTGCTGACAACTTTCCAAAGGACTTTCTGGTATTTTATTATTGTGCTACATTTGCTAAGATTTGTCCCCTAGTATTTCTATTTCAGTGACGTGCTACAAATAGGTGCTGGGTGTGATGACAGTTCACAAAGTATTTGCTAAAGTCAAGGAAGGAGCACCCATGCTTTTCAACTATCTGTATTTGAGAAGTTTCAACTATATGGCTTTTTGAGAAGTTGAACAAAGTCAGTATCGCAGCTGGCTAATTCTTTTTTCCTTTTTTTTTTTAAAATCACACTTGCTGGCTTGAAAGCTATTAGGAAAATACTTTCTTTTCACTGAGGGGAAAAAAAAAAGGGAAATTTACTTTTACTACAGTAGGGGCTGATTTCAGACCAGTGCAGTGAGCTAGAGCAGAGGCTGAACGAGCTGGGCATGTTGCACTGGACTGTGCCCCATCTACACACATGATCACAGCACTAGAGGCAGAATGACTCCTTAAAAGCCAACAGCTTTCCACCTGCTGCTCAGTTTGACAGGACCACAAGCTCAGGAAATAGCCCATTTACTAACCTTGGCTTCTCTGCACCCAGTGTTCAGCTCAGCCAGCCAAATCAGAGGAGCACTAATAGCAGTATTTATCCTTTTGGCAAGTGAGGAGACACGGAGAAAGCAGGGAGGAAAAGACAGAAGGCACCCCAGAAGAGGAGCAAGGAAAGCCACACAGACAAACAAAAGAGTGTAGAGCACATTTTGCAGAAGGCAGAAACTCCCACATCCATTAGGACTTGCTCTCTAGGCAACAAGAGCTCCGGGCAGACACAACCGACTTCACTGAAAAACTGTTTGTTTTAATAAAGGACAGGGAGAAAAAAAATAAAAGGTGAAGAGAGACATCAAAAGAACAGGAGCTATGCAAAAACAGGAGGCAAGGGCAGAGGCCATTTGTCTTCCCCATCTATGGAAACGTGAAGGCACCTGCCAAGGGAATAGCAATAGTGAAGGGCGGCTGGGGACATTTGCTCCTTACAGACCTCCACTTGAAATGCCTGCCTTTCCCCAGGAGTCCACAGACGGCCCAACAGGGAGACAGGACAGCCACTGGAGCACTCACAACTGGCTACCGCTGTCTGCAGGATGCTGCACTTGCCAAACACATATTTTGATGGAAGTCACCTCATCCCAAATTTGTAATATGAACAGTTCGGGGATTTCTCTTGAATCCAGGTGAAATAAATACGTAAAAAATAACAACACACACACCCCCCAACAGATCATCCTAACATGATGCATGCCTCTTATTTCCTACATATTAAAGAACAAATCATAAAACCTGATATTTACCAGCTTGGACTTGCAACCAACATTCACTTCACATCCACTTGAAGACAAGGGATAGGTCCCTCCAAAGTCTCACCTGAGCAGATTGATGCTCACAAATGCCACTCTTGCCCAGAGCCCTAAACACTTCCCACGGGAACATTGCTGTCCCCCAGCAATAGGGCAAGATCACGCCTGCAGTTATATGAACATGCAAAGGACAGAGGAGGCTGCCATTCCAGTGCCAGCGATTTCTAGTTAACCCCACGTTCCAAAATGTATTTATGTTTGAAGCCAAAAAATATAAATAATGGCCGCAAAGGTAAAAGGGTTTATAAAAACATGCCTCTCCACTGTTAATCAGTGGCCTATTAGTTCATTTTTGGAAATTATGAGAAATAACGTCCTGCCCTCCACAGTAAGACAAAGAGTTAGAAATGTGGGGAAAAGCTTTTGTATCTGCTGATCAAGCAAAAGAAAACTTTTTTCAAGCTGCCTTTCTGACTCCAGTGTATCAACAGTTTGTCCCCCCTGCCCCATGACTACATCTGACACCACCGCCCTGGCTTATATCACCAGTTGAAAAGTGCTAGTCAGACTCCAAGATAAACTTGTCAATAGCAAGGCACAGACATTCACATTCTTCCCTACCTGCTTGTGAATGTCAGCTGTTTGGTCTGGGAGCAGTCCCTTGAAAAGCTTTTACTGAGAGAGAAAAGGAAAGGGGGATGCAGACGGCATTTCAAACAGAGAAAGATCGGGGAGGGGAACCCCACAAAGACTGCAAAGAGAAAATAAAAAAAAAAACCCCACCCTGTCCCCATCAGGTCCTCCCAACAACCTTCTTTATCAGAGGTTCATTGTCAATCAATTAGCCAAGGCAGCAGGGGTCTGTAGGAAGGGGGGTAGCTCGAGAGACAATGGTCTGCCCTGTTGTATTACTATTTAATCACTTTTCCTAAATAAATAAAGCAGCCCTGAGGTGCTGTCATGTCAAGGGAATTTATAACAAAAAAACCCTTCATTTTTCATTGGTCATTACTTTTCCTTCCCTCCCACCCCTGCAGGACTAGAGAGGGTTATTACTGTAGCCTTAAGTTCCATCTTTGTGTTGCTTGCCTTTGATTCCCACTCGGACCTTGCCACTTTCTGGCACTAATTTGTCAGGCCGAACAAAGGAGGGATTTGTACCTCCTGTAAGGTCTCAATTAGGAAAGGCTTCTGCTGTATTATGTGCCATTGGGACAGGACACAAAGACGGTAATTACAGGAATTTGCACTAAATGGCTGAAGAATTCACAGCAAAACTTTTCTTCCTCCCCCATCAGGTCCCCAACAACCTTCTTTATCAGAGGTTCATTGTCAATCAATTAGCCAAGGCAGCAGGGGTCTGTAGGAAGGGGGGTAGCTCGAGAGACAATGGTCTGCCCTGTTGTATTACTATTTAATCACTTTTCCTAAATAAATAAAGCAGCCCTGAGGTGCTGTCATGTCAAGGGAATTTATAACAAAAAAACCCTTCATTTTTCATTGGTCATTACTTTTCCTTCCCTCCCACCCCTGCAGGACTAGAGAGGGTTATTACTGTAGCCTTAAGTTCCATCTTTGTGTTGCTTGCCTTTGATTCCCACTCGGACCTTGCCACTTTCTGGCACTAATTTGTCAGGCCGAACAAAGGAGGGATTTGTACCTCCTGTAAGGTCTCAATTAGGAAAGGCTTCTGCTGTATTATGTGCCATTGGGACAGGACACAAAGACGGTAATTACAGGAATTTGCACTAAATGGCTGAAGAATTCACAGCAAAACTTTTCTTCCTCCCCCCTCCTCATCCTTTTCCAAGCTTACCCCTCCCAGCAGCCTTGGGGAAAACCGCTCTCAATGCCTGCAAGCTGTAATTACCAACAGCAGGCCCCTTAGGTTAAACAGCAGCCCACGCCGGGGAACAGCGCAAACTGCCTGCAGGGAGCAAGGTACAAGGAGAGAGTCTCAGCTTGCTGGTGTGCCTCCAAAGTCTCCTCAGCGCAAACTTTTCTGAGCCAGACAAGTTTCCCCAGTTTCTCCCAGCTATAATTACAATAATTCATTTCTTTGCGCTGTGGTAACAGCTAGAAGTTCCAGCCGACTCTCAAAGACCAGCTCTAAGGGTCTCAGGCAGACAGCAAAGGGTCCGCTCCTACGGTGTGCATCCCCAGCCTCAGGTACAGGGAATCTCAGTGGACGGCTTCTCACAGACTTTCCACAACTCACATTCCTCTGCACAAGAGCGTTTGTTCAATTTTGCAGACCAAAAGGAGACCACAGGAACACTGGGAATGCCTCACATGTATCAGGAAAAGACTCCATGAAACCCTGACATGGTCAGAGCACCTTATTTCTGTGGGGAATACATGCGTGAGTGCGGATGAATTGTCCCATGTTTGGGAGAGGAAATCCACCCCTTCCCACAGAAAAGTCTGCTCCCATACTACATAACGCAAGACTAAAACCTATTTCACATTGGAGACATGCATTTTGTCGCCATCCCAGGGCCTGATACTATCTTTGAGGAGGTCATTGGAAATGCTGACTTGAAACTCTCCTGGACCTCAGTCAGAGGATGAAGCAAAATTACAAAAATTTTCCTCTACTGAATTAAATCCTCTACTGAGCTTTGAATTAAAAGAAATGAGGAGAAAGGAATAAAGCTTTAATGTCATCTGGGACATTATCTTAAAATAAGGCGGTTAATTCTGCTGTCTTCTTGAGTTTCACAAGGCTGTCTGCTGGGTAACACACTGGGCTGGATCCATCTGGGGGATACTTATTTGACCCATTCTTGGAGTCTCCCTGCAGTTTTCACTCTCACAACTACCCTTAAAGGTAAGACATGACCATTGTCCAATAGTGTTCAGGTAATCAGTTATTATGGGACCCAGGCACCTTCAGTTTCAGCAGTAGTTTGGCACATAATTACTCCCAGAAAAAATTGACGTGAAATCACACAAAGAGTTTGCAGCCAAGAACAGAACTGAGTTCAGGCAGAGCCCCAATATTGTGACCAAATCATTAACTGCAGTGAGGCCAACCTTCACGATGCTCCAGCTACCAGGTGAGTGCCATGCACTGTGGAGAGGTGAGCAGGAACACCACCTGCGTGTGACCACCAGAGAGGGACAAACCCAGCTGTACCCACAGCCAGTTCTGAGGGCAACCCAGTACTTCTGGGGCTCAGGTCTCCCCGGAAGGGATTCAGGCCAGCCAGCAGGTCCTGGGCCCACACAGACCTACCCCCCCCCCCCCCCCCCCATGTATGGTTCCAGAGCAACAGGAGACCTCCACATCAGACAGCTCCCCCACCCCAGAGCAGAGTGGGAAGGAGGCAGGACCCTCATGGCTCCCATAACAAAAGAGGAAAACACCTCCAGAAAAGCTGTCTCTGATACAGCTGACAATCTCTAAGTAAGCATAACTAAAGCCAGCCACAGAGTACAATTTAGGCACAAAGTTCCCAAATTCACTCCACAAAGGTGTCCTTGCTAAAGTAAAAGGACAATGAACTGCATTCACACAGGTCCTCTCTATTTTCACTTCATTCCCAAACTGGATAAAATCATGCTCTTGCCTAGGACTACAGTCAGCAGTCAAATGAACTGAGATTTACAATTAGATGCAGAGGCTTAAGGTCATGTTTTCACCCCTACCTCAAGGGAAGAACTGAGCAGATGAGCTCATGTCTGAACCTCAGTACTAGAACACACGTCGCCAAATGGTGGTGTTTCATGGAAGCATATATGCTTTGAGGAGTCTCCTCAGAAGGCCCAGAGCTGAAACTGAGTTCCAAAAATGACTTAGAGGAGACACAGTAATAAAAGGAAACAAAAGTGCTCAAAGTTGGAAAGTTGCATCGTATCCAGAATTCAAACCGCTTTGATTCTGGACCACCTTTCCAGTGTCCTGAATCAAGAAAACAGGCAGCCCTGGCCCATGTAGTGCTGTATGTGCAGGATCTAACGTTTCAGCACTGCTCATCAAACGCAGGTGAATCCCTGAATATCCCATAGGCTTTTCTCCACATTTTACAGAGAGCAAAGAAAGACTAACGCACCAAAGTGTCCTTGGCCATAGTGAGAGGCAGGGAACAGCTGTGTGCTGCTAAAACACATACATGCTCTTCCAAGTGACTTCCTGCAGAAGGGGAGTGGGTGCAGATGCTGCAGTCTAGTTGCTTACCTGCGCACTTGAAGCTCTGAACTGTGAGCCCCCTCTCTAGAGACAGCGTGGTCAGGATGCTCAGGAAGCTGGTGGTCACAGATTGGCGCTTGCTCTTTCTAAGATCGTTTCCAAAGGGCCAATCTCCAGGTTTGTTCCTAAGCGTGACCTGCGGGTTCTGAGTTAAACTTCTAGTAGCATTGGCTGCTGCTCTCAGTGCCTCCATCCACTCCTGGGCCCTCTGACGAGTCTCTGCACGCAGGCGGAGGACATCTTGAGGAAAAATGACCTGAAAGCAAGAGTCACAGCCATCCTGAGTATCTGTCTGGACTGACAGGCATACATCAACATTGTAGCTCAGCAGAGGATCTTCATCAAGCCTACCCGGTTGGAATGCCATGAGATAAGACCTGTTCAAGACAAAAGTAAATGCCTTCCAGTTATTCTGGACAGTTAACCTATAAAGAGTCCCTGATTTGAGAATATTTTGGTACTCTTTAGTGTTTTCAGTCAAATTCATGGATAGGAAGAGCTCCATAGGCTTCTCTAACAATCCATTGGTTTGAGAAAGGTCACTGTTATTGTCAGGCTTTGGCACATTCTCCAGTTTCTCCTGCTGCCTCGTGAAAGCAGGCACAGAAGCACGCACCACTTCCCAGAGCTTCTGTCCCCAGTCCAAAGCCTCCCATGAAGACTCTGCCTTCAGCTGTAGCTGCGAGTTGTCTGACAGGACAGCGTCGACCACCTTGGTTTCAATGCAACCAGTAACAGTGACTCTTTGAAAATGCATGAGTGGATACACGGTGGGAAGAGTCTGGTTGCCACTGCTGTCCAAGCAATACAGGTACAGTTTGTATGGGGAGAGCTCAGCGTAACAGGCTTGCCAGTAGCTGTCATTGTCTCTTCTAATTTCTAAGTATCCCTTCTTCAGAATATTTGGGAACGTTGACTTGCGTTCTGGAGGAAACAAAATGAGAACGTTACCATTAATTCTTTTTAAATAACTGTTTCAAATTGCTATGTCATTCTGGCTTCTCTCTCCTACCCATACATGATATATCTGGAGGATAGGATCACAGAAATAGCCTTCACCCAATTGGTTATAATTATCAAACACAAGCACTGACTCTACATTTGAGCCAAGGAGAATACAGCACTTTTTTACTCAGAGGTACCAAAACACTTTACAAAAAGGGGACAGGGAAACAAAGCAATTTTCCTGAGATTATCCGGGAGAATAGTGACAGAGCAACAAAACACTGTAAGTCTCCCAGAACCTAGTCCAGAAGAGTACAATATTATAAAGTAATCTATTCTCAATTAAAATAGATTTTGACAGTGAGAAATAAATACAAATTAAAACACCTTCCCCTCGTGCCCCTCTCTTTCCCAGGCTCAACTTCATGCTTTCACACACAACCCCTCTACCTCCCCCTGTCCCAAGCAGCACAGGGGGAAGGGGAATGTGGGGTCGTGGTCAGTTCCTCTCTGCTACTCCTTCCTCCTCACACTTTTCTCCTGTTCCAGTGTGGGTCCTCTCCAGGGGCTGCAGTCCTTCAGGATAAACCTGCTCCTGCATGAGCACTCCGTGGCCACAGTTCCTTCAGGAAATCTCCACCTTCTCCAGCATGGGGTCCTGCATGGGCTGCAGGGAGATACCTGCTCCACCATGGTCTCCCCCAGAGTCTGCAGGGGAATCCCTGCCCCAGCGCCTGCAGCACCTTCTCCTCTGACCCTGGGCTGCTCCTCACACTTTCTTCCTCACTCCTCACACCACCGTGCAGTGCTTTGCCCTTTCTGAAATGCACTCTGCCAGAGAGGCCCCACCTGTGGCTGATGGGCGCAGCTGTGCCCCGCAGTGGGGCTGCTGGAACCAGCCAGAACAGCCCCATTGCCAGCACCTAGGCACTGCACCTGGCACTTGGACTTACCCAGGACACAGGGAATGGAGAACTGTGCCCAACGACAGCAGTTTCTTACCACATTTATAGAATCATAGAATCATTAAGGTTGGAAAAGACCTTTAAGATCATCGAGTCCAACCGTCAACCCAACACCACCATGCCCACTAAACCATGTCCCTAAGCGCCTCATCTACACGTCTTTTAAATGCCTCCAGGGATGGGGACTCAACCACTTCCCGGGGCAGCCTGTTCCAATGTTTCACCACTCTTTCAGTAAAGACATTTTTCCTCACGTCCAATCTAAACCTCCCCTGGTGCAACTTGAGGCCATTTCCTCTCGTCCTATCGCTAGTTACTTGGGAGAAGAGACTGACACCCACCTCGCTACAACCTCCTTTCAGGTAGTTGTAGAGAGCGATGAGGTCTCCCCTCAGCCTCCTTTTCTCCAGGCTAAACAACCCCAGTTCCCTCAGCCGCTCCTCATAAGACTTGTTCTCCAGACCCCTCACCAGCCTCGTTGCCCTTCTCTGGACACGCTCCAGCACCTCAACGTCCTTCTTGTAGGGGGGGGCCCAAAACTGAACACAGTATTCGAGGTGCGGCCTCACCAGCGCCGAGTACAGGGGCACGATCACTTCCCTACTCCTGCTGGCCACACTATTTCTGATACAGGCCAGGATGCCATTGGCCTTCTTGGCCGCCTGGGCACACTGCCGGCTCATGTTCAGCCGGCTGTCGACCAGCACCCCCAGGCCCTTTTCCGCCAGACAGCTTTCCAGCCACTCTTCCCCAAGCCTGTAGCGCTGCATGGGGTTGTTGTGGCTGAAGTGCAGGACCCGGCACTTGGCCTTGTTGAATCTCATACAGTTGGCCTCGGCCCATCGATCCAGCCTGTCCAGGTCCCTCTGCAGAGCCTTCCTACCCTCGAGCAGATCAACACTCCCGCCCAACTTGGTGTCGTCTGCAAAATTACTGAGGGTGCACTCGATCCCCTCATTTCAGCACGACCCGGGACCAGAACATTTTGCACAGCTCTTTTTACTAGAGAGGAGCTTTGCTGATTTATGAGAATCAGGCTCAGGACCAGCAGACATGACCAAAAGTGAAAAGTAAGAGGCTACCCAGACTCAAACACACATATCTAAGCTTTCAGGTGCAGACCCTTTCACAAACCTCAGCCCAAGCCCAAGCCGAAGTCAAGGAGAATCTTCTTCATCTCCAGAAAGCCAGCCATACATGAGTCACTCCAGGCACCAAAGCAATACAAATTTAAAAGGAATTATCTGAAGCATTTCTGAGTTGTAAAAAAGGTTTCTGCGCAAAATTTGTTCCAATCTGACTTGCACCACTTCAGCCACCATTAATACATGCAAACGTCGTATTTTCACCTTGGGCTGGACATGTAGCTCTATGCAATTTTTGTTGGTCCCTGTATAAATTCAGTGGCATTCACTGTTACACTCTAATACCGACTTTAACACTTGGCACCCCAAAACAACCCAGCCTGAGGAACAAATTCTTGCTCCCATTTGACTTCTACTTCACCTTTCCAGTAAGGGTACCCATGATGGGTCTTGACTTACAAACAGTGGCAGAATTAACAGACACAAGTGAAGAGGTTTCTGCCTCCAGTTGTCCATCTCCCTTGGAGACTGCTATACCCAATTCAGGAGCAAGGTAGCCACCTGGGAACAGCTCCTCATCCACTGCCCGGCACAATTAGGTCAAAACAAAATCAGCATCAATTGACCTTAACATGCAGCATTACAATCCGCAGCAATACAGGAGCTGTTTCACTCGTGGTTTCTGCCCTCGGGCTGACAACCTTTGAAAGAGGGATAGGGTAGACAGCTGGAGGCGCAAAATATTTTCAGCGTCTCAGCTTAACCAGTTACCACTCACATTAACAGGCCACAGTCTAACAAGTTTTAGACATGATCACCTCCGAGTATACCTAGGATGTCTTCAGTGCAGAGCTAAGAGAACAGAAGCATCTGGGCTTGACGAAGCTTGGAAACAAAGAGCCAAAGATAAGGCTGTATAAAAGTTACTGCATCCCCACGCGTACTGAGATTCCCAGCTAATACAGCCAGGATTGCTGGCCAAGCTGCTCTCACCATAGCCGGCTAATGGGTGAGTCTGTCTATCCTCCCAGGGCACAAGGAGAGTCAGGGACTATGAGTATTTGAGGGACTTAGTTACTGTCCAAAGGGCTTCTGATACCACCTGGTGAGAAAGCAGACCTTGGGCTGTAAACTTCAGTCTACAGAGATGCTCCTGTCCTTAGCTGAAAGCATTGCTGTAGTTGGTTGTGAGAGTTTCATGTACGGTCAGGAGGAGGATTAAGAACAGCAACAGTGTAAAAGCTTTGGCTAGCTCTTCAGTGAAGACCAGCTTTAAGGATTTATAAGGATTAAGTAGACAAGTTTCAATTAAACTTAATGAACATACATGAGAATTAATTGCTTGCTATACTTAATGTGCGTATGTAAACCTCATGGGGGTTAAAAAAACGGGAAGGATGCTACCTCCCATCCACACTAACAAAAAGGAGGCACTTCGGTTTCGCCTTGCCAGCTCAGCCTCAGCTTCCCCACATTGCCTGCTTATTCAGAATGGAGCCTGCATTTAACACCATGTTCAAAGCACTCTACACGTTACCTACAAAGATTTCCTGCATATATGACTAAAATCCTAACAACAATTAAAAAAATTGCTACTTTGGCACTAGGTCTGAAAAGGTGGAAAAGAAATCAATATAACTATACCTTGCCGACAAATAAGCTTCTCGAGAGTATTTCAGCTAAATATGAAAACTGAAAGCCTAATCTAAAACACAAAATGGTAGAGAAAAAGCACACTTTCATATCACAAATGGATAGATACACGTGCGCACACACACACACTAAAAGAGAACCAATTTTGTTCACCGTACATCTCTGGCCCTGACATTCATTAGTATTTCTGCGCTAACTCAAAAGCCATTAATTTCTCTGAAACCCACACTAATCCCTTTGTAGTGCAGATAATGGGCAGCCATTCTAGAGTCATCTTCCCTTTCTATTAATCCAATCAGGGAGGCAGCGCTTCTGCAGCTCCAACTGCAATCTCTCTCGCTTCCATCAAGTACAGATGACAGTTCAAGCTTCTCCATAATAAGACAACTCGTAACCTTCCCCCAGCCACCCCTCCTTCCTCTGCACACAGGTTTGCTTGTCTTTTGTTGAGTTAGAGAAAGGCTATCTCTCCCTGCCTTTCACAGAGGCACCCCTCTCTCCCTCCTTTGCCCCACTCCTTCCGTTCAAGCTCCCATGAATCGGCTCCACTGTGTCTCACTCTAACTGGGACAGAACCAGCAGCCAACTTGATTAAAATTCAAATGCCTTGTATTGTTTAGGTCAGGGCAATAGATGCTGGCAGAGACAGGTGGAATCCATATGCTACACATACACACACACATCCCCCTTACAACCCTCTGCTCCTTTATCTCCTCGACATGCAGTGTGCCAGATAATACCTTTCCACTCAGAAAGCAAATGCTACCATCTCTCCATCCACCTTCCAAACAGAAACTGCATCTCTTTTCCTCCCTGCAGAGACAGGGAGAATAAATTGAGGAAGAGTGAAAAAAGGGAAATAATCACAGTAAATGGCCCACGCCTGAGCCATTTGGAGTTATAATTTCAAGGGAAGAGGGGGAAGGAGGCAGAGGGAAACAAAGAGAGACTCAGCAGCTGGGGACAGGGTAATATTTTCTTCAGTGTCTCTCCTCTCCTTTGGGAATTGCCCACTCGTCCTGGCTAGGAACCGTGCACCAAGCACACATCTACCCCTCTCCACACTTGGAGGCAGTTGGTGCAACCAGCACCGCAGGAGAGGGAGCCCAAATGTTGTCTCAGCATGTCCAGAAGATACATGCTCCTGAACAACTGACTGTACTTGCATCCCTGTTCGTATAGCAAGAAAACTTGCCCTGTTTTCCACCACTGAAGCATTTCTGATGACAGTAATACCAAGTAACTTGGAAAAGAGCAGAAGCAAAGATGCCTAGTTTCTGAGGGGTTTGTCTCTTGAGGTGGCACTCCTCTCTGGGTTCTCTAATGCTTAGTAAGAGATGAGCCTAACTTACCGAGTTTTTGTCAATAGTCCTCCTCTCTGATTTCCATAGAACTTAAGAGACACCTTTGGGATCTAAAATGCTCTCAAATTGGGTTGGGCTAGTCACTGCTTGGTGGGGTTTGCTAGATCAGGGACAAACTGTGCCTCAGCCAGCATGACTCAGATCCACAATGTCCACTTCCCTCCTACTTAAAAATACAGTCTTCTCTTCCCACCTATATTCCCATCTGGCTCTGCAAGTATATCTCTTTCAGGCAAGTATATCTGATTCCACTTGGTCCTGAAATAATGGCATTGATATTTAGCCACAAATTTCCAGCAGATGGCTGTCCTGGAGCCAAATCTGGCTTTTTCTCCCAATGCCACCTCTTTTCAAGGGACTACTACAGCAATGAGACTTGTAACTAGGTAGCAGTTTGCATTAATTTATATAAAGAAACAGCATCTCTCCCCACCAGAAGGGCATTCACTCTTTTTCGTCTTCCTTAGGCTTCGGGAAAGCAAAACCTGCTTTAATTTTAGATTTATGCATTGCTAGTGAGGTTGGCTTAGCTGTTCACCAAAAAAACTCCTCACTGAATGAACTACCTAAACAGATGGACAAAGAACCTGAACAAATTATTCTTTATGTCTTTCCTTTCAGTTGTGGCATTGTACGAGAAACACACGAGAAACTCTGCTGAAGTCTACAGGATCCCAGCTGCCCAGCCACTCCATCCATTCCTTTTTGCTCCTCTGCAGCAAGTCCAACACTTGTATAGTGTTTGCTGAGCAGATGACCAGCACCCTGTGCATACTGACACAGTGCCTGTGCCAAGGGGGCAGTGGAGAAGGAGGTTGGATTCAGTCAAAGTGCAAGACCAACCCAGAACAGGACTCAGCTCTGGAAGAGACAGAAATGTAATGAGTTGAAAGAGATGGTTACCTACCACCAGCTAGGAGATGCATAAAACAGGGGCACTTGCAAAAGAAGTGAGAATATCAAAGAAAGATGGATTTGCTGATTTTTTTATAAATTCACTCAATTCAGCTTTAAAAGGAAGGAAGAAAGGGTATAAAGTGACTGTCAAAGCTACGAAAACAGGGTCAGTTCACATTAGGAGGGTTAGCTGACACCACTAAGGGAATAATAACAACTAACCTGAAAATTCAGTTATGAAAGTCATCACAACATCACTGGAAGCAATCAGCAGTGCCCCAGGAGATGAAAACTCTGTTCATTAGCTTTATGGAGTGTCGTAACTCCAGAGTAAAAATCTCCATAAAGAATAACCCTCCAAACCAGAACAGCTTCGCAACCAAACTCATCAGTGCTGCTTACTGTAACCCTCCTGCACTGTGAATTTATCCCCTGTATGTGAGCCCCTCCCATCGCCTCCCACCACACTCCCCTCTCCATCACCCTGCACCCTCCCACAGCCTCTGAGGCAAAGGAGTGGAGTAGGTCACGTTTCCCTCCACCCGAGGCAGCTGCCCAGCCTAGCCCCCTCCACTGCTGCTGCTCTCTGCCAGCACTCCATGGCCCTTCCAGCTCAGAGGGTGCCCAAGCCCAAGGAGCAATCAGGAGTGAGCCTGCAGGGAACAAGTGCTGCACTCCCCAAATTAGCCAGGGGGGTTAGAGGGGATGTATCATCCAGCAGATGAGTTGAAGTCAGGTGATCCAAATTATACTCCCATTTGATCTTCCACAAAGCGCCTCACCTCTCTTTGCCCCTACTCACCCTCCCTATCTTTACTGTGCGGCATATTTAAGCTGTAATCTCCCGGGAGAAGGGGCTATCTCTTGCGCCTCTGAGGAAAGGAGTGGAGTAGGTCACGTTTCCCTCCACCCGAGGCAGCTGCCCAGCCTAGCCCCCTCCACTGCTGCTGCTCTCTGCCAGCACTCCATGGCCCTTCCAGCTCAGAGGGTGCCCAAGCCCAAGGAGCAATCAGGAGTGAGCCTGCAGGGAACAAGTGCTGCACTCCCCAAATTAGCCAGGGGGGTTAGAGGGGATGTATCATCCAGCAGATGAGTTGAAGTCAGGTGATCCAAATTATACTCCCATTTGATCTTCCACAAAGCGCCTCACCTCTCTTTGCCCCTACTCACCCTCCCTATCTTTACTGTGTGGCATATTTAAGCTGTAATCTCCCGGGAGAAGGGGCTATCTCTTGCTAGATGCACAGACAGTCCCTGGCACTTACGAATCCCCGCAGTGGAGGGCATCCAACTCACATTGGATTTCAAATAACAGTTTTACCTCCTCAATCTTGAAAGGCCCCAAATCTCTGCAGTACAGCTACCTTCTTGACTACCTTTTAATGCTGAAAATAAATTGGCCACAGGGGGGGCATCGGTTCTCCAACTGGCTTGATACCTCTGGGATTATTTCCAAGTGGTTTGAGGCTTCCTGCTCTCCAGAGAGGAAGGTGCAGAAGTGTTGTTTCTGCACATCTGCCTCTTGGACAACAGCACCATTATCTTCTGCACAACACCACGGATCTATAATGTTCTGCCATCCCAGTGGCAATTAAAAGCCTATTGGTCTGCCCTGGCTGTGTAGCTTCTACATACCACAGACAAAAGACAGTGCTACAGGGGTGTTTTTGCAAAATCAGAAATGGCAATCAGGCTTCAGAAACTTCCATGGTAGACGGGACAGGAGCTAGGCTTTACCTGGCTGTCACTGGAGGGGAAGCATGAAGGCTGCATGTCACACCTCCAATGTTTCACACCTCTCAGGATCTCTGGCCACCTCCACCTCTGCAGCAGCTCCCATACCTGCCACACCTCCCCTTTCCAGCTAGCTGTCTTTGCAGCTCCTCCCTGAGCAGGACAACAGCGGTGGCAATTGATGGCACTGCTGTCTGCTGCTCTGTGACCCACCACCACAAACCTGCTCAGCACACTGTTATGTACCACTAAATGCTGCATGAGTCAACGTCACAGGCACACAGCTAGTACCAGCCACCACTACTGCTGCTGCCGAAGGTGAGGATATCTGGCAAACAAAGAAAACACCCCAACATAAAGTCTGTGTGGTCGCCAGAATAAGAGAAAGCAGCACTGTAAAATGACTCCTCAGAACTCAAGGATCACTCACAGTCCCTAGCCTATGAATCAGTGGTGTGTTGCTCATGAATACAGATTTAGATGTCTCACCTCCACAAAAACACACTAGAAAAGTATGTAACATGTACAAGAGTTATATGAAGAGGGGCCCAAACCTCTCTTGAAATATCCCCTGCACAAACTCTGAGTACAAGATCATACCTTCAAAGTGTCCCAAACAATGACGAGGCTCCCAGCCAGATAAAAAGATGTGAAGAGAGGGGGAAAAAAGGTACTTTTAAAATCAGTCAGTTGAAAGAAGGAGGTAAAATCCTGGCCTCGATCAGACACAGTAGAATTCGGGCCTGTTGCCCAGTTTTAAGGCAGTCACCTTTCTCTGCTATGTCTCTTTTGCCATGCAACAGTGCTGCAAACACCCCGTAGGCTCAGCTTCCTGACAGAGCATACTGCCAAAATCAATGGTGCTGGCTGAGTACCTCCATAGCTGCTTGTTGGAGAGGGGCACAAGGCGTCAGCCTTCTGCAGTTAAGGACAGTTTGTCAGCATGCAGGTGCTCAGCGCAGTGACAGCTCTGGAGTTCCCCAAGCTCACAGACATGGCAAGCAAACAAAACAGCTACCCAGGAAAAGTACTATAGCACCCACACTCTCAGGAGTGGCTGTGTTTGAATGAAAACATCCACATGACTATCAAAGATAACTGCTCACACATTGTGTTTTAATCTAAGCAAGCTTTCGCTGGATACTACAGAAGCAGCATTCTCCCTTTGTTTGCCAGGCCACATGCCCAGAAATACAAAAGCCTGCCTTGAATTTGCTTACAACTTCCATCTTTGCTAGCTTCACTTACTGCTCGACACTGCTCCATAGCACAAACAGTGCTCACTTCTAGTACACTAGCTGTTTTGCCAGCAGGCCTAAGGAGATACTGCCCCAAAAGGCACAGCTTCTTTTCAGATCCTTTTCTTTCACAGCACATGGAAAGGATCCAGTTTCATTTTATTTGTATTATAAAAAAGCAAGCAGCAGGAACAGATAAGCTCATAGTAATAAATATACTATGAAGATAAGGAAAAAAAAAATTGTGAAGAGTTAATGTATGCAGCAACTCGGCCAGCCTCAGAGGACTGGGAGACCTCTGCAGGCTCCAAAGGGAAGTCCTTTACCGCAATGAGGACCGATAGGAGTGGCTGAAGTTGCTCTCAGTATCTCATATGCATTAGTTTAATCTGTATTAAAGCCCTGGAAAGGGATGTCTCCACAGGCTGCAGCCACTATAACTCCTTCAACCACTGCAGCAGCTTTTAGCCAACCTTAAAATACATTTTCTGGTCTCTTGTGGAGAATAATTACCAGTCCCAGATACACGTACCTGCAACATCTACTTTCTTGCTTTTGCTTTTCTCTTTTCAGCTCAGCTCACAGAAGCAGCAAACTCTATGGCAGGCTCTCTTGTAAACACAGAGGGAAGAAATACCATGGCTACCTTCTAAAACCTGCACAGCAGCTGAACAGAACAGGTTAAGGAAACAGGTTAAAAGAGTGCATTTTCAGAGCACAGTTGTTCTCCTTCCTCAAAGAAGGTACCACTGCCTTCAAACATCCCATGCAGAAAGGCTCTTGGAGGGCACACAGCAAGCACTGACAAATGCCTTGCACCTTTGCAAAAAGCAATAGAAAAACTGTGGGCTGAGCACCTTAGAGGTACTGACTGCTGCTGGGCTACAGGTGAGTACTGGGAGAAGTTCTTCAGCCACTCTTACTAATCCATTTCCTTCCCTTGCTCAGTTCACCTCCAAGATCCCAGAACTTGACCATACTGAGTCTCTTCTGTAAAAAGCCATTTTGAAGAGACAACGCTTCTGGCAGCACTGAGCACAGCAATGGGACTTGTTCCTGGTGCCACAGAGAAATTGAGGAACAGATGAGCTGTAAGATACCTGACACTATTGCAGATAGTATAAAAACAAGAGTTTTTTTTCATGGAAATCTGTCAATTTCTGGTTTTAAGAGTGCTAATATTGCTATACCTCACAAAACTACTTTATAGATGCGAGTTCTTCACAGTTAAAACTCACAACTACAAACTGTTTAACATGAAATCATAACGATAAAGAGTACATCACTCTAACATAGTTTGTTTACTTTTTCTGTATGGAGAAAAACTTCATTGCATTAACTGCATTTAAACAGTACAAGTGCCTGCTGAGGAGCTGGGAATAGTACTACTGAACTCCACTGCTACTACTAAAGTGGCACGCCTTGGGTACACACTGCTATGGGGTGACTAAATCCTGGACACAACCTACCTTAAGAAAGCCCCCTGTTAGATCCAACTGTACACAGAGCACGTTGCTTGTCTTTTTTCTTCCTCTCATGGTTACAGCACAGAAGGTTCTAGACACTGGTTCGAAATCCTGCTATAGACTCGACTCTGGATACAGCAAGGCCCTATTAGGGCTTCCAGAGGGTTGGTGCATCTCCCTGGGGTCTGTCGTCTCTAAGCAAAGTGGACTGGAACAGCTGAAGTGGGAGCTGGGGTCGAAGAAGGACAACACTGCAGACAGCCCAGCTTCTGAAAGTGTGGAGACTCTCACCCAGGAGGGGGGAGACAATGCAATATGCAGTCCCTGACTGCAGACGCAATGGTGTACCAGCACTGCAGTTCCTCATAAAATTTCTTTGCTTGCCAGAAGGGGAAGAAAAACCTACATTGTTTCCATTTTTCATTTTTGCTTCCTTTTATGAACAGTTGCATCACACTGTCTTGCATTTGTGTGTAAGGGAGAGGGGAATGTAATTTGCTTCACCCCAAACAGAGGTACAATGCATTAGGGTGCACCCGAACGTACTCTTGCAGTTGCCTAAGCCCTGGACTGACAGAAGGGAGACCTGTTCGGCCTCAGACTATGCTGCTCAACACCAGCTGGATTGGCGGCTTGCTTCTTGCAGCTTGGGGATCTAGTAGCAGCTTGAAATCACTCTCACTGAATTAGTGCATGAACAAGTCTTTAAATACAGAATGGCTTAGGTATTTCTTATTATAAACAGTATAAGTAACAGAACCCCTTTCTTTTTCTGAGGGCTGCGTGGGGAAATTGGGCCAAAAAGGTTAAACTTAAAACACTATCAGGGACATGTATTGACCTTTAATGGCTAGATTTTAATGGTGTTTTTGTGGGCATATAAAGGTGTTACATGTTAAGTTAAACCCATGAGATGCCCAGGATACAGCTGACAGAAACTGAGAGCTCTGTCTCCAGGCTTCTGGGTGCGTTCCTGTTCTGCATCCCTTCCACGGGAAGGACACAGAACAGAGACCCCACTCTACAGGAAGCAATATAACTCCCTGAACAAAAATAACAGCAGGTATACTTGCCTTTGTAAACGAAGAGCACCCTTCTTTGGGATACAGCAACTATGTCACAATATAACACAATAACCTACAGGTTTGTGTGCATATATATACATACATATGTACCTACCTAAATATATATATTTATGTTTTTATATGCACACATCCACAAACAACCATTTAAGCACCTGCATTTCATGCTCCAAAATAGCTGACTTATCTGGAAAACCTAACCCAACAGGCTTTTTTTAACCCTAAACAGGCTACCTATTCATAACTGGAGCCATTCCACCATACACACACATGCACACTTTCACAACCCTTTGATTTTTAAATTCCTTTGTTAAGTCCTGCCTTTATTTAGGTTATAAAACCTTTGTGGCACTAACTGCTTTTCTTTTTCATAAGTGCCCAGTCCACTTCTGGCATCTACAAAATAAATCATGGAGATGGAGACACTGGTTCAGTGTTTCCAAAACCCCAAGCACAACCTCTTCCAGTGCAGTGCTTGAGAAAGGAAAAGGAAAAAGTATCACTCGCTGAAGTATCGCTTCGTATGGCTCACTGGAGATGCCTGCCTCAATCTGATAACAAGATTTCCTGTACCCCATACAAAGCTGGCAGAGATGCCTTAATATCGACAAGCACAAATTGCATGCTTGAGTTTGTTAATTGTTTATGGACTGAATAGCCAGCATTTCTTAAAGAAACAGAGCAGAGATCTCGGGCCTCACAGTGAAGCTTTGTATGTCCTCTTTTTAATGGCCACTCTTTAACTTTTATGAAAACTGCCTTTGTTTGGATTTGCCACTCTCCCAGTAGCTTTAGCATTCAAAGTTTTTTTAGTTTGGGAAAATCAGGTAAGGAAATGATCAGAAATACATAACAAATAAATAATTTTTTCCTGAGTCAAACCAAACAAAATAGAAGCAAAAAGTAAAACAAGCTTAGTTTTTCAAACCATGAAAAGAACAGAAGTTTGGTTTAAAAACCAACAAGATTGGTTTAAAAACTGATCCTTAGGCAGGAAAACGGACAGAGCTATACCAAAGACAACAGAGCCATGCTGATTTCCATCATCTTAAGAGCTACCTCACAGTTGTTTTTTGGGTTGTTTGTTTTTTTTTTTGAAACATGCAGCTCCTCTTTCAAAATAAATATTAAAAACAAATAGGAAAGTCCTCATAACAACAGAAACAATAAAGCATCAGCACAAACCTGTGTTTCCTTGGATGTCCTCTCCCTTGGTTAACGCCAGGTAAGAGAGCAAAGCGCAGTTATTGTCCTGCCCAGGCACAGGCAGCTGCTGCAGGGAGGTGCCCGTGAAGACCACTCCCCAGTTTACATGGCTGATATCGGACCGTGACCTGTTGTGTCCTGGCTTGAATGTGGAGGCTTCCTCATTCTGCACCAGGATGTCGTTCACCGAGCGAGGCCTGTCTCTCCTCCGTTGGCAGATATTGAAGATGTTAAAAGCTGCAGTCTCCCCTTCCCCTGCCCAAGCAAGGTTGTCAGCAGCTGTTCCCCTCTGCACCACGTGCTGGTCTTTGGCAGGGAATGCTGTCTGAGCTTTGGTTTCCAAGAGGCCATTTTTGCAGTGATCCCAGATGAGGCTACTTTTGGCTAAGGAGGCGACGTTCCTCAGATTCCTGCTCTCTGTTATCTGATCAAATACCTCGTGCCCAACCAGTTCGGGGACCTCCTGTACACCATACACCTCAGAGGGCTGCACAATCTTTTCAAGCTTAGTATCAAAACTATTGAAAAAGTCTTCAGTCACTTCCAAGGCAGGGCTAATGTCATCAACTTCAAGAGCCTCCATATCCTGTGCTGCCGGTGGGCCCGAGGCGTCGTGATGCGTTAAGAAGATACCACATCAATATCCAGAGAAAGAGCTGCTTCACAGCTGTCCTTGGCACACCATTAACTTAGAGATGGTGGGGCAAATACATTCACCAACCACAATCCTTAGTGGCAGAAAGGAACCACATCAACCCGTCTTCAGATGGGACACTTAACATCCGCTGATCAAGCGGGCTACAGTCCCTCTATGAAATAAGCTCATAGTGATGGAGAGCACCTGTAAAGCAAAGCGAAACAAAACATCACGTCAGTAAGGGCTTTTTCCCAGATAAGTATGTTTAATCACATCACTCCTTTCACAGTCAGAGTCCCCTTGATTTTACTTTCTCCTTCCTTTGGCACCAACATCATTGTGTATGAAGAACCCCTTTGGGGTTTCTGTTGTTCACTGCGTGTGAACTCTGTGTATTATCACTTCTTGAACTGGAACCTGCAGAGAGCAGGATGGGGCACCAGAAAAAAGGGGAACCAAAGTGATGCCATTTATTAACCAAGCTTTAGAAAGCTGCACTGAGAGGCGGAACTGAGTAACATCACACATGCAGCCACCTAGGGAATGCTTAGTACAGGTTCCCATGGGGCTGTAAGAAAAAGTTGAGGGAAAAAAGGATTAGTAAAATAGGCCAACCAGCCTCAAATAGTTTGCCTTTTTCTCCCAGTTTGCTTGCACTCCCAGTTTTAGGAGACCAACATGAGTTTTACAGCACCTACTTTGCCTACTTGTCTGCATAAACAGAACTGTGATATTTGCCTAATAAATCAAAGCTATTAGGCTGCTGCAGAGTGCTGCACATAGAGTTTCTCTCTAGAATATCACTGGGAACCTAAGTGAAACCATGTGGCAACCTAAGCACCAGAAAGACAAAGCATCCTACCAGCAAAACAAAATATACCATATCCTGCACCATCACAAATCTGCAGATCTTTATTTCCAAGCAGCTGACTCACTGGACAAAACGTAAGAATAGCAAAGGGCTTTAAGGCTAGAACTATTGAAGAGCTGTATTGACCCACCTGAGCTCACGCCTGTGAGGAGGAAGGAAGGGGGGTTTCTATTCCCTGTGGTGCAATATGAGGGTGTCTCATTGCTGACTTCTGTCGCACCAAGCCTGCTGCCTTCTAACCTCTCCCTCTTGAAACTCCATCCACACTGCTGCCACGCTCAAGGGAAGCGCACAGTAGGTATGTTTAAATTGGGGAAATCAGTAAAATGCGTGCAAGTTCTTGGGACCTGGAGACTGGGCATTTGTGCTAGCAGGAGAACAGCTCTCAACGACTGCTAGGAGAAATCACAGTACCTAGGGCCTGTACACACAGAACAGCCCAAAATCAGAGATCTACATCCCAGTTTTGACCAGATCAGCTCAAGTCCTAGAAGCAGCAAAGCTGCATTAGCTCAGAGCTCCGCCTAGATTAATACACTCTTAACAGAACTAATTAGCCTGGGCAGGGCTGATAATTAGCAGCTCATTAGCTTGTGAATGGTGCTGAAGTGCTACCAGGACCCATAAAGATTTACACTTAGCAGGAAAAAACATCTATTAAACAGCATCAAACACAGATAATGCTTCTGTTTAAGGTTCTTTTTTTAATCCATACAGTCTATTTGCCTAACTTATATTAGCAAAGTCGTTTACATAGGCACCCTTTCCTATAGCAAGCCAGAGGGAGGAAGGAGGCCAGCAGCCCCCCAAGAAGGGAGCACAGAATCCTGTGGCACAAACCAACTCCCTCCAGAATCATCTGCTGGCTTCCTCCCATCCCTGCTTCAGTTGTGGCCAGCCATGACACAGCTGTGTTCGAAAGCAACAGTTCAGACAATGACCTCTGCAAACACACTCCAAGTAAATAATTTTCAAAAGCAATAAATAATCACATACATAACTCCGGAAACTTCAAGCCTTTACACTGGGATCTTTCTCCCCTCATCTCTTTGCAAGGATTCACTTCACTAGCCTCATAGTGAACCAGGACTAGGATCAGCTTCAACAAGTAAATGTACAGTAAGACACCAAACATAGAGCCAGAACCGCAACCAAAGGGCTGAACAAAACGGATCTGGAGTGGTTTCAAATCAGAACAGTATGGGAACAGACTCTTTGCAAAGCTATGCAACTGTGCCAGTTGATGGCAGTGGGAAATAAAGTCATCCTGGGCACATCTGCATTGTCAGCTTAATGCAGCATGGAGTCCGCTCTTGAAGCTCATTCCTGCCAGCAACCCCAGAACAGCGTTCTGCTCCCTGGTACCTTAGAGCTTGGGAGCTCCAGGAACAGGCTAAGGGACATGATGTAGTGCAACCTGTCCACTTTTTCTACATCCTCCTATGGCATGTCTTTAAAGCAAGAATGATATTTTGAAGTTGCAAAACTGCAACAGGCATTCACTTGAACAAAACCAGCACTAACATAATCATATGCCAACAGCAAAAGCTACAGGCTGGCCCATACAAAGATGCCGTTTCACAGGGGTGAATACAGCAGAGAATACAGCCTTGCTCTCACTCAAGGGACTGGAGCAGCAATTGCTCCAGAAGGGCTTGTGACATGCCACTGAAGCATTTCAGTGGTAGCAGATGCAATGTTGCTCTGTTCTTTATTTTAAATCATTAGGAAAGGTGGAAAACAAGGGGAAAAAATTGACACTTACATTTAACAGGTTCATTTTTAAATGCTGGAGGCTTCATTTGGCTGGATCCTGTGAGACTGGAGCTGTCCAGTGTCATGCAGCCAAGTGTGGTGATGCCGAACTACAAACTGACCTCATATCCAGTAAGATGCTGAATCACAAGGTCATGAGAAGATGACAGGCCCCTGCATCACACAGTTCACAAGTTGCAGCACTCATACCTTCCAAACTAGTCTGTTCACCCTGCTCAATAAAGATGTGAAAGGTGACCTCAATGGTGGCAGGCTCATCCCTTCCTACACCGCCAAGAACCTCCTTAGATCAAAGAAAGAGTTTTGCCAGTAATTCCCACTAGCGCTGGGATTCTGCAATCACATATCCTCCATAAACGCAACTGGCATTTTCTGACAGTGGCACTCAAAAAAAATTTCATTCAGACTTCTGCACGGATTTGGTGCCAAATGAAAGCAAACTTTGATATGGCAGTAAACAGCCCCATCAGAATCTCCTCCAGGAGGGAAAGCAGTGGAAATCACATGAAGGGGAAAAAAAGGCAAACAATAGGATAGGATGAACTCCTTTTAAATTATTATAAAATGTATTGCCTTATGTATCATTTCTTGGAAACACCTAAAATTTTCCAAAGACATTCAGCCTAAGGCAGTGAATAGGAGAGGAAGAGAGAAGCATCTGTAGGCAACTGTAAGCAGGGATCTGTTATGGGAAGCAGAAACCTAACAGCTCATCCGGGCCCCTGGGAACTAGTCTTACTGAAAAAAAGGTGAAGGAACATGGTGCATTGTACTTAGCAAAAACTGCTAGACATGGGGACTGCAGCAGCTGAAAAACATGCTTTTCTGTATGTCAGTCAAGCGCAGATACAGCTTTTGTCCACGAATGTGCAGCAGTCAGATAATTAATGTGCACTTACAACATTAGTGAAGTCTTTACTATCATGAGTTTATAGCGGCCACATTACTCATATGGCTGAGATAAACAGCAAGGATTGCTGGTCATGCCACGTGAGACACAGAAGTTCGGTTTAGTCAAGATTACTTCCCTTAGAGAAGCCACAAGGACTTAACCTAGGTGACAGCACAGTCTGATAGCAGAGAAAAGTCATGGATGACAAATGCCAAGGAACGTACACTGGAAGAGATCATTTAACTTCCTGATGTGCTTTTCTGGATCCCCATGGGCCAAGGAAAATACCCAGGCATCGCATGGCAAAAATTAAAAAGCACGGAAAAGGCAAGGGTAGAAAGCAATCTCGCAGGTGATACACACCACCACAAGAGGCACTCACTGTGTACCCCCAGCTTACACATTATGTTCAGGACTGTTCATTCTAGTTCAGGCAGGAGAGGAAGCTAGAGCCAGCATGTGTTTAGGAACCAGTGACAGAAGAGATCCATTTAGCTCACCAATCCATACGAAAAGTATATATAAGAGAAGCATCTTTCAGTTTGGTTTCCTAAGGAAGCAGGGTTTGTGCCACCATCCTGCCTATCTGCCAGTTATTCTCCTTCTCTCTCTTTCTTTTGAACTGTACGGGTAACTTCAACTAGATGTGAAAAAGCAGTAGTGTCCTTAAAGATGCAGTTCCTGAACTGTTTTTCAACACTGGACAGGAAACAGGCCCAAACTCACCCTCCTGCTAAGGGAGAAGCAGACAAAACTTGGTCCCTCATCCTTTCTAGGAGGCCAGTGCCACCACATGGGTCTCTCCAAATTAGCCACAGAATAAGTGGTTAGTGTGAGATGGATCTGAAAACACTGGGAAGCAGAGGGGGAAAGCAGGAAGGAGGAACACGAGGCATCACACAACTTGATAAGCAGTCTCATTGGTTTTGGTGCTCACAGGACCTCCTCTTCAGTACACAGGTAATAGAGATGTATAGAACAATGAGTGATACACAACAGATAAATAGGGACTTCCCCTTTTCTCTTGTATTTGGAGAGAGAATTAGAAAGGAACAATCAATGATGTACACAAGCAATGTGTTCAGGAGGAAATGCGTAAATGAGAGGAACTCTCAGCCAGCAAAAGATAGCAAAAGGCGGGTAATAATGTCAAAAGTCCCCCAAGTCTCATTGATTCCTAACGACTCTTGAGCTCAAATTCCTGGCAAAGATTTGGGTGTTCTGGTGAATTCTATCTCAAGAGCACAAGGGAAGTTTTACAAGTTACCTGTACACAAACAGAGAGCAGGGGTGCCTCAGCCACTGGAGAGCTTGCCTATCCCCTTTCTCAGCACCCTGGAACCTGCTCTGCTGTGGGAACCAGCTCTGCTTATCTCATGCTGCATTGCGACTGTGGGCTGAAACTCCAATGCTGACAAGGAAAACAGAAAGAGACATTCTTTCAATCAGGTAACAATTTGGTAGTAGAGCAAATTCAAGCGGCCTCAGGGACCTTTATTTCTGTTATGTTGCAGGCCTGGACCACTACAGTCTAGTTTATGGGCTGTGTCAAGCCTGGTCAGAACAACAGGTCATCTGAAGAAAAGATGGATGCACAGCCTCTTTAAATACGATCCACTGGGGCTGGAGCAGCTACTACCTAATGAGCTTTTCTGCCTGTCAGTCTGAGCAACTACAGCCTGTGACCTGAACGTCTTCCAGGGGCACCTTGAACAATCACTGCCTACAGGTTTTGCTGCCACAAGGATTTCTGACTAGCTCTGTGGGTCACATCAGCCAAGTATCACCCAGAATCTAAATGGGATGCACTTAGGTCAATGACAGTCCCTGAAAACCAGGCTCTGCTGTGCAGAATCCCTGAAAAAAAGCTATGAAGCTGAAGACTTAGGTGCTACCTCTTAGTTAAGAAGTTGAGCTGTATTTGTCAGGTGGACACACCTGAATGGGTAGAAGTAAGAATGAGGATGCACAGATTGCTGACTGTCACATGCAAAGTCTTCACCATTGCCTATGCACTCCTATACATCACTGGCACAGAATGCTTGCAGAAAAAGTTGAAGAACTGACAGTGGCGGCATAATGCAAGGTATTGCAGAGTGCCCTCCTTCCAGCATCCTCCTGCTGTAACTAGACGGCAGATGATGCTTTATTTACAGTATAGCAAGGCCTACTCAGCAAACATTCTCCATTTTGTTCTGACCAGAAGCTCTTTCAAAGCATGATGGCATCTAGGTCTCTCACTTATACTCCTAGCCGTTACGAACCCCACGCATACAGTGGCCAGTTCTCTGAGCAGCGATTGAAAGCTGCACTCCTGCTTGCCTCTCATACTCAATTTGGAGAGGCAACTGATAACTAGGAATTTCATATGGGATGATTGTAGGGAACGAGCGTCAGCTGGGACACTGTCCCTGTGCAAACTATCACATTTTCTTGTATCCTGGCTGTATTTTGTTCCCTTGGCACAAGGCAAGCCTTCTCCCCAAGCGATTCCAAAACACCAGGTGACCTACTGCTGCGTACACCGAGTTAGCAACACAGCACACAAGCTTGTTAGATTCATCATTTAAATGTCTGGATGAAATTTACAGTGCCTCACAAAGAAGATAAAACCACAAGAAACTTTTCATATGGAGCAGGGGATCACAGTTTCAAAGAGGTTGCCATATGACAGTCAATGGCTGGTTCAACATGGCCTGGATAATTGCCTTTAGATCACATTTTTAAAGCCCCTCTTCAAAAGCCTCTTTCCCCAATGCACAACTGAGAAATTAATTGCTTAAAATTTTCAGACAATCCCAATTTTAAAGTGTCTCACATAAATACCTTCTGACTGATATTCCTGCACAAAACCACTGACAATATTCAGGAAAAGCTCATGAAAACTGGAGAAAGAGGCTTTCTGGTCAGGAATGCTTGGCTATAGGGCCAGACGCTAGAGGGGATAACTGTGAATGTAAGCATAACCATTTCCATGCTGCAAACCCACCTGTTTGCTATAGTATCATTGCCCTTAAGGATGAAATCGACCGCCAACATTTATCAGTGAAGAAGAGCTCCCACATCCTGCCTGCTAGACCCAGGGAGAGGCAAAGAGCAGGAACAGCTGCAATTGGTGCCTAATCGCAGTCAAGCTAAAAGACAGCAGTGATCTCTTCCACACTATGGAAAACAAAACAAAAAAACCAAGTGAGAAAAGATGAAATAAAAAAAGAGGTGAAACCAGGGAGGAAGAAGAATGCCATATTCTATGAGGGGAAGCAGACCCTTAGCGAGGATACATGAGTCTCGCTCTGTGAAGTATAGATTTTCCCCAGCTGCTGATCTGACCCAGTGCCTTTAACAAGGAAGCTCCCCAGCCATACTCCCTGCGTGGGGAACTGACACATCACAGCTACAGAACAGCTCATCCAGTGATGAGCACACAGTAATGAATAATAAACAGTGCTTATAGTATACATTATCTTTAATTTTAACTGTACTTCGGAAACAGTAATTAAAACGCAAGAAACTCTTAAGCTGAAAAGCGCACAACAGCCTGCTACACCAGAACAGAGTGGGTCCAGAGGGTGAGGAGGACCCAGCAGTGGAGGAAGATGGACCATAGAAAGCTTTTCTTTTCTGGAGACTGACTGCTGTACAGCTCTCCTGAGATCTTTATCACTGACTCCTTTGCCTTGCAGCCATCTGACACACATCCCTCCTGGCTGGGGAGCACCACCGCGTAATGAGGGGCTGTATCACTTCCCGTGGTTGAGTAACCATTTGAAACCTCAGCAGCTGGACTGGGACTCCGGAAAGGATGAAGGACCCTTAGCAAGGAAAGGAACAGAAAGCAAAGCAGACTGACCAGAGGGGAGTTAGCTGACGGTGACACACAGCCCAGGCTGCAGGCCAGACAAACCTACCAGCACGTGGGCACCTTCACAGGTTACATCAGACTAAAAACCAGACTACCCCCTTGTGCATGCTGCCTGTTGGCTGGCTGACCTCGTAGGGAAGGATGTCAGGTGTAGGGGAACAGAGGCTCTCCTGAGTCCTAGCACCGCCCCTGTAGATCATCTGGATGCAAACACCTCAAACCCACACTTCAGGCACAAAATCCACATGGACAAACGGAATGAAGCAGTGCAGTGATTTGGCCTGAGGCACGGATGTGTGGTCTTAAACATACCCATGGTCTCAAACAACAACCCACAGGAGGGTGAATGATTTCTATCCTTGGGTTCATTTGCTTTGTGTGTACAGGTTTGTCTAAAGTTGTACAACTTGCATTTAACATGCTGCCCTTGACTACAAGAACTCCTGCCTGTTCTGCCAGGCAGACACCACAAAACAGCCTGTTACCTCCTGAGTTCAGCACAAAGAGTACAGAGGCTCAGGGAACAGGGTATCTGAGAGGGGCGATACAAACCTCCTCCAGTACAAGAGGAAACATGATTGAACTGGACATTCAAGAAACAACAAACAACATGACTCAGTCTAATATTTCTAATTGTATCTGTCACGATGTACCAGCTTGTCTCCTGCTAGAATGTGGGGAACTTGTATATGCCAGGTGAGATAAAAGGGTTTTTTTAAAAAATAAACATTTCTGATTAACGCAAACTGAAATTTTACAAGTATCTCCCCACTCCACACTTTCTAGAACTACACTGAAGGGAAAAGACAGACAGCCCTTAAAAGCTTGACTTTTTTTTTTTTTAAAGAGATCAGAAATTAAGACATTTTCAGTTTGTCCCTGTGAGTTCTGAACAGAAATAAAAGGCACATTTTGTTCTTGGGGATGTTGCTCCTCCAGGACTCATTTACAGAGACTGCTGGAAATCAGGCTGCTGAGCTTTCAGCTGTTGTGTGCAGCAATGTCCTGCTGCACCCCAAGGTGGCTGCATTTAAGCAATGAAGGACATACAGAAGGGGGGCTGCCAGATGAAGACATTTATCTCCTTATAACTCCAGTATAACCCCACAGCTGGGAATAACAGCTGCCATTGCCCCAGAGGCCAGGAGGGTGAGAAATACAGCATCTCCCATGGGAACATGGGAGACGTTTCTTCCCTGAGATCATGGCACGGCCATAAGAAAATATACTTGACATCCAAATCTGTCCAGCACACAGCTTTCTGAGTAGCCCTGATCTGCGACTGTAGCCAACTCCTCTCTCTAACCGTGGTACCCAAAGAGCTCAGCTGGGACAGTACAAGCCTTTCTACAGCGAGACCTGGATTTCCCATAACTATTAGTGGTTGAATGCTGACATTGGTGGAAATACAGTGTTTAATAACAAACTCATTTCGAACCTCAAACTAAGCCCTCCTCTTGTCTTTCCAACAGCCAGGACCACAGTGGTTTGGCACATTAATTATCAGGGGAAGAGGGGCAGGGGAAGGAAAGGAAGCAATGTTCCAAATAATGCTGAAGTTCGGCAAACTACCACAGCAACCCAAACCCTCAGGTCCTGGCAGCCCTGCCACAACAGCTAACCCTGCAGGCTGGTTGTAACCACATGTACCGCTAGAGTCGTGTGACTACTCAGCACAAATGTTTGCTGTTTTCTACACTGAACTATAACTTTATGACACAAGATCTTAGTAGAAGCCTAGTAGAAACCTCAAAACATCTGATGAAATTGAAACGTTAACACATAACGTGACTCCAATCTGATAAGGTTCTGCAGGAATGATGTATCTAGCTACTGTAGACTGATAAGATCCTTCAGTCCACTATGTAAGTGCCCTATTTCACATTTTAGATTTCTGATTTTTTTTTAATCCCAAATTTAATTCACTAATTTTGGATAAATAAGCCTTGGAAGTGGCAAGGTGAAAACTACTGTTGCTTAATGTGTATGGGCACTGGTCCTACTAAGATTCAGATGCTTTCTTATTCTTACATACTGTGACTTTTTGTAGTCACTTAGTGGGATTATGCAGTGCCTAAAATTAGATTTGTCTATAAATCTTTGCAGGATCAGAGATGTAAGTGCATATTTGCACAACAGAAAACAGATCAGGAGCAAGTCATGATTCCTTACACAAATCTAATCTCGAGTTTCTTCCCTTATCTTAGCTTGCAATGCCAGTGATCCTAGCATTTCTGCCGATACTCCAGCTAGCGCACATTCCCACATAACAGATAGTCTCCTGTCGGGCCTATTTGATTCCAGAAGGTATAATTCCACTGGCTGGGTTTGGGTGCTTGCTCTGTAAAAGAAGCAATTTTACTGCAATGTAAGAAGACCACGGCATTATGTCATACTCTGGGCTATTAAAATAGAGAGTGATGCCTGCACACTGTGCCTACACGTACTGGAGTTTGAGTCTACCGACGGGGAGCAGCCCAGATTCCTGCCGAGATCGTGAGCGGCTATAGGTGGGGAAAACTAAAGCACAGGGCCTTTCTAAGCACAGGGGAACGTGTCCTTCCAGATGAGCACATGACTACAGACGTGTTTGTGCTATAAATGCAAACACAGCCAGGCCCGGGTCCTCGCACACGGCCCTCGTACGCGTTCGGCGGGCAGGCAGCACGGCGAAGGCTGCGGGAAGCCCGGCCCGGCTGCCCGCCCCGGAGGGGCTGGGGAACCTCGCAGACCCTTCAAGCCCCGCACCGACCACGGACCAAAGGGAGTATTTACCTGCCGCCGGGGGCCGCCCCCTGCCTGTGCTCC
>NW_008795918.1:854008-869624 GCF_000699145.1 Aptenodytes forsteri
GCCACCGCGTGCCCCAGTAACCCACCAGTTTCTTTATTTCCCCTAAAAAACAGTAGTAGAAAAACCTTCAGGTTTTCCTATACAAACATAAGGGGTAAAATTGCACCTTGCCATGTTTAAAGCAGCTGAGATTCTCAGGGAGCTGATACTTGACTTCAGGAGAGATGGAAAATGCAAAATCCTAAATGGATTTTTAACAATCCCAAGCGCAAGCACACTTACCGAGGCATGAAGGCTGCAGCGAGCAGCACCGTGTGTGAATTCATGTCGCCACAGGGCAGCAAAAAGATCTCTGGCACAACCTGTTACCCAAAGAAAACAAAAAGTTACAAGACAATTACAAATCACTTACTTCATTGGTATGTAGCACGGCACCCCAACCAACAATATATGTCCTGTAAAAATAACCTCATGGCGAGAAATACCCATGCACGGATTAGGGACATACCCGAATTTTGACATCCAGTGTACACAGACCAATTCTGAGGAGCACCGCGTACACATTTAAAATCACAGGCGCTGTGCTGTTTCACTGACTGTGTCCCAGGGGAGTCAGTGGTGCCGTGCTGAGCAGCAGAGACAAGGTTAGTGCTGAAATGTAACTGCACGAAAAAGTGGTGCTGAACTGAGTCCATAAAGAGGATTCACAATCCACAACAAAAGGCAGGTGTTAGGTTAGCTTCCATCAGCAGTTTTTCTTCTCATCCTCACACCCCAAACATTTAGTATATACTGCAAAATGCGACTGACACAATTAAAGTTGTGTTTGTATGGGTTATCTAATTTCAGTGACAGCAAGGATGAATGAAAGCCTTTGGCACAAAAAAATACCAGTTTATCTGACTGAAAATTAATTAGTCTTGACCTTTACAAATAATATATTACTAGAGCACCATACATTTCAAGTCCTGCTCCTAAAGATGAATGGCTTTTTCACTGGGTAACAGTCAAAGATTGATCTTTTTATTCTAATTCAACTGCATGCACTGTGATCCCTCAAAGGATGAGGCAGTATCATCACTTGCCGTGTTATTTATCGCCATCCAGCCTTTTCTCAAATGGTACCAAGACATTTATCTCTTGGGCTCCTCAGAAGGAAAGAGGCTCTCTAGGACTCTTGGGTCTGACGACGCTTCAGAACTTTGCCTCTCTGCTGACTATGAACTACAAGCTCCCCTCCCAGGCCCAGCATACTTGCACGGGAGGCGCAGGGCACGCTGGTCCACCACCTGTGGGGACATGAGTGTCAGGGGAGGAAAGCAGGTAGGCACTTCAAAGAGAAGCATAAAAAAACATCCCTCCCCTGGTTCTGATTTCACTGCTGTGTTGAAGAAAAATTGCCTGTGTTTAACATTACACTCATACTTAGATAGTTTTCTGGGAAGTGGCCCATATATCATTTTCCACCTGTAGTGGAAAAGTGATTTCAGGCTGCAGAGGGGCATAGATGTAATTTCTTTTTAGGGGAGGACAGCAGAGAGACCTTGTTCAAGAACAATCGCCCGTCTGCTCAAAAACAGACTCCCAGAGACACTTGGCAGCCATAAATCTGGAAGGACAGTAACCATGTGCCATGAACCCAAAACAAACCCAGTTGTCTTAGCAGCCAAGTCAAGTCCCAGGCATTCAGTGCAGTCAGGCACTATTCCTGCCCCGCTCTCTTTCCTACAACCCAAGCATGTCCCACGGGGCTCCTTGGGACCCCATTTACCAAACACATCCAGGCATTGCCATGGTTCGCATTGTGCAATCCCCAGCACACTGCTGTGCGGGAGATGGGAAAGGCACCTCCTGCCAGGGCTCCATGCCCTGCCAGCTGCTTCCCTGGGGCCAGCCAGCACCAAGGGCCCCCCCACATCCTCGCAGCATTGCTTTGTGCACTGCGGGGGTCTGTAGGAAACACTGTGCTCCCCCAAGAAAGAGGGGGAACACATAGTGAAAGAGGCTCTTTCTTAAATCATAGAATCATTAAGGTTGGAAAAGACCTCTAAGATCATCAAGTACAACCGTCAAACCAACACCACCATGCCCACTAAACCATGTCCCTAAGCGCCTCATCTACACGTCTTTAAATGCTTCCAGGGATGGGGACTCAACCACTTCCCTGGGCAGCCTGTTCCAATGTTCCAATGGCTGATACTGGTCTCTTAATTTTGTCTGTCTCAGCCCCCTGAAGAGCACTTTTCCCAGCTCTAGATATTCCTAACTCTGTTCTTATCTGCTGGAAACCCTTTGTAAAGGTACTGGGATGGGTTACACTTTCCATTTCATAGGCAAAATGCAATTAATATGCACCTTTCTTGCACTGGCTGCCAGGGAACAGTTTGGATTAGAGTTTTTAATTTTCCATTCTGTCTGAGAAGCACTTTATAAATAATTGTCACCATTTTATTGACAGGAAGAAGAGATTCCATCCCCTTTCTAAATCACATTTTTATATCTGTGATCTATCACATATCCCTCTACCACAGCTTAAAACTGAATCTGAGAACAGGTGACAATACATTTTCTTCCTCTAGTCTGTTAGAGATTTCTCTTCCTGCAGTCTGTGTGCCAGCGGAAAAGAATAAGTGACCAACGTCATCCTTCAGAGCTGCAGGATAACACGCTCTAATTTTAAGAAATACAAACCTTGGAAAAATTTTTGTTGTTATTACTATATATATTTAGTAATGCAAGTTCCAGATTTTGCAATTTTCATTGTTTAAGCATATCACTGTCCTCCAACATGAAATCATGAGCTGTTTCAAGCAGGATATACTGGTTAAAGACATGGTGGTGGCTATCCAACAGAACCTTCCACACAGCTTGACTTCCAGCTTTGTCCGTCCCCCTTGCTCATCAACCATCAACATATGGCCCAAAACTGAACAGTGCATAGAGCCATCTGGTGGTTAACTGTATGAGTAAACAAATTGTGCCCTGTATGTCCACGCGATGAAGACATAAAGGAAGTCATCTTCCTTCTACTTGGAATGTCTCAAATGTCAGCTTTTTCTTAGCTCTTAGATTATGGTTCTGGAAGTCTAGAGAGTTAACACCAAAAGAGGGAGAAAATGGCTCTGTTAACACTAGAAACTTAGCTGCTTTCCTTATTGGAGAGTTTGCAGGACCGAGTGCTCTTCCTTAGATCTGAACATCTCCCATGAGTACTGCAGAATCATCTTCCGAAGACCAGATCATTGTATCATGTATTCCTGAGTTTGGCTCCTGTTGATAAGAATCCAAACATCTTTCTCAAACTGGGAAACTCTCAAGAACCCTTTGGGAACATCCTTTGCTGGCATAATATGGAAGGAGCAATGCTCATTTATTGTGGCCATTGACAGACTTGCCAGTTCACACCCAGCTGAGTGCTAGACCCACTGTCTTTCCCCGCTGCCTCTGAAGAAGGGGCCTTTTTTCACACATTTTAATTACTGACTCCCTACATAGAAGCTATTACCTCACAGAAAGGCTGTTAACTGGCATGTTCAGCACAAGATGAAGCCTTTCCGATAATTGTTCCTTGAGTTCATGTTTCTGAAAATAAATATCATCAGATGATTAAATTAAACACCGCAGCCAGCCCAGCTATACGCTATTTTCACTTATCATGCAGAAGGGGAGATCAAAAAGAAAGACTCAGGTAGAGTTATTCCAACTCCTCCAAGTTTGGTTGATAGCTACCTATTGAACACGCTAATTAGCTTCCTGCTTGGGGTGTGCAGCACTAAATTAACCCTCCCGAAATTGGGCAGTATAGCCATTTTCATGCTCTGTAATCAAATCAACTGCATGCGGATGGATGACTGTCACCTCATTTCCTCTGTACGGTAAGGCAGCAGCACAGCCTGATTCTGATTTCGGAGACCCTTGGGCCTCCGTCCCCTTTGGTGTTTTGTGTGGGTGTGAGAGGAGACCACTGCCTGGGGAACATGAGGAAAGGCTGGAGGCACTCCTCTTCTTCAGTCCTGTGGGGCTTCTGCCTCCCAGCTCTTCCCTTCCCTTTTGGTGAGCAGACATGCCCGTCTGTGCTTCCTGCAGTGAGGGCCAACACGGCTCTCGCAAGCCCCCTGGCTCGGGCACTGCTTAAATAGGGAGATTGTTTCCGAGACGGAGTTTCACCCAGCACTTCCCTGCTTTGCTTTCTTGGGCCGCAGAGGGCAAGAGGGGCGAGCAAAGCAGTGGGCAGCGTAGCCCTCTTCCCACTGCGAGCCCGCTGTCCTCCCCGTGAGCACACACCCACACAACCAGAAAGCTCTACTATTCTTCTGCTAATGGGATTGGCACCGCTTAAAGCAGTCTGCGAGGGTATTGTCTGCAACCACAGCAAGAGAAACATTATTCAAAGGCCATTCAGGCCCCAAAAGAAGCGGCAGAGCAGAGTAATTATCAGAGACTCTCCATTAACGAGGGCATCTTTGCTCTTTGTCTGTGTTGGTTTAATAAGGGCCACTAATGGGGCCGGGGGAGGGGGACGCTAATGCTTCTAAACAAACCTCCTTCCCTTCCCCACCCCCGCACTGTGAGGAGAGCTGCCTTTATGGGCACTGACAGCCGAGCTAGGAGTTACCATATTGCAGAGTGACCTTCGGGAAAACTTAGTGTGAACCCAGCCCCTTTCAGCCCCATCCCCACCGAGCCGCTGGGAGCATCGTTTGGGTAGCTGTTCTCTTTTTAGCCTCTCCATATTTCCCGGTGCCTGCCAGGCCCTTTTATACACCCCCTGCCCGACCTCTCTCATGTCATCTTGTGACCCTTCATGGCTGGACACGACGGCACTGAGTGGCAGTAATGAGGGACGACAGTGCAGATTAAGTTCTTGCAGCAAAACCTGGGGCTGCTGTCCATTATCCAGCAGCTGTGACTGGGAGATGCTGCTGGGAAGGCAGGACCAGAGCAGCCTCCCCTCCCCACACCACTAGAGAAGGCAGGCTGGGAGCTAGCATAGGCCAATGTCTCCTACCTTCTGGCTGTGGGCGCTTTTCTGGTGATGGAGAGATGGACCGAGGCAAAAGCCAGCACGAACCTCCATCCCGAGATCCTTCAGAGCCACTTTCAGGACCATCCAGCTAAAACTCTTTGAGGGCTGCTAGACTGTCCCCATCTTCAAACACCAGTTGTAAGGGGCCAACTTCTGAGGCAGTTTGCAGTATTACAGGGTCAGATGCACGCTGGTCACTTAAACAGTGAAATGTGGACAAGAGGTCTCAGGAGGTCTCTGCAAAAGACAGCATTCAAACAGTGAACTGTAATGATACACACATGCATGAATAATGAATGATACAGCCTTTTTGAACTACAGCATGCAAGGTGGTGTGGGTACAAGGTTGAGAACTGCTAGACTCATTTTTAGCCAATGAGGAAACTAAAGAACAATAAAAGGAAATTATTCCCCCAAGTTTGTGCAGGTCTTTTACTGAAGCCACGCCCTGGACATTGTGCTATTCTACCTCACCTTCAAATGATGCACCCCTAATAGATGGTTGTACTGTACAACCAGCCCACAGACTGCAGAGACAAAGCAGTGCCTGCATGCCTGTATGTGTGAATGTCAGCAGTCTCAGGAACTGCACTGGTGAGCCACCTAATGTCAGTGCTGCCTCTGTTGTTATGAGAAACGGTTTTATTCAGTTGAGGTACGGAATGACCAACTTCTCTGCACAGGCACCCACCCAGCTCTCTCCACACAGGCAAGTGTCCTGGTGCTAAAGGTTTATCACAAGCAGAGGAAGAAAGATATGTGGAAACTCCTCACTGCTTAAACCACAAGACTTCTGGTTTGAAGAAACAGACTCTACACAGGATTTCACCCTTGTTTCCTGAGGACTGACTTGGTAGTTTTGAAATTTTCATGATTTTGGCCTTTTCCTTTCAACATTTCACCCGTAACTGCATCTTTTATAACAAAAGAAACTTTTCATAGGTGCTCCTCTGACTCATCTCTATAGGATCAAAACATCTCAGAAAAACTTTGCAAGTCAAAGAGAGAGCAATCACCCTTTACACAGAGAGCTAAGTCACAGGGAAATTAAATAACAATACCTGAGGTCATTCTTGCCATGGCAGAGCTAGGAAGCGGATACAGTTCTTTCTCCAGTCTTACTGCAGTGTTCTGAGATCAGTGGTATTCCTTCTCCCTCTTTTGAAATGTCTGGAGGATCACACTCCTGAAACACAAAATCAGTCCTATTCTCAGCATTTCATTCTTCATATTAATCACAGTTTCTGCTTTTATTCTCTTTTTCTTTTTAGAAAAATAATCATTAAACATATACAGAGGAACTGCCTTTGCCTATGGATTTTGCAGTCTAAATGAGGGAGTTAATACACTGACATATAAAGCAATGGGTTACTAGGAGCACAGGACCTGGCCTGCGATTGGTGTGGGTTTTGCTTTATAAGTGTCTTTAAACGTCATCCTTCTTTGCCACTAGCAGATAATACAGTCAGCTTTGTTGCAAATGAAGACAATATTTGAACAAAAACAACACAGCGACTCAGAAGGGAGAACTGAGATCTCGTTGATATCCAAAGCAAGGGGAAATGAATGGAGAGGTAAAAAAAAAAAAAAAAAAAAGTTGGAACTGAGATCTCGTTGATATCCAAAGCAAGGGGAAATAAAGAGGTAAAAAAAAAAAAAAAAAAAAGTTGGTTTACGGCTTAGAAGATATGGGTACCACAGGAAAAGCAATTGCAGCATGGGACAGGAGGGATGGCCAAGGCAGACAAAGATTTGTCATGAGAAAGGGGAGTTTTGAGACCCCGCATGAAGGAAAACTCAGTGAACAGCTTGTGCACGGCAGGCTGAAATGAGATGGTCCTGTGGTAGAAGGGAGGAGAGCTCACAGCAGTGACAGAGATAGGATGGGTGATGAGAGGCTGGTGGGTCTATTTCTTGGAACTTCAGCCAGAATAGCACAGTTGAAGGTGAGGCATCTAGTATGAAAGAGATGGGAACACAGTGAGTAAGGTCTTGGAACAAAAGCTTTAGTCTGAGAGCCATCCCCTCGTCAGCAAGTCTTTGTCCAATTTATTCTCCTTCAGGTATAGTTCCTGCAGGGAGCAGGGAATGACTACATTGGACCTCATCAAACCAGTTCTATTTAGATTTGCTCTTTAACACCTATAGTTTAGTACAGGGATATTTTCTCCCCAGTTTTCCCTTCTTTTTTTGTAATAATTCTGCTAGCATTTGAGGCTAACAGACAATGAGTGTAAGTGGATTCCTTCCAGGTTGCTCTACTTCACTCTGCTGCTGTTATCCTGTCACACTTTAATTAAACTATCTAGCCGAGATCTGATCTGAATCCCACTAAAAAAATGAACAGGTCTGCATTGGCTGTGCAGTTTTGGATTGTGCCCTGAATTGTGTTTGAGCCATTTTTTCAATTGCTCCTGTGCATTGAAACCCAAGGGAAAATGGAGTAAGGAAGAGTAAAAGATGCCTTTCCAGAAAACCATTTGTGTACATTTGCAAACTACTGCAAGCAGAAGTCATACTGAAATATGGGACAGGAAGCAGCTATTAATCTCTGCAAGCACATCCCAGTTTAGTTCAATGTAACTTCCCTGCTTTGTCTTCGTATCCTTCCAGCTCTTCTTTCTCTACAAAACAGGTCTTGCTTTGCCAGCTTAGCAAAAACCTTTCCCTCTAATGCCCTCAACTGGCACTTGCTGCACCTGCCCTCTGCTCTTCATTCCTGCTGGCCATTCTCCTGGCCAACAAGAGTGGTACAGGGGAGAAGTACTCACCTGCTTAGCAGCCAGGTAGACCAAGTTCTCACAAGAACAGGGGGGACAGCAGCAATTGTATGACATTTTTGCCTGTCCATGCAGTCCAATTTGGAAAGATTTAAAGGCAGGAAGGCCAGATTAGGGTGGTGACTTTCTGCCTTTACTCCTTGGGCATGCCATGGGCTTCCTGTGTGAGTTTAGGCAAGCTGCTTCTGTCTCCACATCTCCATCTCCCTGTTCAGAAAGGGGAATGCTGCTGCGAGGATACATTTGAGAACACTTAAACTCTACACTGATAGGGACTGAGAAATTAAGTTGTTCATGAACTCATCTCCTGACCAGTCTGATGTGGCTTCTGTATCCAAACAATCCAAGGACTGGGATCATCAGGGCACTGTGTTCAGCCTCCCCATGTTATGAGGGTATAGGCAGCCTTACAGAATGCAGCTGAGTGTTCAGTACTGTCATTTCCTGACATGTCTTTGCTCTGCTCTCCCTGCCTATGAACTCGCCCTGTCTGCCTTTGCTCCAGGCCCATCTTTCTCCTTGTCCTGGTCCCACCCCGGTTTCTTGGCCTTTTGTGGCCTGTTTTGGTGCAGTCCATGGTTTCTCCAGCTTCCCAGTCACAGGCATTGACCCGATTCTGGTCTCAGGACACTTCTGAGTCTCCCTGCGAAGCCTTTAATACAGCAGACGAGAGGAATGTCTACACTATGAGAGGCAGCTCAGCGCAGAGATCCCCTAGCCAGTGCCAATCCTACCAGCTTTGGGACTGGGAGTAATACTGACACCTCAGTGCTGTGCAGCACTTAACTCACCTACCTGTGGCACTGTGCTAACAGCCATCCTGCACCTACACACCTAGGCCAGTCCCTCTGCATAGCAGCACAACTGTGTGGAGCCTCCAGCCAGTTCAGGGATCTCTTACAAGGCACTGCTTGCATGCAGTATAGATACAGCCTATGTGAGCTCCTTGCTGGGCAGCAAATACTGTAGGAAGAAAATACTGAAGCTGGAGTGAGATTAGCGAACAGATGTTATACAGCAATGACTTCCAGCCCCAAGTCCCCTGGAAAGGTTTGGATAGAGAGACCTGAAACTGATCCTATCTAGAAGAAGTCTGAGATGCCAGAGCTTTCACAAATGTAATGTGCTGACTCTATTTTAAAAAATGTCTCTAACAACTGGCTATTGCTAGTTGTTGCTGCTAGAAACTTGCTCTTGTCTTCTCCTCAGAACAGAAGTTACAGCCAGACCTTCAGTGTCTGCCTCTGCACTCCTCTACAGTGACTCTTCATCTTAATGCTAATTTAATTAGCAAGTAGCAGAGGGGGAAAAGAAGCAAGATTTCATTGCTGCTGCACTCCTGAAATCTCTGGCTGATGTTGTAGCCATTCAGGTGCAGCTGCAGTTAGATACAAGTTAAAGCAGCCTCAAGGCTCTTTTTCTCTACGGTATGAGGAGCAAGGGCATAAACGTGACCCACAGGTATACTTTCCCCATAGCTTGCAAATCCTATACAAATACTGTCCTGAGAGCCAAAATCCTCTTTACTCCATGTATCCATCATTGTCCTCATGTTCAGAGTACATCCGAGAACATGATCAACCATTTTGTAAATCCTGAATAGTATGTGCTATAATAGTCTCAGCCTTTTTTCATTTCAACTTCTATGGTTAGGGCACAAATAAAAAGAAGAAAAAAAAAGGCTGACAGAATTTACAGGGAATCCAGCTAAATAAAAATTATGCCATTGGTGTTCATGAAGATAAACTGCTTAGGTGACAAAAGGAACATGACTGCCTTGGCCAGAGGATTCTCTACAGGGTCACCTATAAGAGAGCAAGTAACAGCATCTTTTGGTACTTACTGCATCCTTTAAGAGTAAAGCCCAAGCAATCTAGCTTTATGCAATTGTGTTACAAGACACTGAGGAGAAAAACTTCAGCCCTCTGCACCCAGGTATATCCTAGTATCTTCTATTCCACAAACTAGACCGAGCTATTAATCATAGTAATCATCAGCACTTAATCTTGGGAAAACTGTAGTACTTAAGCTCAGGTATCTATGAAGTCAACATGCTGTAATGCCTTCCCATCTTCAGCCCTTTGCAAGAGCCCCCTTGTATGGCTTCCTGAACAGCACTTATTCCAGCAGAAGAGCATGTTTCTGGCTGTAATATTCCACTGAAATCCTCCTACTGAGACTTGCATTTGAGTGATTATTCTGTGTCATATCTAATATCCACCTGTCTGTATGGTCCTTCCTATCCAATATATTATATATATATATCACATATATATATATATAAACACCTATCTGGTATATTGTACTTTCCCCAACCATGGCTATTACGGTGAAGAGCAGGCTAAAGGCTCCCAGTTACATTGATGCCAGCCTGACAGCACCCGAAAGCCCCTCAGAAGGACACTGCTCCCTCCTTGCTGATGTGAAAGTAAAGAGAAAAATCATGACACTGAACACTTCTCACCCCTGAACTGGAAAGGGTCAAAGAAGCCTCACACTTCCACCCAGTGGTATTGCACTTGTTTATCTTGCATTAAACACTTCACATTTAGAATAAACTAAGTTAGAACAAGAGCAGTTCAGCTGTATGTGCAGGAGATGGCTATTAAAAGTCCGTGTTTATGCAAGCCACCAGCACCCTTTGCCGGAGTGTGCGTCTGTGCATCACTGCCCTCTCCCGGGCAGATCTGCCCCTGCACAAACACGGAGCCCTGGTTGCCAAAACTCAGCAGAGCGGCTAATTTTGCTTTGCCTCAGGCGTTGAAGGAATATGATTGTCCACTTACTGTTGCCCTGACACTTTCAGTAACCTCACTGAGCATCGCAGTGGCAGCTGAGCTACTTCTAAAGGAATAAGGATTTGTTGAAATATAATTAAACAGGATACAGGTAGTGCTCACTAGGATTAGAAGTCCACATGTCAAGAACTCTGAGTGATTAAATGGCTGCAATGTAAATTAAATTTGCTCTGATTATGCAAAGCTATCTTAACTAAGATATTTAAGCTAGTCCATTTCAAGTGTGGCTGTGTTTCAGCCTCCAAAGACCCCAGCTTCTGGTGGCTAATCTGCTCTCAACTGCCCTGTTACAGCGACAGATCCCTAGTGCAGAAAAACAGGGAGGTGGCAAAACAGTCAGCCAACATGTTTCAGAATACTACCTTGCGCTTTCAAGTCTCCTCCTGGGTGCTTTGGAAAATTCCCCTTGGAATACTTCTTTGTCCATATATATATACACAGTGCGTTTGCATACATCTGTTGGCATGTGCATGCACTCTCTTCTCCGATCATCCAACCCCTGCACACAGCAATACTGTCATGCTGCTTACACTCTTTCTACACTTCCTTCCCATAACAGGGCTCTTCCAGGGTACAAATCCTGTCAGCTTCCTCTCCCAATCTTCTCTTCTGGCTAATGCTGTCTGTGGACACCTGGTGAGCTGTTCCTCACCTCTGGCCAGTGAGAAACAGCCTTCTTTACAGCCTACTGCTGGCTGTTCATCTCGCTGAGGTGCTCCTGGGATGCCTTAGGTCCATCGGGCTGGCACAGCCTTCATTGTCTCAGAGAAGACCTTAACAAGTCCAAGATGTATTTGCCTTTCACTGCCCCAAACCCACTGAACAGTTGCTTGCTGAATGGCATCTCATGGGAATGTGCATGAGATGCCTGCTGTCTGCTCCTCCCTACCCTGAGACAGTGGGCGCTCACAGTGCAGCCCCGTGGCCTCTCTCCAGCTCCATGACTGCTGCTGGCTGAGCCAGAGCTGGGGAGAGGGCACAACACAGAGAGGCTTAAGAAGCACGTCTCTTAGCTTTGTCCACCCAGCAGCCTCTCCCAGCTGAAGTCTTGCCAGGGTGGGTGAGAAGGTATTGTGACAGGTCTGCATGTGTGCCTCAAGGAACTGGCTGAGCACAGAAATGCAGCACATCGGGACTTTTCAAGAACATTTAAGTGGTGCTTTCCTGCCTGTGTATAAGATTGATGCGTGACTGAAGTCACTATGGCAGGTATAGTCTGAAAGCTGCACTACCACGAGTGCTCCCTGTGTTACAGTCCCCCATGTATTAATAGGGACACTAGAGAGCTTATTGCCTCAGAGGAAGTTGTGAAGATAAATCCAGCCATGACAGAGAGGTGCTCAGATACAGAAGAAATTGCAGCTACAGCGTTTCATTATCTGAGTGTCTCTGAAAGCCATGTGTAATTTCCTAAGCAGATAAATTCAGCCCTTCTAGTTTTGCCAGTGATGGAAAAAGGTGCATTATAGTCATCAATGTCACTTTCCATCTGTGTTTCCTCAAGAATTGTCCAAAGTATCACGTTTCACTCTGATTGCTCAAACCATGAGCTCCCTCTAGTATCAAAAAGGATTAATGCAGTTCGTGCTTTTGCCATCCTAAAGGAACAGAGAGCAAATGTGAGGATATATCAGTAAGATGAGGGAATTCTGCCCTTTTTCTTCATTTTTGACCAAAAAAAAAAAAAATCCTTGAAGTTAGTTGTGTGCACCTAGCTAAGCACTGGCACCTTAAGAATTATGAGGTAAACATGCCCACAGGACAGGAAAAGGCAGGATCTTATTTTACATCCTTATCCATGAAACACAGGTACAAATTGCAGAAGTCCACCCTGGTCATCAGCTTTCACAGGAGAACAGTGCAAGCTGGCAAGATGTTGATTCTGGCCATAAAGATTTCTATGGAGTTAGACCACTGTGCTCATTGCAAAACAGAGCATTGTCACCGAGAAGGAGATAAAAAGAAGAGAAAAGAAGGAACTTGGATAACAGGGGGCTGAAATAATCCTTTAGAGTATCTCAGGCCACAATATTCAGGTTGGGTTTTTAGATACTCTCTTTCTCTAGTCATTACTTCCATTTTATAGCATTTGGGAGCAAAACAGAAGATTCTTTTGGTTGTGCAAGAGCTCCTCTTCCCCAAGAGTATGTCCCTTGAGTGAATTATGTGAGTGGGAAAGGGGTCCCCCTGCTAAGGTTTAGATCTTACATCTAGAGTGTGTTGGCAAGTTTCCTTTCCCAGACTGACGGAAAGAAGAGATGTAGCCGACATCTTTTTTGGTGGCATTTGGGAGTGGTTTTAGAAGTGGGAGGTGACAAGCACAAACGTGCTAAAGCCCGTATGTCTCTGCTCTACTGACTACAGTATTTGTGCTGTGCCAGGGGCCCAGGCAGCCTCTCTCTGTGGCAGAGCAATTCTCTCAAAATACAGAGGGAGCAAAGAGTGTCAAACAGAATGAGGCAAAACTCCTGACAAAAGAGAGGCAAGGTCAAATGGATCTGCAGCTACATGTAGTTGCTGGCCAAAACTGCAAGCCAAAATAATACGTAGAAGCAACACCAACCTAGTTAAGAGAGAGTTCCTTCTCCCTTGTTCAGGAGAAAGCCATAACTCTGTAGTCCAGGCAGGCACTGCAGATTTCAGTTGTTTGTGACACTTCCCAATGACTCCTCTGCACTACTGTCTGCTGTTCTGTCTTTGATATCAAAGCCTTGTCCTCAACATATTTCACATGTCCATCAGTGAAAGAGGATTCCTTCGTGCTACCAATACTCCAGATCAAGCACCTATTAAATTCACTACAAAGTTTCAGTTTTGAAGAGGCTGTTAGTGCAAGAAGAGTCTGTCTCTACTAAACCCAAACCGGTCCAGTCTTTCTGGAAGGGCCACAGACTTCACTCCATGCTGCAAGTCGCAGAATAAGTAGCACTGAAGGTACTGGAACCTCTGCTTCTCCCTTCATCCCTTCTCCGAGATGCTTTATCTTCATGCACTCGTGTTGTACGTGGGTCACTGGGACTCTGACCACAAGGCAAATCTGTTGTGCATGTTCTTTGGAAAAGAACATAATGGTGCTGAGCAGGGAGAGTGGAAGAGGAGCAAGTGCCCTCCTGTCTCCCCTCCCTACTGCCAGGGCAGGGGGAAAAGACACAAAGGGTGAAGTGCAGGAAAACCAGCTGATGTGGAGAACCAGGTCAGGCCAGGCCAATAAGCACAGGTCTAGCAGTGCAGGTGCTCCAGAAGAAGTGGTGACTAATAATGTTGGTATTGCTTAGTGCTCATCTACATTTAGAACTTTGGCACTGCCTCTCCTTCATTCATTGCTACTTTTTCTGATGTCTTACACGCATCACCTCATCTCCTGTCTATGACTACATGGGCCACCCCACTGCAATCCCTCTCTCTCTTGATCTGTTTGCAGAACAAGCCAATGCCTGGATACCAGCTGATACCAGCTGAAAACGTCTTTTTGATCCTGGCTGGAGAAAGCAGCAGAGTCACTAATGATTTGCAAACCATTCAGACCCTTTCCTAGGGTCTGACTTTACATTCACTGAAGTAAAACTAAGACTGTCATTGACTACACAAAAGAAAAACAAAGTCGCTCTTTGTCTCCAGCCATTACTGATTCATTTCTTAAATTTAAATATTTAATTAGAACAAACTCTAATTCTTCTATAATGCATGTCAGATTGAAAACAGCTTGGAGTCTATATTTTCTACTCAAAGGTAAAAAAAAAAAACAAATTGCTGAGTACGTGACTAATTTACAATTTAGATTTCAATGACTGGCTGCTTGGCACAGAAGCAGCAATATAAGGTAACAGCCATGCTACTTAAATTTAAATATTTAATTAGAACAAACTCTAATTCTTCTATAATGCATGTCAGATTGAAAACAGCTTGGAGTCTATATTTTCTACTCAAAGGTAAAAAAAAAAAACAAATTGCTGAGTACGTGACTAATTTACAATTTAGATTTCAATGACTGGCTGCTTGGCACAGAAGCAGCAATATAAGGTAACAGCCATGCTAAACGTTTAAAGTTCTTTCATCACACAAGCAAGTTAGCTAACACTTCAGTAAATATGTATTTTTAAATTACTGTCTTTGTAAAACAGCTGTACATACTATAAACAGTTTCTAAGGTTCCTGTCTCATGGAGCTGTCACATGAAAACAAGCTATTTGCTTTTTATAGGATGACTGAAAATGGCTTCGTGCCAACAGTTGTTTATAGCAAGTTATTATCAACAAATGACTGTCTGATAAAAAAAATTATATACATAATTACGTGTATGTGCATTGTGTGAGGCTATACATATGCACACAAATTTCAAGTTTTTTGCAGCCTCCAGAAGTATAGCTACTTCCTAAATTTGCTATCTCTCAATGCGTACAGAGCAACCTGCTGCACAAACAACTGGCAACATCTAGAAGAACTGCTACTAATGTTGTCTGAGCAGAGAGCACTTGTCCAACACCCACCTTCTTTCATAACCTGTTGGCCTAAGTGGCCATCGCCCCCACCAAAGCCAAGAACTAGAGAATGGACAGTCTGGGATAAAACATATTGCTTCCAGACAGCCTGAAGGAGGACTGGGGAAGTACCTGCTCACTCCAAATGCTACAGAAATAGTTGGATGACTTAGAGGAGCTCAACCAGCTGCCATCACTGAGCTCCCACCTCTGCTTTCTCTTGCAGCACTGCTCACTAATTCTCCTAGAAGTCTTTTGATCTAATATGGGGACAACCAGAAGAAAGACAGGGCTCACGTCCATCTTCTATTTCCTTCCTTGTTCTCTCATCTGCTGGATATAGGGATGATGGCTGTGTCCCCTGCCAACACTCAATAGCTCTGTAGCTATTGTTTTCCAAACAGCAGCACCTTCAGCCTGTCTCTTTTGCTTGACCCTGTAGATGACAAAAAATCTTCAAGGAAATTCCAAGGGAAGAGTGGGGTCTTAAGGACCCTATAATTATTATTGTCAGTTATCTACTGCCACTCAAAACAAACAAAAATCTAATAAAAGCCAGCAGAAATTGTTTTGAATGCCTCACTCTGTGCTAAT
>NW_008795918.1:869676-915344 GCF_000699145.1 Aptenodytes forsteri
CTGTGCTAATTCTCTAACCCCGTCTGACACTGTTTGTCCCTGTATAAGTGATAATGCAATAAGTTAAGGATTAGAATTTCAAGATATGAATTAGCAATGAGAACCCACCATCCAAAAATGAAAAAATTGCCTGCTTTCCTCATACAATATATTAAAACACCAAGTCAAGTAAATATAAAGATAGAAAATTAAAAATTAATAAAAAAGACTTAAAAAAACCCAAAAGAATGGTACTTTTTGTCCTAGTAGTATAAGTCAATGTTAACACTCCTTTCTGGCACAAAGGAATCGGAACACTGGCCCATTTAGTCAAATAAACTGTCACTGAAAGTTGCCAGTACCAGATTATTTCAGGATGAAGTGCAAGGGATGTTACCCTCCCCAGATCCCCAAAGAATATCCTCTTATTCTTTATCCCCATCAGTTCATGGTTAGCTTGTACTCTCTACACTAAAGGTTTAGATTGCTTCAACATAAAACCAGTAACATAACTATGGATATTCTAAATTATCATTCTAAATAATGTCTGACCTCAGCGCTACTTTGTGGACACGTCCTTTGCAGATTAACAATGTACTTGGAAAGAATGCCTTCTTTTTCTCTACTTTAAATCATTTTAATTTTTTTATTGAAGTCCTTTTTTCAAAAGGAACAGAGGAACTGTCAATTTATCATCTTTGTAATACACACACTGTTGTGTGTACCTTTATCATCCTGAGAACGAATGCAGCAAGAAAAACTTCCTCACATTTCCTATTAGCATGCTTTGAAGCAATTCAGGAAGTTGTCTTTAGAAGTGAAACTTTAAAGAAGGATGTATCAGTTAATGCTAGTTTGTGTTCTCAGGCATTATTACTTCTGGGCACCAACCTAAAACTAGGTTCTGTCATCACAGGGGTAAACAAATCACTAGATCATTACCAGTTTGGCTTAGATTTGAAGCAATAACCTGGCCTATATCTAGACTTGCTAAGCATCTATTGAGAACTTAATAAATAGAATATTTTTCTGTCAAAGGGCAAGTATTGTAGAATGAAAATGATCAAATTTACCTATTACAGCAGAAGCTAAATTCAGAACAGATGAAGATGAAAACAGGTCAGATCAGTTTGGTCCTTTTGCTGCTTTAAGCACCTACATTACAAATGCCTAGCATTTGTGAATAATTAGGTCCCCAATTTCTTGCAGAATCTCATGTCCATTTATACATTCCAGACACTTAAGTTCATCACCTCATTTTTCTTTCAAGGTACTAGGCAAGAGACTTCAGCATCTCTCTGGGTACATTTAAATAGACGTCACTCAGGATAAGTTTTTTCTCCTCAGACAGCAGCGTGTTAGAAGTGTGTTAATTGCTCAAGCACAAAATTGGGTCAAATAAAATGGAAAACCCTAAAGCCTACATCAAGATATCTTGCACAATACAGCACACTCCTTGCAATTTATACTCCGCAATAAATGACTTTTGCATTAACGGAAGGACAAAGATGTGGAATTATCAGAAGGTACAGTTACTCTGTCCATCTTGCTAGTGCACTCTGTACACACACAGATTATTTTCTATAACCTCTTGATGACACAGATTGACTGAACAGTCATTTACACTGGAGGGGGCCTCCACAGGTCAAGTGACCCAATCTCAGCTAAGGTCATGGACAGATTCCCATCTAAGCACGGGAAAATTCCAGCCCTGTATTCCTCATGCATAAGACTTCTCCACAAGTAGCTTACACATTTACATAGTCCAGGAAAGTCTCCACTAATCATCTCTTTCAAGCTATCCTCCTTTTCATAGGATCACTTTTTACAGCATTCTGGATACATGATACATACATTCAGCATACATGCTTCTGGAACATCACTAAGGTACCAGACAGACACTTCTCCAGCATAAACCTGTTGCAAGTCTAAGTAGGTCTCAAAATTTCTCAAGAGATTTAATGTAATGGAAGAGCGTGTCTTTATGGTTTGATTACTTACCTTTAAGTTCAATGCTACAAAAATAACCCTTGAGACTAATCAAAACCTTGCCAGAAACATCTACTCCCTATTTCATGTTTCACCGAAAACTTTAATCAGCTTACCTGGGCAATGTTCAGAACACAGTGCTATGGTTCTGATTACCACATTTCAATAGTATCAACCTCCCAAATACCCGGAAGCATAAATTTTACAAAGATTACAGCAATTATTACAGCTGTAATCAATCAACATACTTTAAATATCATAGCAATTACATCACACAACTTATCACCTGAACTGAAAGAGGGACAGCAGTTTTATTCAGTTTTACTACTAGTTGTATTTGATGGATACACAAACATGAAAGTATCTTGGAATCTTAAAAAGACTCTCAGTATTTCACTTGAAAGGTGTATTCCACGGAAGAAAACACAAGTTAAAATGGTCGAGGACATAGACACCTTTCCTTATAATGAAAAGTAAATTACCACTGGAAAAAAACAGTACATATGCCCAAGTTCACAGCAGCAGTCCTGGAGGGATGAAAGGCATAAGAAAGTAACAATAGTCAAGCAAATACTATTTTCCCTCTGTCTCCCTTCTAATGCAAAACAGGGGGAACTACAAAACAGATTTATTTTTCCAACTTCTACTTTTCAAAATAGAGTTTCAATTTTTGACTGCATCAGTGCTTTTAAACTGCTTTCTCAAGCAACCCATTTAAACTGGGATGTGGTAAAATGACACTATAAATTAACTCAGTATGTGGCTTAATTAGAGACTCCTTTCCTTACTCGGGGTGAACAGGAACAAACTTGCGTGCGTGCTGCTGAGCGGGTTTTGGAGATTTGTGATAGAGTGTGCTTAGGTCTACAATGCCAGCTTGGTTCATGCTCCAGGATTTAAGAACATGTTCTATGGGCTTTTCGAAAGCAGGAGTTACTTTTGGTGCACATTTTCTTTGTGATAGACTTTGCTAGGTCTTTCTTCAATATTTTCCACTGCTTCTCTTCTACAAATTTCTGACATAGCTTGTTATCACCGAGAAGACAGCCAAAATATTTTGTTGGGAAATTTTACTCCTCATGTAGCCAAAGGTTAACCATTCATTCAAGAAGGAATCCGAGCGAGTGCTGGTCAACTAGCCAATAATGCTAGATCACTTCTTACTCTGTGGGCAAAGAAGATAAACGCTTGCTGATCTGTGCAAAAGAAGTTCTGCTTCAGGTATCAGCCCTTGGTGAATGCTACGATTCAACAATGACAAAAAAATGGTTCCCCTCCGATTCCTCAAAATGTCAGTACTCACTCACCATCTTAAGCCAGTGTTGCCTTCTCAGCAGCCTTAAATAATTCCATCTCTGGAAAATTAGTTTTTATCTAGACAGCCAACTGTACTAACCCTTCTGTAAATCATCTAAGTAATGGCAAACAAATCTTTTCTGACTAAATTAGTAAACAAGGCTACAATACTTCACATCCCAGAGACAGCATGACCACTGGAATGTAGAGACAAAACGCCCCTGAAGAAATTAAGTTATGGCAACTGGAAATCTGAAAAGAAAGCCCAAATGGCAGTATTAACAATCTGTAATATTATTAGCACTACCTGATCCTGATCCTAGAAAACCCTCCAAATAAACTTAACATATTATCTTTTGTCACCAGACAATGCTATAGAGAAAAAAAAAAATCCCAGTTTTTTACTCCTCAAATATCTCAAGGTAGTTACCCATGGAAAAAAATAAAATATGCCAGCAGTTGCCTCTGTTTCTGGGTTTAAACAAAACATTTATTGTGGACTCTCTTCTTTGTATCATTCCGTTGGTACATCAGCAGCAAGACACTAAATAACAAACACAAAGTATTTTAGGCATCTCATAACAAAGCAGGAAGCATTGCTGCCTCACAGCATAATACATTTGTGTATGATGCCAGTCAAACCTCTCTGGAAACCTTGTTGATCTTTACAACCTTATGCCCAAAAGGTAATGTTTTTGTGAGTGCAGAGGTGGCTCCAAGTGCCTCTTCTCTTCAGAAATTCTCACCACTCAAAATTAAATATGGTTCCAGTTTCCCTACCTGAAGCCATTTCTGCTGCAGTCAGGAACCTATGGCTCATTTGAAGACAGTCACTTCATTGCTAATAACTACTCTCAAAGAAATGGGAATTCATCAATTCCAAAAAGCAAAACACAGATAAAAGACTGAATACAGAACACGTGAAGTTTCTCTCAAATGTCTTCTGATAATTACCAATAATATTCAAACACTTTAGTTCTGTTAGAAAATATATGAAATATCATATATCTTGCCATGAAGAACTTGTGTATTATGCTCTAATAACTATTAACTTATTCTAACTTATTCTACATAAGAGAGAGGATAAAACAGATCCTACACAGGGTACGCAAAGGAGCTGAACACTAAGTAAAAGCACAACAAAGCCAACAGAAACCAAACCCACCACAGACTGGTATTTTATGAAGTGCTTTATTTCCCAGTTCTTTCTGCAATGGCTCAATCACTATTTTTGTTTGCAAGATCAGAATAAATGTCAGCATACCACCAAAAGTATTAGCCTGTGGTTAATGTCTGAAAGATCTTACCTTACTAATGACAATTATGCTGGCTGACTTTATGGTATCTTGTTACCACCTGTCCACAGTGAAACTTTTCCATTTTGCAGTTATTAGCTATCTCACTAGTGATCTCTCAGATCATTTTGCAAAGAAGTTCACAAGTCTGAAATAAAAGGAATGGAGACACTTTTTTCATAGATTGAACTGGCTGAATAAAAACACGTTTCACTATGAAAAAATTGGTCTTTTTACAATTGCAACTGATAAACCCTAGGCCACAGCTCCTGAAGATGGTAAATTTGGTTCCAGGGTAGTTTGCCTTTTTTTTTTTGTTTGTTTGTTTTTTTGTTTTTTTAAAGATGCCAAATTCACTTTGCCTGATCCAAGTTCACAAATGTATGGAGTACTTCAGTGCAAAAGATTTTTTGGTAGCTAGGGAACATGGATAATCATGTATTCTTCCAGAGCAGCTGGTGGCTAAGCAAGTATGGCTGTCCCTGAAAGCTGCAAAATGAGGAATTCCTTTCCCTTTCATAGAACTTCAAGAGAAAAGAGAACTGTTATATGCATTTCTTCTATGGCCTTGACATAGCCAGGAAGGCTTATGGAAGAGATCATACAATAAGTAAACAGTAAGATTTACAGTAAGTAAATCAAAAGTGAGTGATATCATCGGAAGAAATTACTTGATGAAGTTATGATGGTGCAATCCTTTCTGAAGCTCATCTAATTTACTATCAAAGAAGTCGTCTTTATCCCTCACAAATAGCTTTCTGTCCTCCATACAGACAACTAACAATTCACCACGTTCCTTTTAACAGACAATCTTGGATTTTAAGAGACAATCTTGAGACATGGAGAGAGGGGAAGAAACTAAAGATTAATTTAGCTAATGCTAATCCATCAATTTTGTATTCCAAGCAGTGCCCCTATTAGAAACCATTAAGTGCGTTACGTCACCTAGTACTCTGCCTAGATACTCTTGGTGACCAGTGCCAGATATTTTTGGTAGGTGGTGTAAGAACCCACATACAAAACTTACCTTCTAAGGAAGTCACCTTCTCATTCAGGAAAATAATCTCTGAACAGCACAGGAATATAAATCTCATTCCCAAACTCTGCTTATTTATTTTCCCAAGATTAACAGTACTTTCACCAAAGATGCCACTCACCCCAAACTTTTCCCCCTTCTGAAGCACAGCTAGATATAATGCCGTGAAGATGCTGCAACCTTAACATCTCTAAGAACAACACTACCAAAGTAGATAAAGTAGAATCTACTGCTGCAGCATCCTTTCCTCAGAACGATTCTCCCATGCTCAAACCTGTAAAAATATGGTTGGTATTCTTCTCCAGCAGAAATGTAATGGATTAGACCTGTTCGTGAGTTGAATCTGCAGCTGAGATTTACTCTAGTGAAAAGGTGAATAAGCAGAACTTGAAAGGCCTAACCAGAATACATTAAAAAATGCAACTCCTGATTCAAACAAGGTGCACTCCTTTCTATGCACTGAATGACTTCTTAAAAATTAAAATTTGATTCATTTTGTGTCCTACTTAAAAAATTAAAAGCAATAATGGCTTACAGTGATCAAAGAGAAATCAGTAAGTATTTTCCACTGTGACTTGAGTCCAGATATAAATTTCAACTACTTGATTCGATGTGAGGAAAATTAATTTATTGCTAATTAAAATAGATTAAAATAGTGAGAAACAAATACAAATTGAAACAGCACCTTCCCCTCATGCTCCCCTCTTTCCCCAGGCTCAACTTCACACCTTCACCCCCAGCTCCTCTACCTCCCCCCCGGCCTGAAGCAGTGCAGGGCAAAGGGGAATGGGGGGTTGCAGTCAGTCTGTAACAGCTCCTTTCTATTGCTCCATCCTCTTCACACTTTTCTCCTGCTCCACCATGGGTCCTCTCCACAGGCTGCAGTCCTTCAGCATAAGCCTGCTCCTGTGTGGGGTCTCCACAGCCTGCAGTCCTTCAGCATAAGCCTGCTCCTGCATGGCTCCTCTCTGTGGACTGCAGTTCCTTCTGGAAATCTCCACCTGCTCCGGCATGGGGTCCTCCATGGGATGCAAGGAAATACCTGCTCCAGCACCTGAAGCAATTCCTCCCTCTCCTCCTTTTCTGACCTTGGTGTTCAGAGGACTGTTTCTCTCACTTTCTTCCTCACTCCTCTCTGCCATGCAGCATTTTGCCCTTTCTTAAACAGGCTTTCACAGAGGTGCCACCAGCTTCATTGATGAGCTCAGCTGTGACCTGCAGTGGGTCCATTGCAGAGCTGGCTGGAACCAGCTGTCCCCCACACAGGGCCACCCACACCTGGGCACCTGCACCCAATACAGAAGCATAACCTAAAAGCTGGAGATTGAGAACTTCCTGACCCTCTCCTGTGCTCCCCTTCAAGTTGTGCCCAAACAGTCATTTGTGGGGTGCACAATGGGCCATACCCACAGACTGATCTGTATTCAAAACAATATAAGGGGGAGAAGGACAGTTATTTGTACTGATAATTTGCTGGTACACGCAGTGCAATACGGCTCTGCAGTTTTGCTGGCCTGTGTGGAGATGCAGGTGCAGAAGCAGAACCTGTGGCAGGTGCTTCCTGCAAGAACTTCTGGAATGAAGGGGGCAGTGGAGCTCACCCCAGTATCTCCCCCTCCTCAAGCAAAACGTAACAGCATCTTACATTTCAGTCATGCAACGAAACAACCTCCAGCACAATAAAGCGGAGAGGAAATTCATCCCTAAACATGGGAAACTGAGGATGATAGAACAGTTTTTTAAAAAGAAAAATTTTTGTTTCTGTGCTGCTCTGGATGGGAGAAAAAGGCAATGGGAGACAAAGGCAGAAAATTGGTAGATAAGAATGTGTTAAAACAATTCCCTCACTCCCAAACAGTGCTGAGTATGAGTACAGTGATAGGAGACAAAAAAAAATATGGAGAGGCCAGGGAGAGGTAATTTTATGGCTTATATTTATGTTCAAAGTTAGACATGCACTAGAACCTGACATGAAAAACCTGTGCACCCACCAAATTATTCTGAAGATACTGATTTAAAACTTGTAAAGCCCTCCTTCCACAGATCATCTGTTCTCAGTAGAAGTAAGGTCAAGAAGGTTCCCATTTCCTCCGTCTCCTTCCACGTACAAAACACCTCAGATGTGATAACAACTTTGTCAACAGCCAAGAACATGGAGTTGTTACACCAGTTTGCATTCAGAAGATAACTAGTGCACTGAAGATAAAAGCAAATATACACGATTACCATTCTAGCCTTTATTAGATGTGAGCTCAGAGCATAAATAGCACCAAAATCAACAATAAAAAAGTTGTATATTAAAAAAACATTTACCATTTAAAGTGAACCACTTCAGCCAGAAGAAACTGCAATCTTGAGCTGTAACTTTGAGAGCTTTCTATCTCCTGCAAGCAGCTTTTTTTACAAACTTCACTTCCTCTTCTGTTCTCCATTCTGGTCTCTTGCCGGTTATCTGGAGTACTCTCAGAGGTAAGTGATCCTGAGAAAACATCCAACACACGGTGAACTAAGAGCTAAAAGTAGAAGCCAAGGAGGAAACACCTGCACACTTCAGAAAACTGAAGAGTGTCATCTGTAAGAAACATAAATAATTAATTTCCAATTCTCTCTCCCATTTAATTTTAGCTTTAAGAGAAACATCTGTAAGAAAGTTAAGTTTATGTCTAAAAGAACAGTGACCTGACAAAGCACAACTGAATTTTTAGCATGGTCCTTTAGGAATTAAACACTGTACACTTAGATCTAGGATAGAAGATATTTTTTAGGCCAAATTTGTAGCTAATTAGCGAAACCACTGTTAAACTGTAAGTTGCGGGGAGCGGGGCAGAAATTGAGATTTGTTTTCTTCCCACTGCTGACCAGTGTTTCTCTCAAGATGTTTAAGAAAAGGTACAGTGTGAGGAGGATACTACGTGAATAGCAAGAATGCCTACTTTTACCATTATATTCTTCAGTTGCTTATTACTTCTACCAGCTCCCATTCCTAACACAGCTTAAATTACAGCATGCTTGAGGGTGACTGTTCTAGGTGCTCCTAACTCACTCGGACTACGTACACTGACCATCAAATTTTCATACATGGAAACCTCTATTTTCCCTTAAGCTGGAAAGCAGAATGCCACGAGCCATCCTTGAGGAGATAAATATGAGCAGCTCTGCATCAGGCAGAAACACAAATACAGCTCTTCTTGGGAGCTGAAAGAAACTGAAGGTTTTTCTTCTGCTCAACAAGTACTGCAGAACAGATGGCCACAGCCTCAGAATTTCTCCCTAGCTCAGTTAGAGCTCAGATTGAGACCAAATTCACAGCTGAAGGCACTGTCAGTTCTTGAGACTTGACCATTTATGACACCATTGGTTTCACTAAACTAATGCAAATTCCAAGCACAAAGAAAATTTGTCACATCTAGACTTGATGTGACACAGATTTTTACAAACAAACTATGGTTTGCAGATATTGTTATTGACATGCTGTCAAGTGACCAGGTCAGATTATGCAAATGAAAAGGAAGTGTCCTCATGTGATGGGAGAGGTGGTAAGGATTCTGGTGTCATCCCTGTTTCCCACCCTGCCCCTTCCCCTGTGCAAGTTTGGTTCTATAATTGTTCTTTTTTTGTGGGAGACCCTGAACACAGTGATTTGCAGCACAGATGGAAGATCACCTACAGAGGAACAAAAGTGCCATACCTTTGAGCCTCTGAACATGGTGGTTTTGAAGGACAGTTTGGAATGCTTCCTGTTCTGGGTAAAAAGAAAAAAAAGATTAGGAAAGGCTTTGGTTGTTTTAGGTTATCACAGGGTTAGAAGCATACACTAGTATTTCCTCATAAGAAATTTCTGCAGACATACAACATTATCCACTTTAAGTTAAAGCTTACTCTGTAAAAAGCATATATCTGAAAAGACTTCAGACAAAAGCTCTCCACCGTTTCTTTATAATACAAGCTTTCATTTACTTTAAGAAAACGTACACAGACAATACAAATATCAGGGGGCACCACTGGCCTACAGTTTCAGTATGACGTGCAAAGATGGCAATGCATGGGTGAGTATTCATTAACATTTTGGTACATACTCATAAAAACATTGAGATCTGTCCAAACACTAGGCATCTTGTCAAGCAGATCAGAGACACATAGTAATTCTAATACTTTGGAAAAGGAAGATTTACTTTTATTCTCTGTTGAAAAATCCTCTTCCTCCCACCAAAGATTGTGGGCTTTATAGAAGTCATGTCATCAACCCTTAATCTCCTCCGTTCTGTTCCTGCAGGTCCTCCCATAAGTTCTTACACACTTTCTTCATGATCTCTATGTCCTTTGCAGGCTTGTACAACTTCTTGAGTGGGCAAGCAGAAAGAACAGCTACGTCAGAACACAAAGCCAAATCATTGCTGTTTCTCAAGAGGTGCATTCCGGACTAGCACAGAGAACATTAGTCTGGAGTGAGGACACTGGGACTGAGCTCCTCCCTCTCCCACTGATCTGCCAACACACACCTCTGTTTCTGGCTCTCCTGCTGCCATTTGATTGCCATACCTAATTACATTTTAAATAGTATCTAGAAACAAAGACTATTCTACAGAGAGCAGAAGCAAGTCTCTGATCTTTCCTGGAGCCACTGAACTATCAACATTTAACCAAAAGATAGAGCTAAAATTTTAACAGTATTTTAGTGGTAGCTTATGCTGTATTGACACTGTCCCGCTGTAGAAATCCAAGTACATTAGAAAAATGACCAAATGGCAGATCCAATAGTATGTAAGTTTTTGCTCTCTAGATCCTTCATACTGAGGACCCAGAAATTAATTCTTATGAAATCACTATACTACAAACAGATTTTCATCCTCCTATGAGCCTTATCAATCTCTATCAGAAAAAAAGATCAGGAAGAGCGAGAAATTTAATTTGCTTAGAACAGCATGCTCTTGTTTAAACAGGCAGACTGTCATTAGCAGGAGCCCAGTACATGCCAAATGACCAACTGAGCTGCACTGCAGAGAGCTAAGGATGGTAGTAAAAACATGAATTCCAATTATCCACATTAAAAGATCTGATTATATGTGCCCTAAAATATTTGCATCATTTAACCTCAGTTAAGTGTAATTAAAACTGCATTAAAGAACTACATGCAAACAACTATATTCATGTCTCCATTTTCTTTTTTCCTTTTTTTTCCCCCGATACATAAAATCTCTTATGCATATATCACTTAAAACTACTATGCATCCAAAGGTAATTTTTTCCATAAAGAGGTTATCATATGCATGCCTTTCACAAGTTTTCTTCTATCTAGCACAGGCTAACGGATTACTGATGAGAATTACTCTCACAGCATCCAATGCTCCTAATTTTCTGTCCAGGGAAAACTCCTTAGGACAAGGACACTCAGTATTCGTCCTCAGAAAGCACTCCATGCTTTTTAAGTCCCTTCTCTACTAGAACAGGATGGGGCCCTAGATGACAAACACCCACTAATACTTTCTGTGATACAGCAGTACTGTTTATGATCACTCCTTTGAAGACTCTCCAGAAAACCTACCAAATCACTTCAGAAAATAAACATGTCATTTGTCACATGCATTAGAAATGGAATGAGATACTAAGGTGTAACAGCTTACATTGGAAAATAACCCCAAACAAATGCACATACATTCCTGTCATGTGATGAGATTTTTGCCTTCCCCTCCTTCTCCCCCCAGATCATACCTTAGCTGATGCTTGTTGGATAGACCTGCTGGATAGCTTCTGACCTAAAAAAATCAACACAGCCTGTTTTATACAACACTTTTTTCATTTGTTAATGAGGTGCACTATTGCTGGGAGAAGATAATCATTACTGATGGGATAGGCTCTGAAGTTTATTCCTACATAAGCTTTGTTCAGAAGGGAAGGGCAGATCAAGGAGAATTTTCTCATCAGAGATCCACGAAGAGCAGTAACTTTTCACAGCACCATCCTCAGCTATATCACACTTTCTATCCCTAACGGAACAGATTTTTCCTGCCTAACCTTCTGAGAACATATCTGTTTGAATAGGCTTAAGGGAGCAAATTGTAAGTTTGCCAACAGACAGACAAGTCAACAGCCAGCTACTATCCACAGCAAGAATTGGGAACTCAAGTGGTATGAAAGAAAAGAGGCCAGTTTCTCAATATAAAGCCCTAACAGCTGGCAGAAGTTATCCTTTTCTCCCTGGTTTCTCAAATCTTTTCAGTTGCTGTGAATGTAACAAACGTCCTCTGAAATGTGGCTGCCTGATATTCATCCAGGTAAAGATGATAAGCCCCAAAGCAAGCAAGGAAAAAACTTAATGAAATCAAAAGGAACATAGGATCCTGGGGAGACAGGAAGAAAAACTGACAGGAGCAAATCTCACCAGTGTTTACTTGTGCAGTGAACTCACCAGCTGCTTCAACAGTGTAACAGTGAAACATTGAGAATTTGGGGGCCTGAGGGCACGGGACTTGGGTGGAAGCCCTAATAAGTGTGAAGGAAGAAAGACTTGGGTGGATACTGAGCATTCTTGAGGTAGACAGAGCTGTAGTCAGAGGGATGAGGAGAGCAGCAAGTTAATTCAGTTGGGAAGAAAAGGTATATTTTCCTCAGTAACATGTAAAGGAAAAGAGTCAACGCTCCTGGGTTGAAGGTCCAAGAGGAGTTTCTTCTTCATATTAGAAGATAAGAATGGGTGTCTCAGACTACGGGAAGTCATTTAGCTGCCTCTGGTACTCACCAAAACTCAAGCAGCTCTGCTGGTTTTGAGGGCAGGACAGGCTTTCCTTTTCTTCCGTACCTTTAAATTCCTACCATGAACTCACCCTATCCACTACTGGCATAGATTCAGGAACTGCACTGAGCCTTTGCGACGAGCTCGCAATCCCTTTCCAGGGCCCCAGAGCCCCCCCCAGCGCAGCCCCTTCCAGCCCTCCCTGCAGGACCCTTGCTTTTCACACACCTTCAGGACCTTCTTCCACCTTGTCTCCCTGGAGCTGTCCTACTTGTTCTTCATCCCCAGAAACCACTGCCCTCAAGTAGCTCTTGTATTTCTCCCCATGAACCCCCATAACCACAACATAGACCATTACTTTAAAAGAAAAAGTAGTTTACATTTGAATAGGAATATGATACATTAAGTTGCTATATAAATATATATATACACATACATACACAGACATTTGTCTCTAAATTTTGTACAAACTGCAACAATCTTCATACCACATGACCACGTCTGGATTTTTGAACAGTGCAAAAAGGACTCATTAGCACTACTGGTTTCCATCCAAGAGGCTGCCAGCCTTGAACAAGAGCTACGGATGTGCGCCCTTTTATGTCTTCTCTATATTTTAGGAAAAATTATTTTTGCATGCACATACATAAGCACAGCCCTTCTTGTCAAGCCAATCAATCACTGTTATGGGTAACCAACAATGAGGATAAATTGGAGAATAATTTGTTCATTTACAGTACTGTGGAAGCTCAGGATTTCCAGGTTTGCAAAATAAACGCTTGAACATAACAACCACAAGAAAACAAAGTAAACATCAGAAAAACATCGACAATTCCAACACAAAGTAATAACCAACTACTTTGCACCAAGCTACATAGTTTTCTCTGAAAAATCAGCCTCGAGTATTCTATGCAAACAAATCTAAGTGCATTGAACTAAAAGTGAAATAACCTCTTGCTGGTAATCCTTAGCTGTAATTTATTCTTTTGAGAATAAGCATTCTCAAAAATGAGGAACAATTATCAAAAAACGAGTAACATTGAAAAAGGTGATATACTTTGGAATGCATTAGTTTAAGAAAAAACAAAGGTGATGGAATCACTGAATACAGCAGCATGGAAGGAGGTACCCGTTCTGGTATATAGTTACTGAGTTGGAAAAGAAAAGGTGACTGCTGCCTGTGAGCTCCAGAACTATGACTGCAGCAGAGAACATCCATTTTGGACATATTTTCACAATTAACAACAACAAAAAAATCCCCAAAGGGTGAACCTTGTGGGATTTTACCTACCCAGAAATGAGTAAGGCATACCACAAAACAAGTCAGTATAGAAACTAAATATGAAAAACTCTAAAGAACTGGAGATTCTCTATGCACTTGCACGATAAAATACCGACTCTTATTTAATAAGAGCAGGATCCTGTTGGAAAATTCTAATTTAAGCTAACCCATAAACATTAGCTTTAAATGAACAGCATTAACAGTGTTAGTTAACCTCACAGAAGTTAATATATTTTCAGGTAAGACTAAGATATAGCACCTACCTAACAGATGCTGCATATAAAGGTATTAGGAACCCAAGTTCAATGTGAGACTTTTGAAAGTTTTAGCTCTAAATACTCAAAAGAAAATTAAAAATTAATTTTAAAATAGCCACTATTTAGATGATGTTTGTGAATGCCTTGAACTTATGTTAACAAATTTAACAATTTAAAAATTTTAATCTTCAATGTTCATATAATATTCCTAACACTTTCTCCTCTAAAAAAATGAACCAATCTTTTTCCTGTTTTGTTTTAAGTCTGAAAAAGAGAAAGTCCTCAGATTGCATTCTTGTACAGCATGCATACAAAAATATCTAATTTTATGATCAAGTTCTCAACCTCTTAGTAGCAACAAATAACAGAACTGCTGATACTGCTGTATACAAAATACTCTGAATGTTGCTCTAAGAATTCAACATCTGAAGCAAACAATGTCATTGTTTAACTGGATATCTACATTGGCATCAGTTTCATTTCCTGCTTTAAATGGATTCCAAATTATTTGTAGGCGTATTTTTTTCCTTAAAGAAACATGTTTGTCACAGATTATGCAACTCAGTGCTTGTCACTTATTATGGCTTTGGCTTAAATATTGCTAAAAGATATTTCTTTATCTTATTGTTTTTTAAAGATACCTGGTAATTATTTTGAGTAATACGGACCACTTTAGTCTTAGAACCTGCCACTGTTTAAAAAGATGAACTTGTTTTCTGAATGTTATAGTGACAGCACACTTGCACATATTGCTTGGATTTATACTACTTGCTTTGTTTTCTTGGGCCTCTCTTCGTTAGTGATGTATCCATAAGCCCTACATCACGAACAGCAGCAGGTTAAATCATATTTACCTGAGCTGATAACGCTAAGTGCACAAAGCAAAAGGTAGATAAGCTGAAATGGCAGCATCAATCATTTTCCATGAGACAAGACTCCTGCTTTTAGTTGTTATGACCAACTGCTAACACAGTACCACTGCAAAGGCTGCATGCAGCAATGAACCTCATTATAAAGCCAGAACATAAGTTTAAAGATGTCTAAGTTGAAAACATTCACCGTTACAATTCACACACTTTTTGTCATTATACAACCTTACGTTCACCTGGCAACCTCACCTTTCTCCTCTCCTTGATCTTCACACCATTAACATTACGATCGGGTCAAAGTTGCATTTTCTTAAGCATCCATGTCCTTCATCGCTTTGAAATTAAGCATCTTGGACCTTTGTTTTGTCACAAAACCATTGCTGTATTGATACACTTTGTTGTTGGATTCTGTGGTCTCGGAGCTGGCAGATTCTATGGTTTCTGTAGTGCCATAACAGTCGAGGGTCTCAAGGAGAAAAGCAAACCCAGCATTGTGATCCACGTTCTAAAGCTAAGGAATTAAATTGTGGAAGACCTTCAGAAATGTCGACCAAAATGGGCCATTTGGTTAGCATCCAAATTACTCAAAACTTGAAATAGAAGAGAGAGGTGGTGTTCCACAGGGCAACTGAATGTCCTGGAATTGGCAGTGAGCCACATCAGTCATAAATCAAAACAGCTGTCTGTCAGAACTAGTGTAAAATATGCCTAGTCTGAATGTCACAATACAACTTAAAAAGAATGGCATTACTTTGAGAGCACCTGCCTTTCCTTCCAAGACATTTAGAGTTCTCCGGTTTGAAAAATCCTTCCAGGCTTCACAGATTTAAATAAGTGAGGAACTATGGCAGTCTCTGATTTTATCTGGCTCCATAGACAATGCTTTTTCTCTTGGCTCTTGTTTAACTTGGCTCACACAGATAACACCCTCTGTATTTTCTTCAGCTTAAAAACAAAACAAAAATCAAACATTGAAGTTCACACTCCACTGATAACGCTTTAGCCCCAATAACTGTATGCATTTAAAAGAAAAATATTTCAGGAACTCAAGTTAATAGGTAAGGCATTTGTGAAGTTAGTTTGACAGCTAGTTGTGTCATCTACTGTGCTATAAGACACTGCAAGTTGACATGAATTTACTGCAGTAAGGGCCCCCTCAAGTAAGAATATTTTGAAGATTTTATTAAAAAAAGTACATTTGGAGATATAACATTACTCTCACACAAAATGTCTTTCCTCTTTCCCATGGAAAAATAAAGCTAACATTTTTATTTTTTTTCTTTTCCAGGGGAAAGGAGGAATGGAAGTGCTATTGCTGAAAAAAATTAACTCTAAAGCATCTTGGATTTAGAGAATGGCTTACACTTCAGGCATGACTGGCCACTTCTCAATGACTGCACAAACATTTTCAGCAGGAAATAGCTTATTCTTAAGTTAGCACTTGGACAAGAGGAAAATCCAGAACATACAGGATAATTTTAACCAATTGTGCATGTGCATCAGTGTATGCACGCACACAGGAGAAAAAAAAATCTTGAAATACACACTGACTGAACTGCTAAGTTCAAGTATGTGGTGTTTCCTCCAAATAAGCCCTGTAACATTATTCTCTCTTCAGTCTAGACTGTTTTTTTTCCTCCTTCTCTCCAGACAAAGAACTTGCCTCTGAGGGGAAAAAAAAAAAAAAAAAGCATCTGTGCATTTTATAGGCAACTCCTCCACATAACTTAGGAATGGCACCCATATTCTCACAATTTCCAAATTCAGGCTGGTGATGATAGACTGAGACCTTGAGCAGAAAAAAAGGAACTCCCGAAGGAACAGTGAGTTTAGTCCTTGCAGTTATAGAATTTTATATTTTACTACATTTCTTGAGTGTAAAATAGTAATTCTTTAAAAATTCACTTACAATACTCATCACTTACAAAAATTTTTGAGAGGCATCAACATCTAGATTGAACAAATGGGTTAAACAACTGAATGGAGGAGGTGCATTTGATAACCTCTCTGAAATTCATTTACCCTGAATGAAAACAGAATTTCTCAGGAGATTAGCCAAATTCAATTATAAAAGTTATACAAACATTTGACTACAGCAGGCAGAAAACCCCTTAAATTTAACTTTGACAATACTGCCACAGTAAAATATCCCAATATTACTTTAACACGTATGAATTTCAGTATATTTCCTCATGTACCCTTTATTTTCTTTTTATTTCTTCATGTAGTCTTATATTTCCATTTTCAGAATATTACAGAATTATAATATAGAAATAATAAAGCATTGCACAGCTAACATTTCAGACTCTCTGGAAAGTCAAAAGGATATGTTGCACTGATCTAGATATGCTCCATATCTAACAGGTTTTCTTCACCAAGAATTAGAAATCATTCTTTGAGAATGCAAGCTTTCATTCTCAATCAGGTTCCATGGCTGAGAATTCAAAGACTATATCTATATTTGATAACAATGGGTTTAAGGAGCCTTCTATTTTGATAGAAAGTTATTTATGGTGTTTATTGTGTATTTTTTAAAAAGTATTTTCAAACAGAAGTATGTAATTGCTTGGAATTTCAAACTCCTCCAACTGTTCACTGCTAAAGCATATTGATGACTACAGGATCCTAGTAAAAGTTTATTAAAATTCAGAAATCTGCTGGGATGGTGCAAAGAAAGAAGTCATGAAAAAACCCACATTTCTTTCCAAAGAGTTCTAACTAGATTCAATATTGGTTATTTTCTATTCTTATTTTTCCTTTAAAAAAAATATTTTGAAGATTATAATTTTAGATAAATATTAGGACTTTTGGCAAAAATATTGTGTTCATCAAATAAGTTGGTATTTGGTCAGAGAGTGATAAGCAGTTTAACTAAGTCATCTTTTTACAGCAAAAACTAAGTTTTTGGTTTGGGGGGGGTTGTGGGTGAGGTTTTTTTGTTTGTTTTTTACAGTCAGCATGTTTTCACAGTAAAAACTAACTAGAATCAGCTGAAACAAGTCTATGCTGGAGTTCCCTATTATCAACACATTTCTCCTTTCTTCAAGACACACAGAACAAAATCTACCGTATTTTCTATATTTACATATTATTGGGAAGACTGCAACTTACTAAGTGCTGGATGGCTGTCCACAATCCGTACTGGAATAGTCTGTACATCTCCCAAGAGAATTTGATGGACTCCTCCTTCTAGCCTTCTGGAGTCATCTGCCCCTCCAACTGCTACCAACTGGCCCATGGTGACCAGACTCTGATCAGAGCTAGGTGGAGTCCCAAAAGCAGAGGCTGCAGCGCTATGCTGTGTTAGGCCAGCACCTGCTTGCAGACTGTGTCCCTGACTAAGTACTAGAGAATGGTTGGTTATTGCACTCCCTATGGAATCCAGGAGACTTGCAGGGCTGGGAGGGGAATGGTTATTTACAGCTATCAGGGCTGTTGATCCATTTGTGGAGGTAAAAGTTGACTGCAGCTGTAATCCCTGTGAAAGAGAAGGCAGAAGTACTAACATACCAGTATTTATAGCAGGAGGAATTTGCATTTAATGACACGTATTTTGCAGTGCTGGAACTGGATAGCTTCTGACTTCCTATACATCATCTCTTTTGAACAGTCAATCCCAGCAACCCTAGGCTAAAGTTGTATTAGAAAACAATTAGGACAATGGTATCCAGCAGCTTCTAGAAGACTACTTAATGACCATAAAGCTCTAATTTTGGATTGACATTCCGTTTCAAATCATTCCCCAATACTGCCCATTCCCACAAGAGGTGGGCACTAAATCTAAGCATACTGCTTTAAAAAAAGAGAGTGAGGTGGAGCCAGGCTGTCTTCAGAAAGAGAGCAGAACAGCACCTTACTGCAGACTGTATTTCTAGGGAAGAGATCATGCATTTCATTGGGGTTCAGGAAGTATGAAGATAGCTTTTCAAAGAAGTAGTTAGGGAAGACAGCTAAAAGAGAGCCAGCTTTGAAGGGAGACGAGCTTTAGAAGAAGCTCTTTTAGCATGACATTCTTATTCCCACTCTTCAGCCTTTCATCCTGAAAGATCTGAGCTGGGAGCAGTTTTAGGATTTTAACATATTTTCTTAAGAGGCTGGAGGAGGATTTAAAAGAAGTAAGTAAGACTGACTTATCTCCCCTCAGTTTTGCAACATTTTCATCATGAAATAACTGGACCATGTGGAAAATGAATAGGTGCTTGGTTTGAGGCAGAAGCCCACTACCTTCATCTTCTTGGTTTTGCCTTCACAAGAGACCCTAACTTCAAAGTGTCAAAAGATGGTAGTGGGATCCCCTGCACCACAGCTATATGCTAAATGTGACATGCAAGAGAGGCCAAAGTAAGAGTTGACAGCTATTTCAAAGTCCGTGTTACCTAGCCAGTGTTTGGAATCATTAGCTGGGAGGGAACTTGAGGTTCTCAGCTCGCCTTCAGCATTCCCAGCGCAGAACGTTTCAAGTTCTGTAAACAACTTGACTGTACCTGAAGTTGTGCAAATATCTTGGGCTGAAGTGAAGAGAGTGAAGACAACAGCTGAGCTGTTTCTGGTAGCAAGGACTCCCCGCTCTGGTTAGCTTCTGTTTTGGTGATGACTGACTCCCCTGCTGAGCTCCCTACAGTGCCACAGAGAGGAAGCAGACAGTTATGACAAATTTCTTCTTCCCATTTAAAAGCCTCCCCTGCAAACTGAACAAACCCCTTCAATCTCAATATAGACATATAAAAGACATGTATATACATATATGCTGTTCTCTTTGCAGAAGAACTTGGAAGCTAAAGAAAAAAGGCTGGGTATGAGAAAAAGACAATACTGTAGGAAGACTGTATGTGCCTGTTCAGAGTAAAAAAAAGAAGCACCAATAAATCCGTTTTGGAGAACAAAGTAATTGCAACCTACCCTGTGCTTTGAATTTCTAGATATAACATAAAAGCTGAAACATTTCTATCAAAGAAGCAATCAAATAATTTGACAATACATACACCTCGGTAAGGGCTCAATAACAGACAGGCATCAAAAGAAAGTGCTGTCTTCCAAAATAAAAATCTACACAGGAAATTCTCTAAGTCTCACCACTCCCTTCCAAACATCTTTGTGGAATTAGGATAACTTCTATGCAATATCACACCAAAAGTCCATTTATCTGGAGGCCTTTCAGCCTACAGATTACATCATATCCTCAAAATTCTTATTTAATGCAAGAATGACAGACTTCATTTCCTGAAGACTTGTAAAAATTGAGATTCACTTGTAGCAATTCCTGCAAGAAAACTTCCCATGGGATCATTCCATTTCCTGTTTGAGCCACCCAGAACATTTTGTATAAGATTTATCCAGACACAAGTAGACATTGCTTAGCCTCTTAGTTCGCAGTTTCACTGCTATAACTGCAAAAGAAGGGCTTGCCCTGTGCATGTAGTTTAGTCTGGTGAATGGAAAAAAATTGAGAAAGATCAATCACAGAAAGCTTTCCAGCAGGAAATCATGCAAAAGTTTCCAGCAATCTAAGTGAGAGGAGATACATTTTTCAACATATATACTGATTTGCAAACTCTGACTCTTTATCGTAACTGACCATAAGATACACTCTATAAATCTTGAACACAACTACTTTAAATATTTAGGCTTTTTTTAATACTATACAGAGATCCCATATGCATATGTGAATATTCACATGTAGGAAGAGATGGTAGTTCTTTCCTTAGGTTGTATTCTACACCAACATGTCTAGGAATAAAGCTAGTAGTTCAACTCCTAATCTACCCACTCCTTACACTGCATGGGCATTCAGTATGAATGCCAGAAGTTAAAAAAAAAAAATAAAGATACATATACACAGGTACTTTATCTCACTTGTCATTATACTTCATAAAAGATGTAAAAGGGAACACACAAGTTTGATAGCTACAGTGATTCTTACACCTAGGAGAGAACAGAGAAAGCTGTATCACATGGAGATATGGAGTTCTGCACAACAAGAAAACGAACAGCTGGGTTTAGTTCTGTTATTCTTTGATTTCTTAAATGTAAATTTGCCCACATTCAGCACAAGTTGAAATGAAAAAAACCCATATACAAACAGTAGTTTGAAAAGTCAGTGTTTTTCCTTGCTACCACTTCACATACATTAATGAGAGCTGATTTTTTCAAAGTCAGGCTTCTTTTTTTTCTTAGACTTGCAATACTATTATAAACATGTGTTTGCAATGTGTACAAACACATACACACATATTTAAGTGGAGACAAGACACACTGGAATTAGAATATCTGCTTATATTCACTGAATTAGTGCACATGTGCAGAAAACTAAACAAATCCAATTCTCTAGCTTCCTTTGAAACTCAGTATGTCACTGGATGGATGTTTACACATTTGATAGGCTACTTTGCCTTAGAAAATTATCTGTGAAAGACAAATAAAATAAGAATTGGTTTTCCTGAACCTTCTCCAGCATTCAGGCAGTTCATACCAAAAGTCATCCCTGCTGAGCTCTATCACAGCTGTCGAAGGCACAACTATTCTATGCCTCTCCATAAAAGCGCAGTAATGGAAATATTAACATAGACATGCAAGCTTAATCACAGCAAGTCTGCTCATATTGCAAATTCCTTTTTTCCTAAAAAAACAAGACTTCCTTCAAAAAGAGGTACACTATTCAAACTGAGCCTAAAAATTTACCTCTTGTCCTCTGACAGTTGTCAACACTGAAATTCTTACCCTAAGAGCACCAAGCGTACATGATGCTTTTCAGTTCAAATTGATCCACTGCAGCAACAGCTAAAATCAGGGTTAAAAAAAACCCAAACAAAACAAAGCCCAACATTGGCTTATTTATTAACTGTAAATGCACTGGTATACGTGGAACTGCTCCACGTAAATCAGGTTCACCAAGTCATTTAGGAGAAATCACACAGTGAGCCAAACCTCTGGGGTTTTATTTTTCCTGCTACAACAAAGGTAAGAAAAAGATCAGGGAGTGACAGGGGCCAAAGAGAAAAGAAACCCAAACAAATCATGACTTCTTCAGGCAAGAACCACAGTGGAGGATAACTGTCGACATGAGTAAATCTTTAAACATGACAACTGTGGCAGTACCCCTTTGGTCCCTGTAGACTTCTCTATCAGCTGTCTGGAAGAAAAAGTAGGCACCACCATGTTCCAATTAAATGAGGAAACAAGCTGGCAGTGCCACTGAGATTAAAAACATCTAAGAAGTCTGCAGCATTATCTTAATGATTGCAAACAATCAGGCTCTTCCACCTTGCTGCAATCATATCCCTGCTAAAAGCCAACAACTTTCCTGATGCATTTCATATCAAACCTATTAAACAAGGGATGTGGAAAGCATCCACAAACAGGCAGGAAAGTTCTTTTGGTGTCACACTAGACAAAATATCCTTGAAACCTGGAGAAAAGGGCAGAATAACCTCATTTTAAATTTATTATCAGCCACTATGATCCAGCGGAGCATCTCAGCCTATGTGTAATCCTAACTATGTAAGTAGCAAGTAGGTATAGTTACAAACACCTGCATTTTGTTTTAGTACATGTTTTGAAGTCAAAGTAATAGTAGCAGGAACCCACTTTCAACAAAGGAAAAATAGTGTAACTAGCCTCTTCAAAAAAAAACAGACCTTCGACCATGAACACATAAAACCAAGTTTCTATAGAAGTCTACACTCTGGTTTTGCAGCAGAGTGGGAAAAAGTTTAATACTTTCTTAGGTGGCTCAGCAATCGCTGGGAAGAGATGCTACTTTGGCTTCACACATTAATAAAGACGTTACACCACATAAAGAATGAAGAAACATATCTCACAGCCCTGCTGCCACTAAACACCTGTGTTCCTATTTCTATTCTAAGCATTAAGAAAAACGGAAAAGAGTGCTCTCAATTCTGGTGACAGAAATACAGCGTTTGTTGTTCAGGGCCTGATCCCAGCAGTGGAACTCATCAAGCCAATGACTTTGTGAGAAGCAGGAATCCCAATATGCATTCAAGTCCTTTTTAGCAAGGTGTTTAAGCATGTGTGAAGCACAAACCATCAAGGAACTCAAGTACCCAGTTGGCTTCTGGGTATTGTGTACCCTGACAGATATATCTGTTCAGTAGGAATTTAATTCTGTCTACACAGGTGTTATTAGCACCTTCATCCAAGGCAAAATGTTCTTTCCGCATAACCATCCCGTTGAAATCTCCAGCTGCTTGAGGATGCTAAATAAAAGCCAAATTTATAATTTTCATACTCCTGCCAACCCCACCATGACTACACGTATTTTTCCACACATGCAGTCAAATAGTTAAAAAAAGTATGCCAAAATAGACACACCAAAATAATCCTTCTTAAGTTCAGCTGAGTGACAGAACATGACAACAACCTCTCTGGAAGGAAACCAAACTTCTGTGACATAGCTAATAAAACAAATCACATTTGGAGACAGCTAGGTTATTAATGCAGTCCTACCATCTGAAGGTGGTGACGCAAACGTAACAGTCACTGTTTCTGTGAGAACATTCCCACTGTCTGTGGTCCACTGCAGCTGAAAGGAAAAAGATCTCAGTTCTCAGACAGGGTGCAAGTTTGTCTACTACAGGAACATAGGCTCAATACAGGACCCGTAGGAAAACAGTGTCTAAAACCACACTTTCTTCTTTTTGTACAACTATGCATTTTGGGAGCTCTTGGTTTACCAAAAAAAAAAACAAACAAACAAACAAAAAAAAACCCCAAAAACAACTGTAAAAGATTTTTTAACGTGCACTATACCAGGAAGGCTAAAGTCTGCTCATGACAGTTCAAAGACTTTAAAGTTAGAAAATAGTCAAACCATTTGGCTAACCAACAAGTACCACCCACTCACCTGGGCCAAAAGCAGTGTAAGGAGAGGGAAAAGACTGATGACACAGTATGATTTAACAGCACAGTTTGTCAAAGCTGACTTTAAATCAGCAATTCCTTAGCAGTCAGCCTCATAATTGGGAAAATTAGGATCACTGTGCATCGCTTATTACTCAATAGGTGGAAGAAAATTAAGGAAGAACATATAAGAGTTACTGAGCATTCTGAAGTATCTACTTCATGCTAACTTCACTTGCTATAAAGTGCATTTATTAATATTTACACATTCAAAATGTTCTGCAAGCCCTAATTTAGACTGCACCTGAGACATACTTCATCTCCATTTTTCAGATACGGAAAAGTAGTAGTAACTTCTCCAGAACATAGACAATGACAAAGCCATTAATAGAATTTTCTGATGCGTGCCAATTTTCCTACACCACATGGCTTCCAGTTCATGCAGTCATCATGAAGTGCTAGTATTGTATAATTTGTCAATCAACTAATAGCAATCTAATGCTGATGAGATAAATACCGAATAAGGTCAGAAGGTTTTATTCACATTTAATCCAATCTTGCTCAGCCAGAGATTCCACTGAAAATATTGCTGCTGGAAATATAAAGTCATAGAGAATTTTGGATGAAATACAGCTAAGTGGTAAAAATTAAAAATAAGATTTACAGTATTTAACTCCAAAAATCAAAAAGAAACACAAAAGGCCAATGTACCGTTGCTGGGATACTTTCTGAATTATACACCATCTCGCCATTCCTCAGGGACTTCTGCACTTCATGAATGTGGTTCTTGATGTCATTCACAGTGGGGAAGAAGGACAGGTTATGTCTTTCTGGCACTTCATCAGGCTTGAATAATTCTCTTTCCACATACTTTCTGTCACGTTAAAGGACATTAAAATATGCGTATTTAAAATATATTGTGCTATTTCCCTCTGATATAGACACTGCTACCTTCTCCCTCCCCTTGTTGCAATGACATGACAAGAGCAAGCTAGATGATCTTCTGACCCAGATCTTTGTGCATCTGCTACAGAGTTTGGAATTAAAAATCCCCATTTATTCAACTAACTTTAAAGAGGACAGCAGCTCTTAGTGGCTACCTACAACGAAATGGAAAGAGAAGACAAAAGTTGGGAAAAACAGATTCTCATGAAATATAGGAAATATATTCAGTAATGCATCAGCGCTGCCATTTAGCTGCAAACCAAATTAATCAAATGCAAAAGTAGATACAGCACTACAGATTGAGAACATGCCAGACGGTTCTGTACCTTAGTTGCTTCCTCACTGCATAGACCTGCTCTATTCCCTGAGACACCAGTTCTCGGATCTTGTCTGCCACTTGAGGATGAAGTCGGGAAGGCAGAGTACAGTTCTCATCTCTAACAACTTCCTCCTCCTCCTCAGGAGGAGACACAGAAAAATGGGACGGTGAAGAAGGGAGGCAGGAAGTTTCCATTTCATGATATTGGTGGGCTTGCTGAGTGGGTAGCTGTACATACCACCTGGCAGGAAGGAAAGAGTTTCTACACACAGTTCTCCAGCAAAGGCAAAAAAATTAGTCTCTTGTGGGAACAGTCTGACAATCACAACCAACCTAGTTAGAGTGACTTAAGTTTTTACAGCTCCTGAGCTGGAAGATACTGCCTTTCAGAGCTCAGGGCCCGCTCACATCTTTCAATACAAAATAAACCAGCTCAAACCCCCAAATACAACAACTATTTCTATCTATTCCCTGCATGAAAACATCTGCCGAAGTTCCACAGCTTGGTGCTTAACACGTTTACCAAATTAAATACTCCAGAGCCACAGAAGTCTTACTGACATTGTGTAATTTTTTACTATTGATATTAAGCAAGAGCCTTAATAAAGTGACTAAGTAAAAAATAAAGCAAACCAAGCAAATTACTGCTCTTTTTTGCTTCATTTGTCAAGATAAAGAAAAAAGTGGAAGTTTCACCTGAGGACACCGCCAGCATCTATCAAGTTCTTCTTCAGCATGTTGAATGCTTTCTCCTGCTCCATTCTTATGATTTTCTTGTCAATTTTAGGGTCAGTAGGAACTCTGTATTCTGGAAACTTTTGAACCTTTTTAATATAGATCCTTCCAAGGGGCGGGGGGAATAAGAAAAAAAATTCTCCTTCAGTACACTTTGCCTTCAGGGGGAAGGCAAAAACCCCACCTACTTTGTATCAGATATTAGTATAGAAAAAATTCAAGCAGACTGTTGCAGGGGGTGAGGAGCCTCTAAGAGAACTGTAGAATTGTTAAGGACACAGCAACAGAGACGGATGCAGATGGATACAGATAGACACACTTCTGTTCCAGTCTGGAAGCCACTCAGCCAGAGTGATTTTGCACCTCAGCAAAAATCCTCTGTCCCTCAGTATAGTAAAAAGCACAACACCATTGCTGAACAGGCTGTAGTTCACCCAGCTTGAAGCCAGAATTGAGCACATACATACCTAGCTGCAACTGTCCAGGTAAACACACTCTTAGCTCAGTAAAAACGGAACAAGCACCCAGGAGGATGCTCAAGGACAAGGGAAAAAACCATTAGTGTTGGATAAGGAGAAAGTCGCCAGTGAACAGGAAGAGCTGTAACTCCTTCAGCAAATAGGACATCTGCTAAATTAGGATGATTGACTGATATGAGTGCAATTAAAAGCCTGAAGGAAAAACAACAAATAAGATGACAAAGTTTTAGGACCAAGAATGGTCACTAAAGGACACCACAACAACTAACTAATGCTCAGGTAGAGAATGATTCCCACTTGTATTTCATATCCTGATGTACTGCTACTTTGCATTCAGGCAACCTATCAAATCTCAGCCTTATTCAGTTTAACAGGACAGTATTTCCTCCTTCCCTCTAAATGAGTATCAACCTCAAGTTATCAAGGAGACAAAGCTAAGAGCTACAGTGCATATCGGCTACCACCCCCAAACAGTGCTCTGTCAAGGCTCACAGAAAGAATGCTTTCTTAGGACGCTGAGTAGCTCTTCCAGCTTTATAGACAATTCTTACCTTGCTGGACAAGTGGCTTTGTACAGATGGCCAGAAGTGCTTTCCTGCTCACCAGCTTTTTTGGGCTGGAACCCTTTCCTCCTTGGCCCATACTGGCACTCCATTACAATGGCTCTGCTTCCTGGGAACAGAAAATAATGCACTCTATTTATTCAAGCAACCACTGAAGCCATTACAGTAAAACAGTAACTACAGAAAAGATGAGAGTTCCGAAACAGTTATTTCTGTTTACCATCAGACTCTTCAGAAGGCAGAACAGTTAAGCGTAGCAAGCATTCAAATACAGTGTAAATGCTTCTCTCACAGCATGTAAGGAACACAGAGCATTTTCAAAGCATTTCCCAAACTTATTACACCTCACAACACTCCTGCAACACATGAGGGCAAAATATTGGATTCTGCCCTGGTGAACACCAATACTTTACAAGATGAGCAGCCTTACAAGTTACCAAAGGAGCACAATGCTGGTAATAAACATAAGAGAAGCAGAATCCCCAAAATAACCGAGAAAATCTACAGCTGAAATCAAAGGTCAGCAGCTATTTTCAGCCTCCTGTCTTAAATCAATACTTCAGACCACACTGTCCCATAAATTCTTACTTGCAAGTCTGACCTATCTTATCTGCTAAATAACACTGTCTCAGTGTGGCATACCCACACAACACCGGACAGGCTTAAACAAATATTGCTTAGCTCTAAACTTGAAGTAAGTGAATTCTTCCAGTCAGACCTCTAACGAAAGGGGTAAAAGGCATAGCATTAAAGTGGTCAAGAAAGGAACTTCTTCCAAATTTCTTCCACGTCATGTTTAGTTATCTTTTATTTATAATTCAAATACTCCAGTATGCAGGCAAGGAGCTGTCTATACCACAAGTGATATAACCAAAACCTTTTTAAGTATCACAACAGCAACATAATGTGTTTCCGTAAGATATCCAATGATTTATTGCCTTAGAGTGTGACATTAATTAAAAAAAAAAATTAAAAAAAATCAGTGCAAATAAAGAAATAGCAGATTTAAAAGAGAATTATGTATAACAAACAGATATCTTGTCTCTTTTTAAAAAACAAACTTAAAATCAAAGTTCTTAAAATCAAAGTTCTAGGATTGAAAAGACTTCAACAGCTTTAAACTAGTCCTTGCTAATATGAATCTCAAAAGCAATTTGATGGGACCCTTGTTTTACAAAAGTATCAACTATCCAAAACTCTTATTAAAAATAACAATCAAGATTTTGATGATTAGTGCATGTTTTACACTATAGGGAGCTACCCAGCTTCTCTATGTTTCCTCACCGCTGAAGCACAGCAGGGAAGGTATTACAGATTGGTTCCACTTATGCAGAAGGGACAAATTTATTGAGAACAACACTTTTGTCCTGCACAGTTTAGAATTCAGTTATCTGGGATTTAAACTGCAGTTCAGTAAATCAAATTTACAGTCTCTGCTCTACAGGTGTAAAGGATTTTAATGAATTTCATAGAGGAGTTATAAACTAAATCTAAACGTATTGGAAAAGCAACATGTTAGAAATATACATGATGCCTGTTTGTGGGTCTGAGCAAAGCAAAAAATATTACAACTTAATTATCTGAGTCTCTATTAGTCTACAACATTTTAAAGAAAAAAAAAAAAATCTATGTGTGCTTTTGCTCTAAATACCTTACTGTAGGGTAAGTCATTTATCAGGCAGATCTTACAGGAAACTAAAGATGTCTCATATGCATTTTGGGGAAAAAATAAAAGTGTAAGTTGTTTTGGCTTTGTTCTTAGCTTTCTTACACCTCACAGTTTATGGCTGAAGCTTTAAAACTGGTGCTAACATTTAACTTTTTCAGTTACTTTCAGAAAAAAAAACCCCAACAACAAACCAAGCACATAACCCACATTCCAGTCATTTATGATCTTTATGTAACAATTAAAACCTGTTCATTTCATATCCAATGAACTCTTAGTAATTTCACATATGCATTGCATGACCTAAGTATGTAATTAGCAATCTGTGAAGTCTGCACATTCATTTAAAAAAAATAAAAATCTGTCTGCTGAGGTATGTCGATGTTTATTTCGCTTTTTAAATTTGATTTTTTTTAAAGGGCGCCATTTAAATAGTTTATTGGCTCCTGTGGAACAAACTCTTCAAAGGATCTCCAAGTTAGGCAAGAATACTCGAACAAGCTCTTACCCTTATGAGAACTTTCACGTCCTGATAGAGCATATGTGACCTCCATCTAAAGATCTCATCACAAGAACCCCCATCAAATGGTACTTAGCTAATTTATTTCTAAAGAACAAAAGGAATTAGTCACAACAAAACATAAGCCTGTGGTTTCAGGGAAACAAGCTCCTTCAGATTGTGTCACCCAAGCTGCTCTCTTTTTATGTTTGTGCCTTGACTTTATCAACACTAAGGAACACCGTAAAGATCCTTCTTTATGGCCAGCTGGCAACTGACGTTGAAATTTTGAAAGTAGTTATTAAAACAAAAGTTAGTTACCTGCATTGACAAAGGGGATCCCATCATATGGGACATACTGAGATTTCCACATCAACCGTGTGGCGGGTTTGGCTGGGCTTGGAGACTGGCGCGTCCCCCACACACTTTGTGTTTGCTGCTTGTGTAGCGTTAGAACACTCTCTAATTCTGTCTCGCTCACACAATAGCCGCGGTACGAGTCCCCAATTTTCTGCATGGAAAGGAGGTGAAATAATAGGATTATTCACCCAGCTGACTGCTGAACATTACACAAGAAAAAGAAAGCAGTCAGGGACTCTGGCAAGTGAGGACACAGGCTCAGATTTTTGGCGTTTTGTGCTTTTTTTTTCCCCCACACTAGTATCCTCACAAATAGATATACCACAGGATCTAACAGCAGATCAGTCCCCACCGAGGTCAGGAGTTTGTCAGCCCTCCAAGACCCTAAGTACACCAAAAACCCCTGAAAAGATTACAGTTACTGCCAACTCTGATTTCCATAGGACAACTTCACTCCTGTTGTTTCCCCCAACACACACTTCAGTGGCAGTCACCTCCTAGGCAAATTTGTCTTAGGCAAACATTTTCACTTGACTCCCACAGAGAATCTCTGAAGCACCAAAAAATGTCTATGCATCTACTTCAACACACACACGCTGTACTGAGCTGGAGCAGGACACACCTGTTTGTACCACCAGTAGCCGCCTCACCACTTAGTGCACTAACTTTGAATTGAATGTCTCACATAATATCCCTCCCAATCTTCAAGGCACTCTTGATTCTCAACATTACACAGAAACGTAATATACCAGATTTGCCATTTGCAAACTGATGATGGTTTCAATTAACTCTGCTAAGCTCTGGGCAACTCCACAAAAACTACATCTAACTTGACTCAAAGTAAAAAAAAAACCCAAACGAAACAACAAAAAAAAAAAACACAAAAAACTTGCTGACTTGGCAACATCCCCTGTGACAGCTGTTCAGCTACTCAAAGCCATCACATCAAAGCACTGGGACAGAGAAGAGCTTTCCATCCAAATTCGGAACACCATGCTCACTTCTGTTCGTATGCAGCTCAGGATCAGGCTGACCAAGCAGCTGGAAGTAACACCCAGAGTAGATTGCCAGCTCAGCCTTACAGCATATCTGTGGGGCAAATGCATGGTGAATAAGTACTAAAGTTTGATGGATCTATTTTGCCACCTTCAATGACAGAGCAGCTAGATGTTTAAACAATACTGACACCAAAAGCAGCAACAGTGTCTTTCCAAGATTATTATCGCACAAATACTTTAGTGACAACTACATAAAACCTGCCTCATAGTCATCTAAGAAAAACAAAATGTCTGTGGTTAACAAGACCTAAAGTCAACAAAAGAACAAATGAACACCTTGTGAATGAACTGGGCCAGCACGGTGTTACTGCTAGCGCAAGCCCAAAAGCAAAGGGTTATGTATGCACCGGCTGCGTGAGTCATTCTGAGATACCAGTTGCTTACACTTCAGCAGCTCACTGCACTGCAAGCACACTGCTCCAGCAGTTAAGAAAGTCTACATAGGCTGCACTCACACAGCTGGGGTGAGAAAGAGGAGCTGGCAATTGTTTAGCCTGAAATTATAAATAACATTTCTGTCCAAAACTTGATTTGAAAAATCCAGGAGAAGCAAAGCAGCCTGAGAAGTACCAGAAGTGCCTTCTTTACAGAAACCTAGGATGCCCCCTTTTGCAAGAGGGATTACAGTACCACTCCACAGAGTGAATACTGCATGACCAGCATTTTTCTTTCCACATCTTATAGCTGTCACTATAAATAGGTCATTGACCTTATTCTAGGGAGATGAGAGAAGACTGATAAAACTGTTGAGCCAGAAAAGTAGCGATAACACTTAAGGCACTGCCTCCTAGTCTGGCTTTCCTTCTGCACAAGACAGATCATTTTCCCAAAATTGGTGGGAGGGAAGGAGAAGAAGAAAATCCTATAGCACATAGGATCCCTGCTCTCTAGGAGCTTCCCAAGTAGGAACAAATGGACAAATGAGACCATCTGCCCCACACAAATAAATGAACTTAGCTTTGTATAGTTGATTAATTAACGCAGTTTTTAATTACACTCTATTTCAGTATGCTGATACATGCTGGAAACGCTTTCTGATCAGACCACTGAAAACTAAGTAGGTTACAGAAAATAGCTTTTTTTTTTATTATTTAAAATCTACTTTTTATTAACAATGTAATTACCCTGAAGTAATCTGATACTTTCCAACCCTCTAACTCCAGCCGAGCTTCAAGCCAAAAAAAGGAGCAATTCCTTCTCTTCCCCCTGGCGTCATCTCAGCAAGTATACATAAAAGCTTACACTGAAGCACACATATCAAGACTGCAGTTTTCCTTGAGTGAACTAACAGCAGGATACCAGAGGCATTACACTGTCTAGGCACAGCAAGTAAGCTGAACATTTCAAGGCAGTCAGGGAATCAACACCAAACACAAAGCTTAGTGCTAATTTTGGACAGCTGCAGCTTTTACTGCTCTGTGTTTGCCTGCAGTACTAACTGCTAAAGGAGTCATTGCCCTTTGGGGTTCAGTCTTGGCCAGCTCCCTGGGATATATGACTGGCAGCATGTACTGAGGCTACGCCATGGCTTCACCTGCTGGCATCTCCTGTGAAATTCAGACCTCCACGCTGTTTGTTTCTATTGTGGCAAGTGACTGAAGGAGTGGAATTGCGAGTTGCCACATTTATCTGCACCCCTAACTAGATGTCCAAATTCCAGTTGGACCCTTCTATCCTGTTACTAGTAACAAAACATTTTGCAAGACAGTCACACCTGAAAGATATATGACACGTCAAAATCCCATTGTCTCTAGTCTGTGCCCACGAAAAGACACATGCATCCTAGCAGTCTCCAGTGGATTTACACTCTGTAACTGACAAACTCAGCAAAGCAACTCTGCTGATAACACACAAGGGAGTAGAGAATTTGGGTTATTCCTCCTTGGATGGGCTGACTCTGCAGGGAGAACAGCAACAAAATAATTTTTTTTTAAAGGAACAGGGAGGATTAATGCATACAGGCAATAGTTATGCTGAACAGCAGAGGCAAACGTTTATATCCTCAGAACACATTCAAACAGACAGTATTTTGATTTCCTTTTCTTTAAAAATAAGAACTCTTCTATAAATGCTGCTGCTGTGAATTTTAAACACAGCAGGTGAAATTTCTGGTAATAAATTCAGATAGACCAAGCAGACCATAATACAAGTCCTCCTATAAAATGAAACCAATAATGATTCAGATAAGCTACATCGATGTTAAGACAGGAAAGTATGTGCCACATAGTGTTAAAAACACAGTAACAGGGGTTATACATCTTACTGGACTTCAACAACTAACTGGCCATTTGAATTGACTCATTTATTCTGTGAAAACAGCATCTCCACCATGGAAGAATTAGTGTTATTAATTTTCTGACCTCTTAATGTTCAAGTTGATATACTAGTGGACAATACCATTTATATGAAATAAAAGGCATATAACAAAAAGAGGAACAGATTAATATATTTAGTTAATTTAAAAATTATTTCTAAGTGGATACAGAAAGAAATTCCATTTCTAAGTCCCTGCAACTGCAATTTCCAGTTATCAGTGGCCAAGCCAATAGGAAAAACCTCAAATGGCAGGGATATCTAAAGAGGTGAACCAGCTAGAGAGAGTATGAGTTTTCCTTTAAAAAAGTATTAAGAGAAAGTAAAATAAACATCTATCAGGAAGAGTCTTGTAGCAGGAGGAAGGGGTAGGTGATCTCTGAAGAATCTTCCCATCTCCCCTCCCTTCCTTTTAAGTGATTTATGATGCATTCTAGCTGTTGATATCATCCCAGTCATCAGGAGAGTTCTGCAGGCTTCTAACAATATGCAAATAAAGACAGAGTTCTGTTTAGGTCAAAAGCCATCACAGGGAATAAAGACAGAGCGTTTTTCAACAAAAGAGAAAACAAGCACAGGTAGCCATGCTGGTACAAAAAACCAACCAAACAAAAAAAAAATCTGTGAGAATACCTAAAATAGAAATCCTTAGTAAAACACTGGCATTAAGGTGCTCTGTTAAGTCCCAGACTTGACCCTGGCGAGTCACATAGATTTTGATTTTTAAGTGACAACACAAACTAATATGAACAGTTGCAGACTTAGGCCATACAAAAGCAATTTTATTCTTTACTTAATGGATCACTAAGGGCAACAAAAACCAGTTTGCTCAGCAGAAGACAGCAGAGCTCGCACTGTAGTTCAAGAGCGAACTCTAATGTGGCACACAAAGTGTGGATCAGTGGCTTTTCCCAGCGCTGTATGGCATCGAGATTTCAGAAGCACATTTTTTGCTTCAGGAGCTGTTGATGGTCAGTTATTCTAGTATTCCCAAAAAAGGAAGAGATTCCATAGCATTTTATGCATTTAAATGTGCTAGTAGTACCAGCTAGTACCAGTACTATTTCATAATACCAGGAAGCTTGAACACAACTTCTACAACTATGAACATTATTCCTTTCATGGAATAGGATCAGTATCTTAGACCTGGATGATAAAACATCAAGTCAGAATTCTTTGCAGCCCACCTCACAGTTCCTGAGACGGCGTGCCCATGCAGGCGTATTTGGTGGCAATGGCTGGAGAGGGATGGGAAAGGGATCTTCCACTACCCTGAAAAATAAAAAAATATAGTAAAAGTCTACACAGACATCCAGGAAAGCAACAATTTAGTCTAAACTACAGGTAACGTATCAAATCAGTGCATTATGTATAACACTACAGTGTATTATCAAACTACAGATATTGTATCAACTTGCCTTAAAAACCTGGGGTTCATTTTCTTCATATTCTATTTCATTGTTAAAATAATTCACAGTAAAAGTAAGTATTTAAAAAACCCAGTTTTCTACATTCAAGACCTCCGAGCATTCAGTATTCTCAGTATTGTTGCGTGACAGCAATAGACAAAACATGCTGAAATAGACCAGTTGATTGTCTTGATAATTTTCTTACGCAGACTGATGTTAGAATGCTAAAGATTAAAACCAGTATCAAACACTTGTTAAATGCTGCACATTTTAGTATATTTTAAATTACTGAAAACCAGCTCCAATAACTACTTTAAGTATCTATTTTCTCCATTCCCTAAATCCTGGGGCAGAAACAATGCTTATTCAATGTTTACTATTTCAAAACTCAAGTGCATCACCTCCTGTCCATACAAATATGTCTCGTTTCCAGGATTTTTCTAACATGTACAGACTGTGTTCACAAAATCCGTTCATAAACTGTTTCTCTTCACTTCAAGTGTTTCTTGAATATATGTAATTCGTGCTGTAGTGAGATTATTCTAATCTCTTCCACGTCTTGATTACAAAAGAGCATAAACCAAGGCAAAGCCAGCCTGCAGTCCACAGAACAAATGTCTTCTTTGGCAGGGCGGGGGGGTGGTGGTTTTTTGTTGTTGTTTTGCTTGTTTGGTTTGGTTTTTTGGTTTTTCTTAAGCAAAAAAGAATCCCAGGAATTAAAATAGTAGGCATCACTTAGCACGGGGACAGAATCAGGTGGATATCAAGAGAAGAAAAATATAGCAACTATTTTAACTTCAGAAACTTTGCTGACCAATCTGCCTGCCTACGTGTTCCACTGAAATACACCATTAGCAGCTACTTTCTCATATTTTATCAAAGGAAGCTGAAGAAGTTATCCAGAGAACAAAGATTAGGCTCTCCCTGTTAATGTCAACTATTGAAATCTCTATCTAAAAAATTAATTTCTATAGTCAACCCTTCTCGTGGGAGGATGGTTTATATAGGTTTTAATATACTCATACAAGAAACTCTGCTCCCTCAAACTTCAACTTTCCCTGCAGTTCCTTCACTGGATCACTTTCAACTCTTGGTTGGCAGTATCAGTGTTTATTTGGATTAATTTCAGTAGTTTGCACTGTGCTACTTTAAATGCCCACCTATTGCTCTGGTAAGAATATATCCAACTATCTCTGGAACGCAGGTACTTTAATTGCTTTTTCCACTGCTCTGGCACATTCAAAAGCTGCCTGCAAACACAGTTCGCTACACATCATTCACTAATACTGAGGGTTCATAACCTCTATTCTATGGTAATTTTGTGATAACCATTGCAAAAACAAACTGCAAGAAAAAAAGGCAGTACTAACAGTGGATCAAAGTGATTATTCATCCTTTTAACTCCTGACCTACCTGGTGCTTGTTTTTTTCGATACGGTGAGAGATGCCTGTGGATGTAGAATGTAACTGCTTGCACTGTCTGCTATAGCAGCCCCCGCCACTATAGCAGCCACCGCCACAGTCTGCAAGTTCCCATCACCACACTTCTCTTCTGAAACATCTTTGCAAAAATAAGACATCCTCCTGGTTAATAACTGAACTCAGAATCGGGAAATGACAAGCTATGATTAAGCTTTGTGTGTTAGAAAAGCAAGCATTTTGACATATGAGATAAGATTTCTAGATGATAAAGTAGTTTAATAGTTGTGAATCAATACTCAAACTCTAGGCACACATATGAGGATACACTTGATAAGGTTGTTTGTACTCAAGGACTTTGGTAATCGTGCTACTGCTAATGAATCCTTCCACAATAAAGCAAACAATCAGAAGAACTTGTAAATTACTCTGCTTTACATTTTCACAAATCCACATAGGATTGCACAACTATTTCGTTCAGCTGCAAATCACACACTGGTTGCTTTTAAAATAAGAGAAAAGGAGATTACGATACTGCTTTGTACTTAGAAAATAACACCTAAACAAGAAAAAACAGGCCTCATAATTGAATCTGACATGCTGTTAGAACAAATGTTTTAGCCGTTCTTGATAACAGGGAGCAACCCATAAGCCAAAAAATGCTGTTAGATTGAAGCCTGTGTGTATAGTTAAACAAAAACATAATGGAAAACTGTGAAAGTAGACATTTGTTACTTTGGTCTCAACATAAAGAAAAGGGAGCTCTCTTTAGCTGCGGGATTTTTGCCCTTCAATTATGAAAGCTTCTTTCCCCCATCCCGAGAGAGAGTGATAAGCTATTGACTCAGTACAGAAATCATTGCACTAGAAAGCTTGTGCCAGAAGATTTGTAAGTGTGCACCTCAGAGTAACACCACTCTGGCTCAAAGCTCAGAGCACTGGTTCCTTCTACATAGATGTGCCCTTAAGACACTAAGGTCTACTTTGAAGCCTGTTCCATTTCATGCATTACCACCACCTGCAGGGAAGCGAAACTCAAGGGCTGACAGTCCATTCTCTTTCCCCTTTAATCTCCATAGTCAACCACTGACAAGTCTTCCTAACTGTCTTTTAAAGATCAAATAACTACAAAGTCTTTTACACAGTAAGTCTCTAGGGAAAAAAAAAAAAGCAAGAAAAACCCCACAAAAAACCCTGTAGCACTGCTGCAGAACATATATTCAAATACTGTGAAACTGAGCTATTTGCAAACAGGGAGCCCCACGTAGGATGAAAAATGGGAATACAAAAATACTATTCAGCATTGCAACTTATTGCCTACAAGTAGCAGCAATTCTTTTGTAACTGAAGGCTCACAGTCAGCTTAAAGTCATGTAAGACTACACTGTAACCAAACGGCGGTTTTACCCCTACAAGAGCAGGTGGAGAGGGAGGAAAGGATGAGCATTAGGGTAGGAGCAAGCCTTTCAATGCAAGGTCATGCAACCATATTCCAACTGTAAGTGAAAAAGGCTGGATCGTGACTTCAATCCCAACTCTTTTTTCTATCCATCCAGCATCAGAACTCTAGTCTTAACTTTGAGGTCTCATTCCACTGGAGCACTTAACTAGTGCTCAGATTTTGAGAATTTGCTCAGATTTTGAGAATTTTATACAGAAAATGCAAGAACAGTTTAAAAAACCTTGGAGAGTTTAACCAAATGTGACAACCTAGTTCTCAGTCTTATTCCGTGAATGTAAACTAGTACACAGCATTTTGCCACCCAGCAAGGCTTGCACATAAATAATCAACGCTTTCAGATTTCAGTATGTCCCTTTTCTAGAGAAAAGCTTAAAATTCACGCTTCTAGTTGTGCATCTCACCACACACTTAAAATGTGACAGTTAACACACTGAGGGAAAAAACTTAGCAATGAAGTGAAAGTTACATCTCATTTTCTTCATTGGGAACTGAATTTCTACCTAGATACTTCATTCCTGGCTTCACAAAAGATGCATCAACACCAGTGATCTCTGGAACAGACCAGAAGAACATTAATTCTTCTATCTGCATTACATGAATTAACTACTTCACTCAAAATGAAGTACACAGTGAAAATTTGAAGCTGATAGTACATGTCTGACTTGGCACAAATATCCTAATTAATGGTAAATAACGCAAGAAGCAGCTTTGTGCTTGATATCTCAATTTATCCATCACATATCTAAAGTGAGCATACTAGCTCTTATTTCATAAGGCTTTTGTCCAACAGAAAACATGGTGTGTGGGGTGCCAGATTCATAATCAGAAAGCAGATTCAGTAAGTGTGTATTTTTGTCTTATAACTGACTAAGGAAAGGGAACACATACAAACAAGGTGCTTAAAAAGAGATCATGCAGAATATGCTTAGTCACAGGAACACACACCCTCAAGTCCCACAGGTTAAACTCACCCTGCGTGCTGGTCATATCCAGAAGTTGACCTTGAGGAATAATCACTTGGGCCATTCCTGGCTGGGCAGAAGGAATGACATGCAGCACCTGTCCATTTTCTGACTGGCTAGCAACAATCATCTGTAAGGCAATCACACAAAAGCATGAATGGCACTAGTTTGTACAGTGATCATCATGCAGCACGGCTGGGTTTGCTTATTACCAGAACAGGAAATATTTTGGTTGGAATTAGGGCCTGTAAATTAACTTGATTTCACATAATAAGGAAACTGCCTATTTACTGTCAATTTCTTAAAATTATTTTCCCCCTTTTAAAATAGCCCTTTAACTGATTAAAGGAGAGAAAAAAACACCTTATGGGATTCTACAATGAATTACACATTTATTTGAAACTTACAACACTATTATTAAAGCTATCAAAAACCTGAAAGCCATTCATAGTTGGATTCACTGTAACCTCATTCATGGACTAGCAGAATTAATCACAACATATAAAAATTTTGACCTTTACTCCTAAGAAACTGACCTCTATGGGCAGCATTCTATGCAAAAGCCGACAGAAGAAAAGATCCAGGACTTTAAAAAAAAAAAAAAGTACAAATTAAATCTCCTAGAATTCTGGAAAACTTAAACAACTCCTTATGGTAAATTTTCCCATAATTACCAAAGACTTGTTCCCAACAATGTTATAAAACCTAGAATGACATAAAATATCACCTTGTTTCTGGTTTATTACACTTGAAATTGGTGAAGTGTCTTTTAGTGCCGGTACAACACATGCCAACCAAACCCTCTGGTTGAGGGAGTTAACTTTTTACAAAATAAGTGTTAAGAATTACAAAGCGATGTTTTAAGCAAATTAATTGCGGGGTGGGGGAGGGGGAGGCGGAAGAAGGAGAGACATAGTGGGTTAGCTTATTGCTAATGTTCCAATCCCCCCCAAAAAACACAGACACACTTATCCAGGGAATATAGAGAAAGCAGCAGTGGTAGAAGTATGAGATCTCATCACATAATAACATCCAGGCTTGATAATGAGAAAAGACATAAGTTGTTGTTTAATAAAATTAGTAATGGCTGGAGACAGGATTAGGCTACCTGAGGAAGGGCATCTGTAGCAATGAACTGAACCACTGAAGAGTTTCACCTTGTTGCTAGAGATAAAGTCTGAACCAGCTGTTGTTACAACAAGCAAGCACCATGTAAAAGAGTTCTTCAAAGAGCTCCCTCGTCTGTGAATACACCACCTGCCCTGTTTCAGACACACTCACCATCGGCGCACTGGGCCCTCCTAGGGGCTGCAGCTCATAGAGAGGCTGCCCAGTTTGGTGTACCAGGTGGAACTCCTCTGCAGAGTGAGGCTGTGGCTGGGGTGGCCGTGCGGGTGCAGCCGATGATGGAGAACTGCCCGAGAGGCATACTGTGATGGGCAAGGCTGCAGGAGAGTCACTCTGTCCAAACAACGGATCCCTGGAATCCATGCAGGTTAGATGCTTTCACAGAGGAAAAACAGTAAAATGTACTTTAATCTTGAGTAGCAATTTCTATTAAAAAAAAAAAAAAGAAAAAGAAAAGAACATTTAAAACCAGTGTGCTGTATCGTATACTCAGAGGGAGCTCTTGTCCTTCTGTCCTTCAAGAGGCTACTAGCTAACACTAGCAATTCTATTTTTGTTTTCCATTTCCATGCTAAAAATGTATTCATATTTCTGCTTCCTAGAACAAACTCTCTCTACTACGGGGAAAGAAAATCCCTTGCGCCCAAAATCTGTCCCCCAAAACCACTCATCACTTTAAAACATCTCAAGTCTACCCAGAAACTGAGAGAACGTATACCAAAAACAAAACTGTAAAACATCCACCAACTTGATTTGACTTCAAAAGAAACCCTAGATACTATTCCACTTGGCCTTTAGATACACATATTTAGCTATGAAGACAAAAATCTCTATATGCTTTCCTAATTCTTTACCACAGAAGAAACACAAGCAGCACAAACATACCAATTCAAGTCCAAGAATCATACAGTGCAAGACCAAGAATCAGATTTTGCAAGCCTCAAAAGAACAGGTACTCGGAGCTTATTCTCACCAAGCTTGCAGAATCAAGGTCTTACAGCACATCCCATTTTCATTAAATTATAAATGTTTAAGCACAAATATTTATCTTGTTGAAACTCTGACAACACAAATATTAAACATGTAAAAATAATGGAAAATAGGCAGCCCTTGTGTAAAATATCATGTCAGGCTGTCATTTGGCCAATGCAAGAAGGAGTGCAATTTGTTGTATCTCTTGCAGCAATTACACAAACAACTCTGACATTTCTGCTACAAAAATTTGTAAACTACAAATCCAAAGAGTGGGGAAAAATGTTTCTAAATTTTAAATTGAAGTCAGACCTGGGCCAAATAACATTCTCAGAAATCTGCAGGTATAAATCTTCCGTGCTGAAACCGTCTACTGCAAACTACACCAGAAAAGCAGCAACAAATAAGTGGCACTAGCTGTGTTAAAGACATTGTGCAGAGACCATAAGCACACTACTAAAACACTACCTGAATGGTATTTTATGTTAGCTGAAGTAATCTGCAGAAGAACATTTATGCACAGAAATCTGACCAGGAATATCTGGCAATATTTGATAATAAATACATTAAAGACTCCCCTTCCCCAATACCTACACAGATGTCCTGTGTCCCTGGATTCTTATTTGCCACATTTGGTCCCTAAGCAATTTGACCTGATTTTCAAGTGTTCTGAACCCCTCCTACTCCAAGGCATGTCATCAAGTATTCTTTTATTAAAGGATTTTGTTAACACAATAAAACATACATTTCTTCAGCACTGTAACAGGATCTATTAATATAACTACTAAAGGTTGTCGTTACCTGTAACAACTGGACATTCATCAGTTCAAAACTGAATGGCAGAAGAATACAAGGGAAGGAACTTTTGTACTTTTTCTAAAAGACACAATGTATTACTATAAAGGCAAGAAAAAACACCTCGATGAACTATCATACTGTAAATTAATCAGAGAGGATGTAAAGAAAGCATCTACCAAGACAAGACATTCATACCTCACCTGAAAAACACGATCATTTGTTTCTGACTCTCCTGTACTATTACAGTTGCCTATGAACAAATCATCAGATCCTTCCATAGCAACGTCATGGTCAGCTCCATTTTCTTCCATTACAAGATGACCTGAAAAAGTTACAAAAGTTTATTTCAGCCTTCCGTACTTTCGCCACAACCAAGACACTGCTGCAGGTTTTTTTCTGGTCTTACAAATTCAGTCTTACAAGTTCTAACGCCATTGCAAGCTAACAGCAAAGCCCTCAAGAAATCCTTGCCTCTTTATCACTTTATTACTCACTGCAGAAAAATTTCAGTGTGTTGCTCTAGGAGTTTAGCCTCTTGTATAAGACAATTTGCCTGACTTGTCATTGCACACACAGATACAAAACACACATACACGCTCACATGATTTTCATCTAAATATGTCCACAAGCACTCAACTAACAACCATACACATCTAAAGAACACTTGATATTTAAAGATATGCCAGCACTGCTTTACAAAAATATTAGTCATCTACTTCCATAATCAACAGACAGGATTTGCGTTACCCAACTCTGTCATGCAGCCATCTTGAAGTAAATTACATTTGTTTTAAAGGGTTATAAAACAACATATAAATGAAATAAAATTACTATTGTTAGTCTACAGCAGTAAGCTTTGGGCAGGAAAAACACCAGATATCCGAAACAAAATTTGGCATTAATCATGCGATGAAGGACAAAAAGACAGAGCTCCTGGCACTTTGGAGATCTACCTCCTATCCCAAAGAAAAGTACTTCAAAGAGCTCAGCTGCCCACTATAAACCTTCAAGCAAACAGAGAATATTGGACAGTGAATTGCCACATCCACAGGATAAGGCTTTCACCCAGACAGTACACCCTTTAAAGCAGTGTCCAATCCCAAATATTCATAAGCAAGGAGACAAAATGACAAACTAACTTGGCCCCTACATTGCTAGAGTATATACATACACTGGACTACACACATAAAATGCCAAACTGAATAGAAGAAAACTTAATTCCTTCCATTTGGGATGAGGGAGGGGGAAAGGTATTCAGGATTTTTCCCTTCAGTATTTATTTTAAAGACAGGCAGCGTTCTATTAGCACAACTCCTGCCAGCTTTATCTTCTTCACCACACCACATAGTAAATTCCTTGAGATGGACCTTCTTGGCTGTGATATTTCAACCATTTACAGCTTTAGTAAGCAGAATGTAAAAGGCTAGAGTGTCACTTGAAGAGAACTGTACAACCCTGGAAGCACAAATTTATTTTGCTTTGCAAATTTACAAAGGACCACAGGCAAAGTAAATCCACACCTCCTTGGATGAATAAAGCTGAATAAAGCATCCTGCTGATACAAACAACATTGTGAAGTTAAGCTGCTCATATGCTCAATATACTAAATACTTTAATCTAAAGCAGATTTATTTTTCCATTTAATTTTCAAGTGATGACACTCCAAACCAAGTTCCAAATGAAGTTACCTCATGTTCACCAAATATCTTGTTATCTTTGGATCTGAGAACAATTATGAGATGTTTCAGTTAAAATGTCTGAAGCATGTTAGCAGCAAATGAAAAAAGACAGAAAACTGGATTTCATCATCACTCAACCATTTCCCCTCAGTTAAAAGATGTAAAGAAGATACATCAGTTTTGCCAAAGCAGCACATTTAGTTCTTTGAGATAAACTGAAGAAGTTTGTTCCAGAGATACCGATGGCATGTACCCTGAGTGCTGGAACCCAACTACAGAACACAAGGACGACTGTATCGGGATAGACCAATGGCGTGAGTAGCCCAATATCCTGTATCTAACACTGGTTAATAATAAAGCTCAGGGAAAAAATGACAGCATAGGGTAAATATACAGTGATATTTATCCAGCTTCCTCTTATAAGCAGCCCAGAAATATCTGAAATTTTATCTTTGTGTTTAAAAAATGCCTTGTGACTTTGTCTATTCACTGTTCTAACCCAGGCAAACCACTGGCACGCACATCACCCTGGACAATGAACTTCATGGTTTAACCATCCAGGTTTCATTAACCTAAGTGCTGTGCAACCCCAAACAAAAAAGATTTTTTTTTTTGTCTTAAAGAAATATACTTTTACAGATACTTACAAGTACATGCATAGTTAAGAAATTTTATAGTTGTATAAATACTGCTAATAAATTCCCCAAACAAGACAGTTAAATCCTGTATACATATATATGTATGAATATTTTTTCATGAATGAGTAAATAACATACAAGTATCTCTTCTTTTCACAAACACCCTACATAAGTGCAACAAAAATTTCCAATAGTAACACCGTTGTATCCCACATTTAACAACGGGTTGAAGGAGAAATGTGGGAGTTTAATGTTAGTGTAAAACAGGATCGACAGCTGTATCCTCAGCGCACACATCAAACAGGCAGCTCTCCATGCCTCAGCTTTAGCCTTTATGCAGCCCCACCCAAACCACTCTACAGGCTGGTCTCCATGAAGTCCACCACTCCAAGGCCGTTTCCAACTCAAGGGTTAGCGCATTTTAATGCCATAGGACTGCTTCCTTCGCCCTGCCTCCATTTGGGAAGCACTTCGCTCAAAATAAAGGGAAATCTATGGCCATTGCTATCCTTGGTTCAACTCTACAAAGAGAGCAAGCAGCCACAGAAACTGCTAGCACAGGCAAACACGATAACCATCATGAGCATTTTATGCAGGGTCTTACGGACAGGATCTTCAAGAGAGCAAACATTATGCACTGCAATCTAGCCTACACATTACCATCAGTGCTTCAATTCCAAAGGCAAACGCACTGATAGTTCAAGATAATTTAGCGAAACACAAAAGGCAGTCAGATCTCGATTTATTTAGCCATCAAGAACTCCCGTGATAACACAGCTGTCAAAGCCAGGGGCACCTCTTGCAATGCTAGGTTCTCACTGAGTGTCACCCACAGACACAACTTGTATAACATCAGGTACTCTCAACAGGAACAGGATTTCAATGCCCACTCTGAGGTGAACCTTTCTCATAACAGTTGCAATCTCCTCGCTAATCCAGAAGCCCACATACTGATTCTTTATATATAAACTTTTAAAGACACTAACAGAAAAGTCAAACTAGCATTACTTTAAAATCCTATTATTGACCAGTCACATCTCCGTCCTGCCTTAAGGCAGAGTATTAGATTTCTGTATTTTCTTGCCTCCGATTCTTTATTCTATGGTCATAAATATCAATACCTAGGTACCAACTACAAGCAGCGGTCCCTAAAAATACACCAGTTCTAGACTGACATAATTTTAAGGCCTCGTATGAATGCTTGCTTCTGCCTTCCCTCAGTTACAAGGCCTCCTTGTGAAGGCAACATGCAGCCAGATCCCAAAGGGAAGTACTGCCTTTCAAAATCCCAGAGCTAATTATTTTAACACTGAGTCAATATTGCAAGATTTTAGTCATGAGAAGAAACCTAAACTGTAAAAAGCAGGTAAGTCCATTGTGATAATAAGCACACTCTACCTAGGAGTATTCTGTCGGGGCAGGAAGGAGGGAATTCTCCTATGTTTTTCAAGCTTCAAGTCTTCAATGCAGACCCATTAAAAAAAAGTAAATCAAAGCTTGACTGTACAAGTTCATGTTTTCAGCACTTCTGATAGCAATATTCCCCATTCCGGTTTTAATTTATACTTCTTGACAGGAAATACATACAGTGGAATGCCTCACCAACAATCTTTTTGGTTTTTCCATGAAATGTTTCAGAGGTTTTATAAGATTTAAGATAATTCCATAGCTTACAACAATTAAACACTCTCCCTGAAAAAGCTACCTTTGATGACATTTCTCTACCACCATTATGAAGGGCACGAATTACAGTAAAACATAACAGGGAGGGAATTAGGGCATAGCGATACCCTCAAGTAAATGAGTTACAATTAGCTTTATATTAACTTGTATCAGGTTTGATAGTTAGCTTATATCTGTCATGGAAGAGCAGGCAGATAGAGTTAAGAATGCACAGAAGATCTGGGGACACCTACTTAAAAGGTTTCTCAAGTAAATCACTTTCGTGTAGCTAGCACAAGTATCTGGGAAATGCACCTGGGCCAATTACACTGACAAACAATGTTAGATCTTTTAAGTACACTTAAGAAATAGATGAGATTTCAGAGTCTCACAAAACCTCAAGACTCAACACCTGCCTGCTCCAACAAGTTGCTCCAACAAGTTGCCCCAACCTGAGTCACCAGACAGGGAAAGCTCAACTGTTCCCCGAGAGGCCACAAGTAACTGTCAAAAAAGCGGGAAAAAAATATATATAAAGCAAGTACACAGCAGGTACTCACACAAGCAGCCTTCTCCCAAAAAAGCAAATTCACTTAGAGCCTCTTTTAAAGTCTACTGCATGTTGGGTTTATTACTTTTAGTAGGAAGTTTATTGTTGATGTGTCACTTTACATGCAAAGAAACACAACCCAAGTTACACCGAGAAGACACCGTCAGCAGCGAACAGTCCCACACGCCAGCTCGCCGGCTCCAGCAACGCCGCAGCCCTGCACGGGGAACTACGCACCGACACGGGGGCAAAGCCGGTACCGCGGGCTGCCCCGCACCGCCCGGCCCGGCCGGGGTGCAGCAAGGCGGCCCCCCGGTGAAGGGGAGCCACGGGACCCCCCTCCAGCGGCGCAAGGGCCTGCGAGTGCCCCACGGAAAGCGCTCCCCACGCCCCAGCCCTGAGGGCAACGGGAAGCACCTCATCCCCTGCGGCTCACCCTGCGCCCCCCGGCCCCCCCCGTCAC
>NW_008795918.1:916004-934173 GCF_000699145.1 Aptenodytes forsteri
AGGTACGCCGTGGAGGATGTGCCCTTCTCGGTGCCCGCGGCCTCCGAGACCACCGACCTCAGCCACCTCATCAACAAGCTGCTGGCGGCCGGCAAGGGTAGGTGCCGGGGCGGGCCGCCCCGCCTTCCGAAGCGGGAGCTCAGCGGAGCCCCGAGCAGGCGCGTTCGCCTTTCCTTCAGAGCCGCTCTGCCGAGGGGTGACAAGTTCCACTTCATCGCCGTGTTTCTGACCACACGCCCCCGGCTGCGGCTCTGCCACGAGCCGCCCCGCGGCCGTACGCACCAGGCGAGTCAGGTTCATGCTTTGGCTGAACTTGACCCGTTGCAGTGCACGGTGCCGCAAGCGGGACGGCTCGGGGCGGGCCCGGCCAAAGAAACGTGCTGTCAAAGTCGCAAGCAGCACCTTGATACCCACAGGCCCCTCGGTGAGGTCAGGCTTCAGCCGGAGCCGGTCCTGCCCTTCTGTTTCGGTCTGGCTATCCAGAGTAAGGCACTCTTTGAACTTGATCTAAAACTCGGCAGATGTCAGTGCTGGTGGGCAGACCCAGGAGAAATGCTCCAAAGGCTGGATTAGTGTGTGCCCAGCACCACAGATCAGGCTGCCCCAGCAGATAGGAAGGGAAGTATTCCCCAAAACCTGGCAAAAGAACTAATGAAACCAAAGGTTTGGTTTTTATGAAAGCCTTTGAGAAGAGCTCGACCATTCTGTCAATGCTAGCTGAAATGGACCCGACTGACTTGAAAGATTTTCGGGGGAAAGACACCTGTGCAATGTTATTGAAAAATCCCATTTTCTGTAAGAAACTAGACTAATTGTATCTTAACCTGCTGAGACTTCTGCAAGTTGCTTTTAACCCATGAAATTGCAAACAACCTCGAATAGAAAACTAGTGCACAGTGCAATGCTGTTGTCGAAATGTGGGGCCTTTGTCAACTATGCCATTACAGGGGGAGAAATATGAACCAAAAATCCTTAGGATTTTCCTATTGCTGCCTCATATACAGGGCTCTAGCTAGTGATGATAAAGATGTGGGCTAGCAGTGGCAAACTCCATACAGAACAGTGATGAAGCACCACTGAGGTTTGATTAGACCTAGCTACGGAGAAAAGGATTTAGAAAATAATGTGTTAACAGTAAGAGGCAAACTTAACTCTTTGAACCCCAACAGCAAATTTTCCTTCCTCTTAAGTCACATAATCCTGTGGAATTCATGGGCTGCCCACTTAAAACTGGGAGAAGAAACCGACTGTTTTGTTGGGGTTTTTTTGTTTGGTTTTTTGTCTTTTTTAACCTCTTGCTGGCTCCATTCTCCTGAACCAGCCATGGAATCATGCTGTTCTTGATGGTATCAGATAAATAGTGACACCTGAACATGGGTTTTTCCTGCTTTGTTTCAGCGGATCACAAATATGTGGAATTTGACTTCCTTATCAATGGCCAGTTCTTGCGTATGCCACTGGTCACGCACATGGAAATGGAAAATATCTCCACGGTAAGTCATACTCAATTTTTCCCCATCTTGGACAGTAGAACAGACTTAGCCAGTTTGCTTCAGTCTGATTTAGGTATTACACTGTCATCCTGACTAGGTAGATGTCCTTGCTCAGTTTTATTTCTTTTCTGACTTTCCCAGGAGATTTCCCTGTGTGTATATATCTGTTCTGAACTGCAAAGTGATTAGAGAGTATGGGACTGAGCAGTGCAAGGAACATCGTTATCCAGTCTGTTGTCTGTATACAGTTCAGAGGGGAAATTCTTGTCTTACTCAGTTCATCATTAATATATTTTTGTCTCCAACTCTCTTAGATAATGGGGGAGGTTAGTATAACCTCTAGAAAATGTTGTGAAGTATTTTAGACACCAGTTTTCTATGGGTAAATACAGAAAAAGAGGAACCTGAGAAGAGTGAAATTACTTGCTTTTGCTTCCCAGCTTGCTATTAATAGTAACTTGATAAAAATATGGAAAGCGATACAATTCAGACACTTTTTTCTAAAGACTTTAATTCCACTAATGTGGCAAAGGACTTGGATACCAAGATCTTTGCCCAATAAACTTGTGTATTTGCACCACACTACAGTTAAATATTACTGTTATTGATAAAAAAAAATAAACCCGCACTAAATAAGTATTTTGTCTGTGAGCTCAGGAAGAAGTGGTGGAAATAGAGTATGTGGAGAAATATATGGCCCCTCAGCCAGAGGAATGCATCTTCCATGATGACTGGATCAGTTCTGTTCAAGCCACTGAAGAATGGTACCACACTAAGCCAATTCTAAGTTTTGTCTTGCTTATTCCTGTTGTGTGCAGAGGAGTCCATGGTGTCAAATGGAGTGGTATTCTGTCTCTTTAATAATCTGTTTGGGGTTTTTTTTCCCCCCTCTTTGCTCTGTTTTTGTTTTATTTTTTTTAACCTGTCAAGTCAGTCAGCTACTTGCTTTTGCAAGCAGTTCAGTTTCAACACCTCTATTCTGTGCTGACAGTGACTTTAACACAAGTAGAAAACAGCTAGAGTCACTAAACATGAGATACTGTTAATACAAATGGACAATATAAATGCTGTTTACTATTCTTTCTCTTAAAGGGCAGCAAGATTTCCTTATCTCTCTTTTTAGCTTAAACCCTTGACTTCAAATGTGACATTCATTAGCAACAAATATAATAGTGTACCTTTATGCAGAGCTTTTCTTTTAAAAAAAACCAAACAACCATAATTGTCCTTTTCTACTGTATTTTCACATTCATTTTCCAATCAACTAGGCAATGTTCCTATATTAAGTAATAGTTTGAAAATGCTTTGAGATCCTCTGGTAACATACCATGAACAACAAATTATCTTTTATTTTAAATGATGTAAGCTATCTTAAGTCTCACCTACCAGAATATGCAGTACTCTCATTGCTTTTCTTTTTGGCCTGTACTCCTAGCCTTGCAGTTGTAGGTTTTAAAGAAGCTTTGCTCTGTAACAAAAAGATTTTTTTACTTTTCCAAACTTTTTTTTTTTTTAAAACACACAAAGTAGCTATATTTTGAATTAGTTTCAGCTAACCAGTTACTATGCTAATATTTTTCCAAGTTTCTGGTTGAGGCTTTTTTTCATAAAAACATTGTTGGTTTTAAAAAGACAATAATCTTTCAAATTCCGTACCCTGTAGGATATTAACTGGCTGCTACGATCAGACTGCTCGAATCTGGTCTTTGGAAGGAAAATCCATCATGACAATAGCTGGGCATACAGAAGTAGTGAAGGATGTGGCATGGGTGAAGCAAGGTCAGTATATGTATTAGGGGAGCAGTAATAGTTTGATTTATTGGGGGAGAAATGTCAGCATTCCTCAACCATGAATATTTAATTATCTAAATGCTACAATTATTTCAATCTCTGTCAGTGGTGTTAGAAATGAAGTCGTGGTGCGAGTAAAACAGTCCTTTAACAGTAATGAGTGTAGTTAGTTTAACATGTACGTTGTCTATCCATTTGCAGTCGTCTTTAACAAATATTGGTATGTATATTTATATTAATTGTGCTTGCAGGGTAACATGAGGTAAACTGAGATATGTATGAGTTTCGATATATCTGCTATTTCTTTGACTAGAATAATTATACTTTGGAAAGCCGAGTTGGGTACGAGCATGACTTTTTTTCTTCCGCAGATAGTTTATCGTGCCTGTTACTCAGTGCTTCTATGGACCAAACTGTCCTGCTATGGGAGTGGAACGTGGAGAAAAACAAAGTGAAAGCCCTTCACTGCTGCAGGGGACACGCTGGGAGTGTGGACTCCATAGCTGTTGATTGCACGAGAACTAAAGTGAGTGACTCCCGGAAAAAAACCTTTGTCTTTTAGGATGTTAGCAGCCCGTATCTCAAAAATCATCTTTTTGTCCCTGCATAGGTACTAGTCATCATGTTATTATGACTGACACACTGATAAGTTTCCAGTCTTGTTACAAATGGTGATTATTGAGGATTAGGAGTGCTACATCAACACTAGGCCATCTTTTCAAAGTGATGCACTTAACCTCTAATATCACAAAAAGCTGAAGGTGACTTTAGAGAGCACAAGTCATTATACTGCTGCTTTTGACTTCTGTGAGTGTAGTTGAATGTTTATTTTTAATTAAATTTTACTTTTAACGCATGTGAATTTTGCATTATAATGAACTATTTTCAAATTTGACCTAAATTTTCACAGTAGTTTTGGTGGGGAAAAAAATTTCCAGAGTGATACTCAGAAAAAGCAGGTGGTCGAAGGGGGCTTTTCCCTTTATCCAGGAATTCAACAGTTAAGAGCACTCACACCAAAGGTGGAGTCATCGCTCCCAGCTTGACTCAATATCAGACAGGAAATAAAGAGATATTTTGTAGATATTTTTCCTGCAAAGGAAGGAAAAAGAATAATTTGATCTATGCCAAACATTTAGTTTTTTTCTTTGAAGAGCCCAGCGCTGTTCGTGTGTTATAACCCATTGGTTAATTTTTCAAGTAGGAAGTGTATTTAGTATGGCTTACAAGGTCTGTCTGGATCAACTTTTAACAAAATGTTTCTGTTCATACAGTTCTGCAGTGGATCCTGGGATAAGATGTTAAAGATCTGGTCTGCAGGTAGGATAAGTATGAGCTGGAATTCTTCACTGGCTTAAAAAAACCTGTACTTACAACAGCCTGAAAGATGGCTATCTGAATACCTTTTTCTTTAAGAAAATTTGAGTCTGTAATATTAAAAGCAAGCTAGAACTTTTTTTTTGTAAGCTTTGTAAGGCTATATATCACTATATTGTTACTTTTTTGGTCAGTAACACAATTTCAGATACGGTTGTCAACTGCGTGCTGATGTTTATTTTATTCAGAACACAGTACTTTGTCTTTCATTTGTTTTTAATGGATTTATATAAATGTGCAGGTTTGAGTATAGACTTCTTACAAATCAAGTTTGTGGGTTATTTTCCTGTCCTATTATTGACACCATAATATGGAGGACAGTAAGATGACCAGGTCTTTTCTAGGAAAAATGTAGACTAATCTCATTTGATCTGAATGCTTTCTTTCACTGTTCCAAGTCATATTCTTTCAGTTTGGGAGTATATACGTAGGTGTTGTATCTAAAAGAAAGGTTGTGTTTATCACACACCTGAATTACTGTTGGAATTTTCCATGAGTAAGGATGAGCAAGAATGGTCTTAAATTCATTGCGACTTCATTTTAAAACTGCGTGACCTGGAGAATATCACTTAATTTGTATTCATGTTCCTCTTGCTCAAAATGGAGATAATACTGATCTGATCAGAGGTGTAAGGTTAAAATATTCGTGAATCATAGACAGGTTAGGTACTGTAAATACGGGGTTTTGCTTAATTACTTATATGGAAATGCAGTTCAAAAACCTCTAGATCGAGTCTGACTGTCTTCTGTCACAGTACCTACGGATGAAGAGGATGAAATGGAAGAAGCAGCTAACAGACCACGGAAGAAGCAGAAAACTGAACAGTTGGGACTAACAAGGGTAAGATGAGCTCCAAGTTTGTCCAGGATTTTATTTTAGAGGTGTGGCCCCACAACATAATTTCTCTTTGTTAGAAGTGACTATATGAAAACTTCTGGTGATATGTCTCAGGCTGATCAGTCACGTATTTTTACTTGTTGAAATAATAGATTTTTTGATGATATTCAGTCTAATCTCCTCTCACCTTTAAATTCTAGACTCCCCTGGCAACCCTCTCTGGCCACACAGAAGCTGTCTCCTCTGTGCTGTGGTCAGATGCTGAAGAAATTTGCAGCGCATCATGGGACCACACCATTAAACTCTGGGACGCTGAGACTGGAGATCTCAAATCAACTTTGGTGAGATCATTATACTTTGTAGGTTCAGCTGAAGTCCAGCTCAAAGAAAAAAGTTGTGCAAAATAGTAGCTCCTCTCTTAGAGTTACTGTTTTCTTTTCTGACAGACAGGAAACAAAGTGTTTAATTCTGTCTCCTACTCACCACTGTGTCGACGCCTCGCATCCGGGAGCACTGACAGACATATTAGACTATGGGATCCTCGCAGCAAAGGTAGGCTAAAACATGGATGTTCTCCACGTTGTTTTTTCAAAAATCAGAACTTCTTTCTGTTGGGAGACATCTCACAAACTCTTTCCTGGTCCCTCTGCTTGAAACAAGCCGTTCGGGGGCTTTTATTAAATACAAAGGTTAGGTCTGTTTTCCGTAATCTGGTGTAAGACTTCTTTTGATTTCTTACCTAATAATTTAGAAAACTAACTCATCTTAGGTTTTCCCTTTGTTTGGTTTTTTTTTAACTTACTAATGAATGTTCAACTGAAGTTGCAGGCCTGAACTTTTTTTTTTTTGTAAGGTTCACACCTAAGTTGGTCGGACCATCATTAAAGTGAAATAGTGGTCACTTTGTTATGATATAGCTGTGCCACGTCTGACAGGATTGCGGATAACTTCTGACCGAGCCTACCAGATGTAATTCATAGACATGTTTACTTGTTTTGCTTCTATAAATCTAATCCAGAGTTTAACAGTATTATCTTACATGTAATAACAAAAGCGCTTTTTTTGTTTGCTTTTTTCAAACATCTTTGAAAACAGAGTTTAGTGACAAGAAAATACATTTTGATTTTTGTTTGTTTGGGTTTTTTTTCCCCCCAGAACTTGTGGCTTATATTTTTGTTTGCTTTCTTTAAAGTTCACCTTGATTTTTGAAGTCAGAATTACTGGTGGGAGAAACACTTACCTTGAACACAAATATGTTGCTGGCTGCTTTTCTCACTGGATTTTGTATGCATCTTAAAAGTGCCGGTTTCAGCTGGCATCTACTGATGTCTTTTTTGTCCTCTTTTTCTGTTCAGATGGCTCCTTGGTTCTCCTGTCTCTGACATCTCACACAGGCTGGGTGACATCTGTGAAGTGGTCCCCCACCCATGAGCATCAGCTGATCTCTGGTTCTCTGGACAACATTGTGAAGCTCTGGGACACAAGGAGGTAAAATAAACGTGTCCTTTGCTGTTCAAAAGGCATGTAAGCTTACAGGGTCAGTTAACCTAACGAAATAGTAAAAGCAGTCTGAGACATTCATTGGAAACTCCTGTGGCATTTGTGAAAATCCTCTAGGTTTTAGGAGTCAAGCGTATAACAAAAGGGAGAAAAATATTTGTAGTCTACCAGAGGACCTGTGGCTTAACATCTGTGAGAGCTGTATGGCGTTCCAACACGGGACTTAGCTGGCATTAACAGCAGCATCGACTGACGTGCAGAAGGCAGCAACCATAACATTGCTCCTGGGATTAGGAACAGCAGAAGGTCTGCTAACCATTCCTCTATTTAAAGGAACAAAATACATTCTCTTTCTAAGGAGTGTGCCTAACAGTGTGAAGTTTCACTTAATACTCTCTTCAGACCTTTCATTACAAATTTCCAAGCAATGAAATGGTTTGCATTCAGAAGACATAAATGGCTTTTCTGGAAAACACACACAGTCGAGCAGCAGCCACACATGGAAGAAGGAGACTATATAATAAACTGTTCCTAACAAGCAGATTGATTAAATTTCAGTCTCAAGGTAGTTTGCAAGCAGGTGAAAAATGTTGCTGCTTTTCTCTTTGGGGATGTAGGAGAGGTTAACACTGATGTGATCAGCTCTGGAGAAAGCAGAGAAAACATCACAGATGGTAGATATCTGTACTCTCTGAAAGTGTTTATAACTGCTAGACCACATCTGTTTGATAGCATCGTGATAGTATTTCTTCCAGGGACCAATTTTGTTTTCTGTGATTACTCACGTAACTTCAAACGTGTGACTGTAAATACCTGTGTTTTACCAGTTGCAAAGCTCCTCTGTATGACTTGGCTGCTCATGAAGACAAGGTTTTGTGTGTGGACTGGACAGAAGCAGGGGTAAGAATCTGAAGAGCGAGTTACTCAATTTACATGCGTGGTGGTTAGGAAGAGGGCTAAAAGCAGTCATGGACTATTTTTTCCTTTATGCTTAAAGACAGAAGAGAACAGGAAGTTTTCGTTGTGCTGTGGTTGATACTGGGTGTTACTGTCATACGCACTGCAGCACTTCCCCATGCTACTGTGCAAAGGAGTAGGATGGGCGTTTAAGCTCTGTAGCATTAAGTGGGCGTTACACTGATATTCCAAACAAGGAGAGACACGAGAACAGCATCACACCTTGCTGAGAAAATACATGTTCCGAGGTACCATTTGCTGCCATGGAGACTAAAGCAGCAGCATGAACCGACAGCTGGGGCATGGCAGTACATGTAGAAGGGGGGAACTATATAATCCTCTCTGCAAGCTGTTCTGCTACTGTAGTGGTACACACATGTATAAAATGGGAAAAAACCATTTTGTTAATGTTCAAGATTCTCAGTGTGGCTCCTGTTCTCAGTAAAAGGCGGGAAAAGCTTTAGAAATTTTCCTGCAAAAACTTTGCTTCTAATTTTAGGAGGAGGGTAAGACACAAGCTTGCTTCTGCACTTTGATTCTGGGTTTTAGTCATGCATTAACAGTTCATTATTCATTACTTCTTTTTATGTCTTCAAAAGAAAGAAAATCAGAGTCCTCAACTTTTGTGTAGGTATTTTGCTTAGTTCTGATGTTAATCACAGTTTTCTTTTCCCCTCATCAGCTGCTATTGAGTGGAGGTGCAGACAACAAACTGTATTGCTACAGATACCCAGCTACAGCCTCTGATGTTGGAGCATGAAGGTCGACAGCCAGAAGACTTTTTTTTAAAAAAAGGTTTTTGCAGCAGTCACTCTCTGTTAGCATCCCTACACAACCAACAGCTGAAGAAAGGAGTTTTTTGTTGCTCAGAGAGCTGTTGTTCCTGTTTTTTGTATTGGTAACCTATATCCATATTTGTCACAGAAAAATGGTAACAAGCAGTTACGAATGTGTTTAGTGTGAAACAAAGCAAAGGGAGGTGTTTCCTCCCTTTTTGATGGCTTTGAATTAACATCTTCTAAGTGACTATTTGTATAGCCCTTTTAATAAGGAGTAAACTGCTACTTACAGAAAAATTACTCACTGGACTAAATTATTTTTTGAGTTTACCTGCTTTCCCTTGAAAAAAAATAAAGTTTTTATCTACAGTTCATTGGTTTAGTGCCTCACTTCAGATAAAAATCAGACTTCAACTCTCCTTTCAGTATGGCTGTTGGCAGTTCTTACAATTATGTCCTTAATTGATGAACCCAGGCTTCTTTCTGGGATGAAGACATAGTATGTTTGCAGTACAAATGGTATGATATAAAGGAACTTGACAATTTACTAGCAGATGAAACATTCAATTTTTTTGTTGCTCATAAGTTAGGGCTGTAAATTACTTCGTAAGAACGTGCCTGCCTTGTGCCACAGTACATGTTATGTTGCAGTACAATTAATGTGGTATCTTACTCCTAAAAAGCAGCAGATCTATAGAAACAAGTGGAGGATCATCAGAGAAGGCAGAAGAAAAATTAATTTGTTCCTAGAAAGAACGGATACAAAAAGTTGCAATAGCTTGTAGGTTGATAGAGGATAAGTACTATCCAAACATGCTCATTTTTGCTGCTGGTGGTCTTGCTTTTAATTCAGCATTTAAATGAAAAAGCTATTGCTGCAGTTTGTTAGATGCCATATATGTGATGTTAAACCAGCAGGTAGTTTAACAATGTGGAAACCAAACTTGAATATCCTCACTAACGTCTTAGTTTTCAATAAATGTAAGACCTGTACAGCACAATCAAGTCAAATGCTTAAATTGCAAGGTTAGTAATTTTTCTCTGAAGAGTGAAAACTCTCACCTCCAGGTTTACAATATGGACAAGTCCTGAGTAAGCAGTTTAGGAAATGCCAGAACAGCAAAACTATGGAGAAAACGGCAAGGATACGGGGGAGGGATCTCTGATCCCTTGGCCTTGCAAGTAATGTACTGCAACTAATAGACTAACCCTTATTTACAAATGCTGCTTGCAAGGAATTAGTTGTCTTGCCATCATCTTCTTATCCATGTGCATGTTCTTAGTATGTGCTTCATCCTTTCTAAAACAATATATGCTATTCATACCTTAGTATAGCAACTAATTATATTTTTTTCTTATTTAAACTTCATTCCTTTAAAACATCGCCTTCTATTTACTCCACAAACTGGAACTTGCAAATATGGCGTGAATAACTATTTTGTTTTGTAAACCTACCAAAAATCTAAAGTGTTTTTTGAGCAGGAATTTAGTATGTGCTGGAACATGCAGCATTCCTTCCTCCCCGCTATTGGAGATTTGTATAATTTCACATGCACATTTGTGGATATGCCAGTCTATTCTAGCAATCGTTGGCTAATATTCATGAAAGTTTAAAAAAATCTCTAGTAATTTTTCAGTATGAAAACAGAAGAGAGTAATAGCCTCTTTAGGTAATCCTTGATCCAGTATACCCGACTTTTGGAGGTCTTAACCAAGTAAAGTTTGGAGATGTTTTCAGTGGAAAGCAAGACAGTGAAGGAAGTTTGGAAACTAGTTTGCTTCATTTCTCTTCAAGACTCTCAGTGACCATTTAATCTAAAGTCTTGAGCTATTTTGTGTATTATAAGAAACACCCATTTTATTACTCGTTTTTCAGTTTTTCTTTCAGATAAATTATGCTTGAGCATAGCTTTTAGAATTACTGTGGTATTTTACAGTCAGATAGCTGTGGAGCACCTCCAGGCAATGAAGTAGTTGATAAAAATAAGCGGGTTCTCTTCTATGCATATCTCTAAAGACTCATGAATGCAAGATAGGTAACCTTAATACCGTTTTCTTGCCTTCCTAGAAAGATTTAAAGAATACTTTTTAAAAAGGTCATGTCACTTGGACTGTCAGCTTATCTCAGAAAGATTAATATTATTTAGACTTAAGAAATCCCAGCTGGCATTAATTGTTTCAGTTTCAAACACTGAATCCATTAGATCTACTACACTTGTCACCTGTAGTAAATATACAGAGTGTAACTACGAAGGTAGGTTTTGGTAGACCACGGTTCAGAAGCAGGAGGGTTTTTACACCTCCTCTCACTTTGTGTTCTCTTATTTGGAAAAGTACTGTGTCAGATGGAAAGAAGCAACTAAGTAAACCATATTAACACTATGAAGTGATACCAGCATAAGTACAACATATTTTTGGAATGCATCTGTATTACCGCTGTCTAGAAATTATCCTAGAACCTACAAAAATACTTTTTAGATTTGGCTGACTGACAGTTCTTTGGATACTCTGTAATCTCAATTAAAACATTTTAATAAGAATATTTGTTTTCTTCCAAACATGCAGTTCATTTAAGGTAATGATGTGAAATTAGAATGGTTAGCACGAGTTGATTTTAAAATTGCAAAAGAACCGAGTCAAAAACGAACTTAGTCTTCCAGAATCAAGGTGCTGACAGTGATTCTACTCACAAAAATGCTTCTTTTTTCCCCCCTAAAAAAACCATTTCTGCATATTTGTAGTGCCCTGGTAGCATAATATAGAACAGTAAAGAACTTTTATGTACTAACAGCTAGTTTTCCTTAAACGTCAAAGTGATATTACAAATAAGGGGAATAAAGACAATAGTCAACTACTGCAAGCTTTACTCATTTTTTGTATCAATGGGGATGGGTTTGTTTTTGAGAGGTTGTGCAATAAATTGTTCTATTTCATCTTTTCATTCTGCACTGACACCTGGCATAAACTGTTAACTTTACTAGCGCACATATGCTGCCTCTAAATAGAGTTCAAACAACATCATGCATTAAAACACACGTTAAAAGCGTTAGTCTGAGACAAGGGTTCACCTGCTTGGTCCTTGGTTTAGTGTCACACTTGCATTTTCTGTTCACGTGTTTGCTTTTTTCCCAGCTGGTTCTTTCAGCTTTCTTCTCGCTTTGAGACTTTTATCTTTGCTTCTGGAAGATTGCCATCTCCAATCAGCTAGGAGATTGAGTTAAAAACAAGGGGAAGGGGAAGGACACAGTAAATGTTCCAGTGAAAGTGACACACAACCTAAATCAGCATGTGTGGTTAATGCCATTCACCGTGGTACCACCCACAAGGTCAGCACCTTTTCCATAAACCATGCAGAGCCCCACCAGGGAAGGGCATGTCAGCTCCCCCACAGCACTGTGGACGGCAGCCTCAACCCACGTGCCGGTCACGGCTTTGAGACCCCCAAACTCACCTCAGATACCTGCTCCTCGGTCACATGCTTTGCTGCTGGACCCTCTTCTCTGAGTGCGAGCTGCTGAGGAGTGCACCGTACGCTCTGGAGGCAGAGGTGAGAGGTGAGGACAGGCTGACAGGAGACGGTGGGTTTCTTAGACTGCATATTTTATGAGTTTGGGGCAAGGATGCAGATCTCCAGCTGGCGCTGCTCTGCCTATTCCTTTCAACATACAGCCCATAGCCTGGTGGTGAGGTTTTTCCTTAATGAAAATAAACTTATAGGAAGTTTAATGAGTTTTGTATAGGCTGATAAATTTCCAGTATAAACTCAACGTACTTCCCTAAATTTCAGCACACATCCATTAGGAAATAGATCTAACTACATATGCTTAAAGTGACTTCTACAATTTAAACAAAAATATTTCACAGAGCTTGGAAGGAAAAACTTACATAGAAAAAGGAATACACTCTTCGTGAAAACTCCTGAGATGGGAGGTTTTCTCCTGCGTTTTCTGTGACATTTCTGCAACAGAAAGTGCTAGATAGGCATATGCAGAGATTCCCCAAAGGAAAAAGACACACTTTTCTTACACTCTTAGGTTGATCTAAGTCTTGTTAATTATCAACTTAAACTTATATCCATGTTTAAGTAACAAGAATTTCAGAATTTTTAATGTTTTTCTCATCACTGAGTTAATGGAGGCTACAAAGTTATTTCCAAGATTGTGTGATTCTAAATATGTTTCTTTAAAAAAAAAAAAAGTAGTCATGGGTCAGATTTGGGGAGATCCGTTCCATGACCTCACTGAAATTTTAGCATGTGCTCTTTTCCCCTGCTGTGGGAAAGGTGAAAGGTCTTGTCAGATTAAATACTTAATGTGAACTAGGTCAACACACTTGCCTTGGATTTCTACTCTATGTCAGAATGGGACTGCCAAGCTGGCCCTCACAGGCCCCAGTCCAGGGGTGAATACAGTTTATGGATTATCACCCTGCTTCATTTAATGCTATTATTTGTTTTATTGCATCTTTTTGTTTCCTTGTTTGTTTACAAAAAAAAAAAAAGGTATTCACATTTAAAAAAAAAAAAAGGTATTCACATTTGGTAGGATTAGTTATTGTTTACCTGTAAGTTTTACTAAGCATGCTTTGAGAATGCATAATTGTGGCAGGTTGTCCTGTCACGCTATCCCCGTTACACCTCTGTATGACAGTTAAATGGCTGAGGAAGACAGCTTTTCAGAGAGCAAGGCTGAAGATCCCGTTCTGACAGGCAGAACTGTAACCTACCCTTGATTTCTAGCCCAGCATCCAAGCAAACAGAATGGCTATTTTGCTGGTTTAGCACCAACGCCAGCATAAGCTTCGGCTTTCCCTGCAGTTGACTCCTGCTTGGCCAACTCAGGTGAGAGAAGCACACAGATACAGTGAGCTGCACAGACTACTTTGCTGGATAGCAACAAGGTACAGTAGCTGATGTTGCAATTCATATGCCAAAAATGCCCCATCGACATAGAATCACCAATTTTGTTTGATGTAAGCATGTTGGCAGACATCTCAAATTAGGGGCAAAACTTGGGTTAAAATTAATTGTCATGAAAAACAATTTAAATTGTCCTGTAAATTGCATGAAATGAGTGGCTTTTCAGCTGCCAGTGAGAAGCTGGCTGAGCCTGGTTTAGGGAAGGCAGCTGCTCAGTCTGGATGAGTCTACCAAGACGTCCAAATCAAGACATGTACTGTATGGAATGCTGAAAACGTAACTGAAACCACAAAAATATACATTTCTGTATCAGTTACAATATTCATATTCAAAGCTTCAAACTGTCAACTTTGCATATCTTTGCAATTTATTCCATTGGGCAACTAGTAGCCTGTGACCAACAGGGATCTTAGTATGAGTTTAAATGTCTGTAAAACTAAACAAACATCAAAACAAACGCTCTGTGATTGCTACTGAGACTTTCAGCTTATAATTTAAGCGAAGAAATTTCTTTAAATGTTTGAAACCATCTCTAAATGCAAACCAGAATTCACGAAAAGCTGTATGGAGAAATATGAAATGCTAATTATAGCAAAAGATCCCAATAGTCTAGACTGCTTATCCAAAAGGGTGCCCCTCATCACACTTTCTATTGTCTATGGTCTATAAATTTAGAGTAAGGAAGTTCTGATCTTCAGTCAGACCACAGCTGCTGTAAACTGCATGTGAAAGACAGTTGAGATCACTTGGAAGAGCATTCAGGAAATGCTCACTGACTTAATTGCTCTCCTTTAACTCTATCTCTATCCCAGTTGTTGAAAAACATTTGAGTTTGTTACACACACATGCACACACAGAGCTATCTCGTGGATTTCTGCACACAAGACAGGTCAAAAGACCGGCCAGTGGTTGACAAAATGCAGAAGAAATATTGGAAATTGAAACAAGCTCACCAAAGAATGAAGATGAGTATGTGGTAACATCTGATGCAGAGCTGGATGCCAAATTAGAGATAAACCTAAGGATCATAAGCAGTGTCAGTATGTACTGATATGTAGAATATGAATACGTGAAAATGGCATCATTTTTCCTGCCACTAACAAATACTAGTTACTTTCAACAGGGCAGTCTCAGTCATTTGTATAATTTGAGAAGACCAAAAAATGATATCTAGTGTTGGAATTGTGTTATTGTTTTCTGAATCTATTCAGCATCAAAGAGGAGGACTTCCTTAAATTATTCTCCGCTCTAAATGGTGTCATTACCATGTCTGTGCACACATCCCTGCATAGACTTAACGTTTGGTGGAATAGCTTAGCAGTTTTAAGTTTACTGCGTTAACCAAAGTGTTATCGTAGAGTCTGCCAGCCAGATCGAGAATTCTTTCTGTCATATACAGCTTGTTGGGGGATTGGGAGGATGACAACAACAAATAAGCTACACTCTCCTTTTTTAAAATACTTGCAGCATCGAAGGCTACTGGGTGACATAAATCCCTCATTTGTGTGATTCTAAGCCTGAAGGCACGTTGCTGATCGACCAGTGGATGCGGACACCTGGAGGCATCTGCTGAAAACATGTACTTTGAACCAAAGTCTGGAAGGTGTGGCATGGGTATGCATTAGCGGGAAGAGTTGTTCACACTACGCCATGGTTTGGATTCACAACAAACATCTGTTTTCTAATGTCCCCTGTTAAAATAAATACAGTAATTTGTTTTCTAATTTAAAAAGCACAAATTTCCATCTCTCTTCCATCCTTTCCCTCCCAGGTTTTGCATCAACGTTAACCTGAATCTTTGAAGGTTCATACAAATTTGGGAACACTTCTTGATCTTCAAAAAAAAAAAAAATTAAAAAAAATCAAAAAGTCAAAATCTGACTGAATTTCACTGAGTTCCACCAGGTACCAGAGTCTGTTTGTGTGCTTGTAAGATCACAGTGATCTTTGACTCTTCCATTCTCAATTTCAGATGAGAGATCTTATCATTCAGCAGATCTTGGATTGGTAGTTCATTATTTTGGTGGACTTTGTGCATAGGATGAGGTGTTGGAATTTGCCAGCAGCAGGTTTTTAATACTTGGAGCAGGGATCAAGTATAGTTCTTGGTGTTACACAAAAGATCTTTCTCCCATCTTGCATCAACGTGCAAGTGATCCTCTTAATATATCCATAGCATTTAAAAGAATAATAAATCAAATAATAATAAGGCTTTGCCTTTAGGTTTAAGAGCAAAAAAAAAATAAAAAAATCAAAAAGTCAAAATCTGACTGAATTTCACTGAGTTCCACCAGGTACCAGAGTCTGTTTGTGTGCTTGTAAGATCACAGTGATCTTTGACTCTTCCATTCTCAATTTCAGATGAGAGATCTTATCATTCAGCAGATCTTGGATTGGTAGTTCATTATTTTGGTGGACTTTGTGCATAGGATGAGGTGTTGGAATTTGCCAGCAGCAGGTTTTTAATACTTGGAGCAGGGATCAAGTATAGTTCTTGGTGTTACACAAAAGATCTTTCTCCCATCTTGCATCAACGTGCAAGTGATCCTCTTAATATATCCATAGCATTTAAAAGAATAATAAATCAAATAATAATAAGGCTTTGCCTTTAGGTTTAAGAGCATACAGAGACCCTGAACGCATAGTCTCTGTGGCTTCTCAGAAAACTGCACTAGGGCCAGTAGTTATCTCCTGCAGTTAAAATACTAAACAAAATGTTTCCTAGGTCTGAACAGCACAGATTTAAGTAGATTCTGGTTTCAGTTACATTGCTGTAATTCCAGAGCATGTCAGTTAAGACAGCGAAGCCTATCAAAATCAGTGGACTTAATTTAGACTTACAGAGGAGCTTACATGCAGCCTATCTGAATGTAATTTGCAATAGTTAGATCTTGTATCTTGATGTAGCTGAAAACTGAGTCAGAACCAGTTTCCAAAAAATCAAATACTGCATGTCAGCGAAGCCTTTTCTGGAAACAAATAAGTAAGATCTGTCTTCATAGTAACTAAGCTTTAGAGCAGAATGGTGAGGGGGAGGAGATGATGTTTTTTCTCCCCTTCTAATCCAATCTATTTAAACAGAGGAATCAAAACAACAGATGTTTAGTATGAAAAATGTTGCCTGAGATACTGGCGCCACAGAATCCAGCATGAACTCACCTAAGATGAGAAGATGAAGAGACTACAGTTTCCCTATTTCAGTTTTACCAATCTGTAGTCTGCTGTGATTTAAATGTACAAGTCCAGAGCGTCGTGTTAAAAAGAAGCCATCATTTTTGCAAGGGAAGCAGTTTACAACCTGTGCACCATCCCACCATGCACCATTCCGAATCTCTGCAGTATCTATAGTATTGCTTGCTAGATGTAAATGGAAAATTATGGGATACAAAATTTTATCTGACCAGATCATTCTCGAGAATAATAATGTTAGACTATGTACCAGAGAAGTCTGTTTTAATGAAGGAAATCTCTATTTCTAATCTTTTCTCAGGCTTGCTGCAGTGTAGTGCAGCAACTGAAAAATATTTTCAGTTTTGCGATGTCTGAATTGTACCACTCCTATCTTGGCAGACACATTTGAAGCTAATCATTTTGCTTAGTTGGCTCAGAGTATTGCTTTCACAGTTTCCTACTGGCCTTCTCTAATTACTTTTTATAATTTATGACACAGCAGTTTGTAGGGCTGCTACTGTAAAAAGTTAGAGAGAAATATAAGCTTTTTTATTTCCCTCTGTAGTAGCATCTTCTTGCCATTTACTCTCCTTATTTTGCCGCCCACTCCTTGTTTTATAAGGAAAGCATCTAGTTTCTTATTCCTCACAGGAGTATCAAGATCAAGGAGGTAAAAGTCTCCCTCCTTTTAAATATATCAGGTTTTGACCTTTAGGCTAACATGTCCTGATATGGCAGACACTCCGGGTGCCTAATGCATTGCCACTGTATTTCTCTTCCCACATACATTACTGACCTCATTATGACACTAGGGCCATTACAGCAGGCAGTATTTGCCTTTGACACACCTTTTTGTCATTTACATTTATTCTGCAAATGTCTCTGCTACTATTTTTTCCCCCAACTTTAGAAGAATTACCAAGCACCTGAAGAACAGGAGGTAAGTGGAAAGGAAGCACAGCTGATGCTCAAGTGATAAGCAGCAGCCCTGGTTGCTAACATCTCTCCTACACTAAGAGCAGGGCTCTGTGAAGAGCCATCACCCATGGTCTACAAGCACAGTCAGATGGGGAACTACAGGCCTGTCAGTCTGACCTCGGTGCCAGGGAAGGTTATGGAGCAGATCATCTTGAGTGCCATTCACGCGGCATGTACAGGACAACCAGGTGATCAGGCCCAGTCAGCACGGGTTTATGAAAGGCAGGTTCTGCTTGACTAACCTGATCTCCTTCTATGACAAGGTCACCCGCTTAGTGGATGAGGGAAAGGCTGTGGATGTTGTCTACCCAGACTTTAGTAAAGCCTTTGACACCATTTCCCACAGCATTCTCCTGGAGAAACTGGC
>NW_008795918.1:935051-936008 GCF_000699145.1 Aptenodytes forsteri
ATTGGAACAGGCTGCCCAGGGAAGTGGTTGAGTCCCCATCCCTGGAGGTATTTAAAAGACGTGTAGATGTGGTGCTTAGGGACATGGTTTAGTGGTGGACTTGGCAGTGCTAGGTTAACAGTTAGACTTGATGATCTTAAAGGACTTTTCCAACATAAACGGTTCTATGATTTTATGTCTGCACCGCTGTAGCTTAAGCCACCACACATTCTCCAGAAACTAATCCTCCCTCCATGTCTGTAGTCCTAATTACTTTTGATGAAAGGCACAAATAGGTTGAACCACCACTCTTTTTTGTGTGTGACTTTTGTCTTTATCGTATTTCATAAATTGTCTACACATATACACTCAGCACTTGTCAGTAGTCAAGTTCGACTCTTGTTTCAAACAGAAATGGCATCTGCTTATATCAAATTGAAATCTGGTCTAGTCTTTGAATGTGATTCTGCCTATAGTGCAATGCTGCCCAGTGAAACACCATATTGAAACAAGACCTTCTCAATAGAAATAGCCCTCTGAAAAAGAATTTTGTTCAACTTGACTTGCAGTTTCTTTTCTTTTTGTTGCTGAGAAGCTTGACTGCTCTGAGATAAAAGAATGCATTTATATATTAAATGTTATAATTTTAAATTCATATTGTTTATTTATATGCTTATATAATTTAATGTTATAGTTTAACTTATTGTCCACAAAACAATGAATCAACATTTCTTTCTGAAGGGTTTTTTTTGTTCCATTCAGATGGCCTGCACAGATACCAACTACTGAGTAGTGGAATACTGAGCAATACTGATAGGGACTTTATGGTACCATATGCAGTGAGGAGTTTATTCTAGTTTGAGGCTCTTCTTCCTTTTGTCCTTCTTTTTGGCATTATTATTATTTAAATACATACTGAATCTGTAACATTAGGGATATATAATCTCTCTATATATATACATATTTTTATATATATAT
>NW_008795918.1:936522-937271 GCF_000699145.1 Aptenodytes forsteri
TATTACTGAAGCTATAGCTGTAACGAAGGAAGAACTTTATAATCCTTGAAAACTTTAATGACACCTTATACTAAAAAAAAAAAAAGATTTTATGGATTAAATAGATCTTATGTCTTTTCAATTACAAATTTAAATGCTGACATAATAGTATGTAATTGCAAGTGTGCTATTCATTATAAATCACACAGCGTAACAGGACTACTAAGGTGGAAAGTTTATGGAAAAGAAGTTCCCCCTCCCTTGCACCTTTATCCCTTGATCCTTAAAAAAAAAAATTCAGTATTTTACAGACATGTTAAGAACATTTATGGGAAACAGTTTGGAAATTAATATTTAGAATTACATTAAAACTGCATAGCCTTTCAAAATGCTGTCTGCTGTTCATAATGAGCATTTCAAAAATATTAAACATTCAGAATTCTTTCAAAATATTCATGAACGTATACATAAAAACCTATACACACATGCTTCCTCATATTTATTTTCAAATTTTTGCTTTTTTTTTTTTTAATATTTAGAATTACATTAAAACTGCATAGCCTTTCAAAATGCTGTCTGCTGTTCATAATGAGCATTTCAAAAATATTAAACATTCAGAATTCTTTCAAAATATTCATGAACGTATACATAAAAACCTATACACACATGCTTCCTCATATTTATTTTCAAATTTTTGCTTTTTTTTTTTGTTATTTACAGAATCATAGTGGTTTGGGTTGGAAGGGACCTGTACAGGTCATCTAGTCCCC
>NW_008795918.1:941466-956340 GCF_000699145.1 Aptenodytes forsteri
CCACCCGGGCACACCTTTTGCAGGCAGGTCTGCTGCCTGTCCCTACCCCAGGAGAGAGGTCCAGGCACTCCCTGCAGCCTGAGGTCTGCACTGCAGCCTCTCCCTTCAGCAGTTCCATCTGCGTGGAAGCATCGGCCACCGCTGGGGTAGATGGTGCAGACCCCCCAGCTGGAGCCATGGCCTTTACCCTCAGACGAGGGCCCGCCATTCTGCCTTGAGGGTCAGGTAGGATGAGTGCCCTTGAGCTGTGCCCAGTTGCTGGGTTATGTGTACCCTGAGTCCCCCACTAGGCCCGTGGAATGCCTCTCCTTTGATAAGAGGCGCTCCCTGCCTTCTTAAGCCCCAGAGTTCAATTAAAGACATTTAAGTAGAAACCCAGCAAAAAATACCAGATTTAATAATATGTTAAAATATTCATTCATCTTCCTTTGTAACATGCCTATATATCTCTCAGCCATTTTTCCTTCCCAACGCCCGTCATTTCACCATTGTTCCACATGAAGTCTGACATGGACATTAGTGACTCGTTTTTTTAATTAATTCCTCCCCTAACCCCACGTACACCACATCTAACTGCAGATGTTGTCAAAACCTGAAGGTCTTTTTATGCATCTTATCAGTTTGAACAATGTGCTTGTTCTGCCACCCCCAGAGTACTCATGATAAAAATAGTCAATAAATCAGAATTGCCACACATTTTATTTTTCAATTACTTCTTTTTATAGCCATATCTGAGGAAGAAAATAAGCTAGGGCTCTTATTAATGTTTCAGGCAGAGCAGAATGCAAGTGAAGCTGGAAAAAGGACAGATGTCAAGGGAAGAATTCTCCTTTCTTCTGCCCAGCAAAGGTTTTCAACTTTTTTTTTTTTTTAAATAGTCCCCATTCACTCATTTCAATGCACTGCTGTTAATTCAGTTGAAGGTACTATTCAGAGAACGTGTGTGTATATGGTGCAGAGGTATTTGGAGGGACGTGTCAAAAGCAAAAGCCATTTTATACCTGAAGAGAAAACCACTTTCCTAAACTCTGATGTATGTAAAGTACAAGCTAGCAGGTGTTGATGACCTGGTGATAAAAGGGAGCTCTACACACCTCCCTCTTCCTCATCATTCGAGACAGTTCAAGCTGTGTGCCTGCTCTATTTCTTTCCCACACATCCTTCTCCTATTCAGATTGGGCTACACAACCACCGCAGATTGAATGTTAATATAAGCCCATCCACAGAGATATACCAAATCCAAAATTTCAGCCTGATAGGCTAACACTTGGCAAAGCCCTGTGCAATTCTGTAGCAGGGATGTTATTGCTAACGTGCCCGGACAACAATAAGCAATAGCTGTTGTTACACACTCAAGATATTATTGGACATTTTCAGTCAACAGATTGAAGGTGAGTTCAATGCTACTGCTGGGTAGATAGCCATACACCTTGCTATCAAAACCAGATCCTTCACCCACTTGTCTACTGAGAGTTGGCAAGAGTATAATAGTCATTATTACTGTATGACTTATTAATTCCATTTACATTCAGAATGCTGGAAATTCCAATAAATACAGCATGCACTTAGCTCTCATGATCCCAGAGGTTTGCTCTGCTTCTTGACATAGACGGTAGAGAGAAAATGGGCATTGCCTAGGTTGGGCATTTGCAGTGTTCAGATGCACTGTTGGCCATGAGCATGCAAACAGGTTCCTGATATTGCTGTAAATACAGGGTTGCATTTATGAGAACATGCCTCTCTGGTACTTTTTACACTTTGGGGCATAGAAAAGAAGAAAATCAACTTTACAGAATCATAGAATCATTTAGGTTGGAAACGACCTTTAAGATCATCAAGTCCAACCGTTGACCTAACACTGCCAAGTCCACCACTAACCCATGTCCCTAAGCACATCTACACATCTTTTAAATACCTCCAGGGATGGTGACTCAACCACTTCCCTGGCCAGCCTGTTCCAATGCTTGACAACCCTTTTGGTGAAGAAATTTTTCCTCATGTCCAATCTAAACCTCCCCTGGTGCAACTTGAGGCCATTTCCTCTCGTCCTATCGCTTGTTACTTGGGAGAAGAGACCAACACCCACCTCACTACAACCTCCTTTCAGGTAGTTGTAGGGAGCGATGAGGTCTCCCCTCAGCCTCCTTTTCTCCAGGCTAAACAGCCCCAGTTCCCTCAGCCGCTCCTCATAAGACTTTATGTACCATCTTTTAGCTGAGCTTTTATTATCGTTCTTGCCATGTGGTAAGAAGGCAACGAGGGTCAGCCTGTGAGTGAATGCTGATAAACATGAAGGATAAAGTCTTAATTTTAACTATGCTGTTGTAGTTGCAGTCAGTCCACTTCTCCCATGTTTCCCCAAAACATTCTGCTCAGTTGGGCTCTTGCGTATTTTACTATTTTTTCTTGTTTTACCTTCAGATTGGCCCTTGTCTCATCTTGGGCAGGAACTACTAACATTCAGCCATAAAACTACAATATCTGATACTCTCTGGAGCAAGCCTGCATAGAATACAGAGGAGCATCGCTGTGGATTAAAGATGAATCCCAGGAGCTGTATCCTGACAACTGCAAGCAGAATGGGGAATTCCAAAAAGTAAACATTCACTCAACCATACAAGTACTTTCTACACGAGACAAAGCACTGATTGCCAACAAGTTCACCACGATTTAAGTGGAGGCAAAGACATGTCATCTTAGTACATTTTTTAGCTACTGATACGTATTGTATCTCATGAGTGGGCTCAGCAAACAGGACAAAAACAAAAGAATCCCCTCCACACCTGGAGAACAAAAACCTATTGTTCCCCATATTTGTTATTAAAACAGAAGAATGTGCTTATCGCCACGAACAAGTCACCATAAGAGGAACCATGCAACAACTTTCCTACTCATGTAGATACTTGCGTTCCAGAAGTGTCTCCATCTTCTGTCTCTCCAGCAGTTGCTCTTTTAAGTGCTTTTTCTGAGCAAACAAAAGGGTGAAGGAAAACTTAACTCTGTTTTCTGCCTGAAACGCTCTCCTCCAGGATGACACTGTAGTTATGTGCAAAGTGCACAGAGCTAAAATTCTGTAAAATAAAATGAATGAAAGTCAAAATTGCATGTCTACTGCTAGGTTACTGTACAAGATTACCTGCATGTCTTCAGTGTGTTTTCAATTTTAGGAAGTGAAGAGGTTGTAATTACTATTCAGTATTTCTACACTTTTCTCCACTAGATGGTCAGTTTCTCTGGGATAGACACAATCACCTTATTATATAAGCACGTAAAAAACCTCTAACAATAGAATATGTACCAGTCCTACAGATTTCTAAGTTGGTTTGAATTTATAGATTCTCTAATCAGAAACTGTTGCAGGTAGTATACTGTATAATAAGAGTCAAAGACATCTCCTTTTCCTGTTGCATCTTCCAATTTTCATGGGTTTAGATACAGATGGAAGTAAGGGTAAGGGTTACCAAGTCTGAGTTTGAGAAGCTGAAGGGGCACCTGCCAGAAGGTGAAGCTGCTTTAAGGCAATCACTGTAACCTGTTGTCACATTCCCTGGCAGTCTATCAGGTATCTGCCGTAGCACCAGATCACTCCTGCTCACCTGCCTTCCCCAACCTCCCATGACTGAGCATGCAGTTTACCATGGTAGGTATGGACCTGCTGCCTTTGTTTGTCTGTCTTCTGGAACGACCACTCCTGAACAGCAGTCTTGCACAGTTTACTCATCTTTTTCAATGATAGAGAGTATATGTAACTAAGTATTTAAGAACTTCTTTTCAACTTGAAAAATAAAATCTGAAGAATTCTGCAAAGCCTTCTGGAAAGCACCATAAGGAAAGGCTGAGCCCTAATTCCTTGTCTTCCTCCAAGCAAGTAAAGGATTTGTGCTCATTCACCTTTGAATCTTCCAATTATCCTTCTATCTAAAAATCACATGCACAAGTATCTGGACACGAGAACTGCATGCTCAGTAGCAAGTTTTCCAATTTTAGAATATATGAAGCTTTATGAAGAAATGGCTGTAAGATTGGATTGTGTTTTTCAAGCTTGAGATCTCGTATACTTTTTTTTTCCCAAGTGAATCAAATAGGGAGCCAATTGTTTGAGATCCACATATTGTAGAACCAGACAGTTAAACAGCAACGCAAACAGCAGCTAGCTTTAAATTTGTTCAATGACTTCTCTGCCTCCCTTAGTAACCTTTCTGTGTTTCTGCAAAATAGCTCAGCTCATGTCCAAAGTCCTTGAACAGCCTGTGGACTTCCATCCATATCATTCTGTTGCACAGGAGGTAAATTTCTTTCGTACTAAGACAATGGCTTTCTTACAGATGCAAAGTTTCAGAACAGGAGAATGATCATTTAATCTAGAATTAAACAGCTGAAATGTGTTCAGCACGTTCAAGGTCATTCCCCATGCTCATTTGCCAATCTATACTGAAGTATGAAACATTTATCCTCCTTCTCCCTCACTTTTCCCCCTTTTAAATCTCTCTGGCCATATTGCATATTAAAATTCCATCTAAAAAAGAGTAGTTTTATAAAACTAAAAAAAATCTGATGAAATTAGTAAATGGTTATACAGCACTGTAACTTAGAAATGGAATCTCCTTGTTATGTGTAACCAAAATTTTGGCATATCATCATCTTCCTGAGGAAATATAAACAGTCCCAGTGTTATGAAGCATAGCCAGGCTTTCCGTAACAGTTTCTAAACACATTATTGAAACTATTTTTACAAGCAGATACTTGAGAGAATATCAGCATTACACATCTTGCACTGTACAAATCAATGAATTGGAGAGATGGAACAATAGGTCAATGTGTTCTTTCTTTCTTAAGAAACTTTTTTTTCCCCAGCCATTACAGAAGTCTCCCTTAAACAACCCCACTGAAGAATGTGGAGAGAAGAAAAATGACATTTCCAGAAATATCAATAAGTAAGCACAAAAAATAAGCTGGAGTCCAGAAGAATCATAAACATTCTGTACATGTTTTATTAGGAAGGAAATAGCTGCTTCCCAGAATTCTTAAAATAAAACAAAACTAAAAAAAGACTATTTGCTAATTTCTAATCTTTTCCTTCAACTTGCAGTCTTTCATTTTTCTTCTTTTCACCTTAGTTATAATAGTATAATTATCTTCTTCTTTCACATTACAACAGTTTTAAATTTCAACGTTCCTGGTAGTATTATGTCATGTGTAACTGATGACATGTTCATTAATTCGTTTCTACCGCATTGAAAAAAAAAAAAGTTACATACCTTCATAGTAGTAATCTACTTTCCCTGACGTCGGTACAAAGTCAGAGGTATTTCCACTGAAGTAGCTGCGGTTGGCCAAATACAAAATCAGCACGAGGGAGATGGAGGCTCTCCTTGTCTGTACAGCAGGTAGATCACTAAGATTTCAACACAACCTGCATCACGAGCACTCTCTGATCAATTTGTTCTTATTCTGTTCAGGTTAACCTCATTAAAGGAACTTCTGCCGTAACAGAAACTGGAATAGGTAGGACACATGAACGTATAGCAATTTTCTTTCAAGAAACTTGACTGAATATCTCAGCAATTAACACAGTCACCTTAACAGATGAAGGCATGCCAGAAGTACACTGAGCAGTGTCGATTCATCCCTATCATGCAGATCGCTAGCTACCTGAACCCTCTTAGTTCCCTTGTGCCTGGACCCATCCAACCGCATAGGAAGGAACTTGCTTTCAGAGTGAATTTCATCCTCATATGGTACAGCAGATTAGCAAAGAAAGAAATGATAGCACATGTGGTCAGCTACCCATCCACACAGGTCAGAGTTGCAACTTTTTGATGCAGAGCAAAGAGGTCCTCCATGGAGCAAGCTGTTTTCACACCAGTGAGGCAGAGAAGAGGGAGCAGCATCAGGCCCTCTATACTACAAAAGTCCTTCAGGCTACTGCAGGCCAAGCTGCCGAAGCAGGCAGAGGACAGAGAAGCTACAGTCAAGTGAGATCTTTGCAGAAGGTGTGCCCAGACTGTTGTACCTATTATAATGCAGACCAAATGGATAGAAATACCCATAAAGGCAAAGAAGCAGCAGCTTTATTATCATGTATTTTCTTTAAATTTTTTTCAGAAAACACAAATTTTATAGGGTGCTTAATCTTTTACCTGGTTAACTTAATTACCAGGAACAGGGAAGTTAAAACTTGAGTTATTTAACACTTGAAAGGCACCTAAGATAGTTTTTCTATAGGCCTGAATACTACAGGTTAAGGTCCAGCACCGTGGTACTGCGGTAAAGAATGATTGCTGTATATCTTGGACCACCTCACCAGAAATGCCAAGCAGTTCCCTCTATACGCAGAGGCTCACGTCTCCAGGCCTTAGAACTGCAAAGCCCGTGATTTATTGTTCCTCCTCTCTCAAAGTGCAACTCCAACTCTCAGTCTTCGGTTGTCTTCTCAAGGGGACAGCTGCACACCAGAGGCGACCACCCCAACACCAGCGGTGGAGCAGTAGGGTAGAGTTGGCACACGCGAGAAATTGGCTCTGTTTTCACCTGATCCACACTTGGGAGGAAGGCAGAGAAAACAGTTTTGTTTTTATTCCGATTTCAATGGCAGCTGTCGGAAAGCTACTCAGCAGTTTGGAATGTCAGAAGTAGTCCCTTTGGAGCTGGATTAGAGGGAGATGGAGACAGCCAAGAGCACTAAGCAGATAGCTGTGTAACCACGGAGTAAAACTTACTGCATATTCACAGATACAGAGAACTATATTCTCTGTCACATATAGCTCACTCTCAAATCTTGCAAGGAAGCCCTAAACTAAATCTTTTTGTAGGTTCGTCTAATCTGCTTTCAGTAAATAACTGTGTAAGATATATATTGGTACAACATCTCTAAAAATAAATCTGCCAGTCTTACTGGAGGGGAAGCTACAATGTCTGCAAGCCAACAAAAATAACGATTTTTTCATTCTACTTAAAGTTCAGGAAAAATATTCATGTTTGCCAAATTAAAAAAAAATGACAAAACTGATGGGAACGGAAAATATTTTCATGCTGAAAGAGGATATTACAAACAATGGAGACTCAAAGTCAAATCTCTCGTTATCCTTTTTAAAGGAACTTTCTGAAATGTAACGCCCAATTTTTGCAAGAATGATGTAAACGTTAAACAATACTACTGCAAATACTTTGTCATCTCACTTTTATATAATTATTTCTTTAACAAATAATGATGGGACTGACCCACCCCATGCATACACATTTGTTTGGGAATTTCTTCTGGCCTGCTGGCTTTAATTTTCAGCTCTTCTGGCAGTGTTTTTTCAGCTCGGGCCTATTTTTATTTCTGGAGTTATTCCAGAAGTTCAGAAGACAGAAGTTCAATGAAGAAACAATGTGCAGATAAGCAAGCCTGATGATTCTCAGCTTTTAAGCCCAGAAAAAGGTAAGAAAATTCAAGAAACAAAAAATGCCTTTAACACCTGTACTCAAAACTACTTTTTGACATTTCTTATTACTATTCTTCAGAAGAGAGGGTAGATGGAGCAGCTTTTCCATGAGATCAGCCTTAATAAAAACTGTAGGGTTAATATAGCTGGCAACAAGAAATATCATATAAATCATTCATTATTTCTCACCTGTAGCCCAGATGGTTCAAAAGACCCAACTGTTGGGTACCGAAACATGTTAACATCATTAACATTTGCCACACAAAGTGCTGCAAGAGCAGGAGGAGGAGGGAGTGTTTCAACCTGCCAGACCATGAGTTGCACAACCTGAGATGCTAGCATACATTTTCAAATGCTTCCCAGTCAGAGGCACATGCATGATAATCTTCTGCAAAAGAGAGGAACAGCCAGCTAATGCCTTACAGCCACACCCAATGTTAGGATGAATCAAACCAACTATGGCTTAAAATGTCCCAATACAGCTACAGAGAGCAAAAACTTTGCTCTGTTCTCTGTATAGTGGCCAACAAGCTAGTTCTACGCCACTTGCAGAATTAGTTACTCCGAAGCATGAGAAAATTTCTAAAGACCCTGGACTTTCAAATGAGAACATGCACTCATTTAAGAAATGCCATCTGAAATCCAGTAACAACCAAATGAAAACTTCATTACTTATAGAAATTAATTTTTCTTCCTGAAAGTAGGTTATACTACAGTTATCTGATTAAGTTTACACGTAAAGATATTACATCCCACTGTCCTACTTCATGCATTGTTAAGTTTTGCAGGAGATGACGACAACTAGAGAACTAAAGGAAGAGAAGTAAAATTCTGTTATGTATTAGCAACTAGAAAATTGAAAGAACAGGACAAGTAGTCAATTCTCAATATATCCTAAAAATACTCCAGGAATCTGGACCCCTAAATAAGTCCTGGTTCTTTCAGTATCAAAGAGATCATCCAGCAAAGTGAAAATACATTTTTAAGTCTTCAAGGTAGGCAGCCATCTCAGGAATTAACATTTGCCACACAAAATGCTGCAAATGCTGCAAAATGCTGCAAGAGCAGGAGGAGGAGGGAGTGTTTCAACCTGCCAGACCATGAGTTGCACAACCTGAGATGCTAGCATACATTTTCAAATGCTTCCCAGTCAGAGGCACATGCATGATAATCTTCTGCAAAAGAGAGGAACAGCCAGCTAATGCCTTACAGCCACACCCAATGTTAGGATGAATCAAACCAACTATGGCTTAAAATGTCCCAATACAGCTACAGAGAGCAAAAACTTTGCTCTGTTCTCTGTATAGTGGCCAACAAGCTAGTTCTACGCCACTTGCAGAATTAGTTACTCCGAAGCATGAGAAAATTTCTAAAGACCCTGGACTTTCAAATGAGAACATGCACTCATTTAAGAAATGCCATCTGAAATCCAGTAACAACCAAATGAAAACTTCATTACTTATAGAAATTAATTTTTCTTCCTGAAAGTAGGTTATACTACAGTTATCTGATTAAGTTTACACGTAAAGATATTACATCCCACTGTCCTACTTCATGCATTGTTAAGTTTTGCAGGAGATGACGACAACTAGAGAACTAAAGGAAGAGAAGTAAAATTCTGTTATGTATTAGCAACTAGAAAATTGAAAGAACAGGACAAGTAGTCAATTCTCAATATATCCTAAAAATACTCCAGGAATCTGGACCCCTAAATAAGTCCTGGTTCTTTCAGTATCAAAGAGATCATCCAGCAAAGTGAAAATACATTTTTAAGTCTTCAAGGTAGGCAGCCATCTCAGGAGTCAATCCCACATTCAGAAAGTATAGCCAGTTCCTCTGGCTTCCTGTCTTCACAGTGCTGAAAATGTCAGTATTAAGTATCTGCAAAATATCATAGGTCCACAACTATTTTCCATAAGAAAGACTGGGCCTTACTTCCACTGAAACCAACAGCAAGACTCTTGTAGCAAAATTATTTGGTCTAAAATTACTGTAGTGTTTTTAGGGACAACTCTATGTTACCAAGCAATCATGATACGGCACAGCAATACTTGCACCATCCAGACCATAAGTGCATGCTGAGAGGAAGGTCAAAATATTTAGAGGTAAATTCAAGTTGCTGCAGATGGGGAAGCTACTCAGTCACCATACAAGCTGAGACACGGGCATCGCACGGGACAGAGGCATGGACCTCTCCGCACCCTCAGCATCTTCGATTCCACTACTGACTAATGCAAACAGGAAATAACTATGTGTGGACCACCCTCTTCTCCAGGAACAGGACTGCATCTTTTCAAACACTTTTCAGAAATGTGTTGGGTTCAGAATTTTGTAATTTGAATGCACGCTCTTCAAACACAGATTTTAAAATACTCGTCCAGGTTGCTTTTTCTAGATTGTTAAAGAAAACAAGAGTCAGAAATAGGCTTGGACTGAATAGATTAAACTGAATTCTTCAGACTTCCCAGTAAATCCACTAAAAAAATAATTTTAAAATTTAGGTGAGATCATCTTGCATGCAACAAATATAGATCTAGCGTTCCTTAAATCTGTATCACTACTTCAGCCAATAGCAAAAAGAAAAAGAACAATCTCTAATTCTTACAATAATTGTAGGCCTTGTAAAGCATGTTTTAAAATGTGAAATATGCAGCATCCAGCACTACACAAACTTCAGAAAAGGATAATACCTGATGCAGTTAATACTATCTGCTTGGGCATTATTTCCTTAAGCTGCTCAAAGGAAAGACAAAATCCAAACAACTGGAATAAGTGCTAATTTATAATAACTGAGTCACCGCAGTGTAGCCTGTGCCTTGTACTGGATCTAATAGCTCATATTTTACAGCATCTTAAGCTTGTAGTTGATCTCCAATTTATTACTTCTCAAAAGCTCATTACTTCTCAAAATGTTATCAGCAGAAGTGATAACATCTGAATTTCCAATGGAAAACTAAACCAACATGCGACCTCTAGTCCTACTGTCCTTTTAGGTTCCCCCTATACTTGAGAAGTTACCACTTCTGTACATTTTTCTCTCTTTCAGAGGTCAACCACATTTTGCACTTCCAAGTGAAAGCACTAGATGCTACAATGTTAGACAGCAGTACTACACTCTTGGCACAGGGAGAGAATTTGTTCTACACTTTGCATACTCTAAGTTCCACTAGTGCCAGAAAATGTGCCAGTAAGAGGAAACAAAAAAAAGTAACATAAATACTCTTATCACACACTATTTGACACTGGCTGCACTCAGTCTCACATTATGGAACTCGTGCTGAGGGAGGGAGATTGCGTTCTATATTGGATTATGAAATATTTTTTGGTAAGAAACACCAACAGTTTCTACTTCAGTAAGTCCTTAATTCTAGATGATCTGTAACATACTTTAAGTTGCATTCAACTTGTGAAGCAACTCAATCTCCCACTTCATTGCAGGTACCAATCAATTCAAGTTAGGCCAGCATTTCTGGTCTGTTGAGAGACAAGAAAATACTTCAGTTATTATTTGTTTGCCTACAGAAATATCCTGAGGTCAATTTAAATATTTTATTATTTAAAAAGGTCTTATTAGATTTAACAAAAACATTACTTCATCATATCTTTTTTCTAGCTGTTCAGAATATGACTGAGGCTGTATCAACATGGTTCTGTCTTTTTGCAGATCTGGATCGCCTTTCGAATCCAGATGCCACTGGATATTCAGCAGATGAACTGCTTAATGTTTATGGAGTTATCCAATGGGCAAATATTTACGGTATTTTGTTACAGTGGTCTTCAAAACAGACTAATTTCATTTTACCATTATAAAGAATGCTTAAAATCCTGCTCCAAACATACGTCATCGTCTGGCATGATGGTGGACATTCAAGTCCCAGGGAGAACAGCACTAAAGGATCCTACTATGAGCTTTAAGAGAAAAATCAGCCTGTAACACCTTGGGGTTGGGACATTTTAGAGCTGTTTGAAAGCCTATTAAGCTGGTACGGTTCAATGCAGAAAAAATTTGTTTTCTGATGCATCACAGAGGAAAAAAAAATGGCGGGGGGAAACTAGATCTAGCTAATTACTTTTTATCCCGTGGTCTTCTAAAAATAAAATCCCTGGGGTTACCAGGCAAATACTAGTTCCAGGAAAATACTCCAGGGCATACAATGGACTCTTTTTAATTGTTTTATCTTCAAGGAAATCACATGCTTAGGACTCACACCTCTGAGACAGCAAAACTGTATTTGGGACATAGAAGTGGATAGGATGATGGTATCATCTCCCAGCCCTGAGGAAGCCATGACTTTTCATTTTTAACTGCACTTTGAAACCTTTAGAATTGTTCTGCTGGCTATATGCAATTTCACAGGACCTTTTTTGGCAACAAAGGTGAGATCAAGCACAGGTTCTGCACTGTTTCTACTACAGTTAGAAATACAGATCCAGTGTGCCAAAAACGAGGGCACTTGGGAATCTCATGGTTAAAATCTTGATATTACCAAAGAAAGACACAAAAAAAATACCCATAAAAGAGCTACATCCTGGCCTAATCTGAATTTGCTTAGTACAAGATGACATTGGTCAAACTTTGCCTTAACTTGTAATTAACTTCTTGCAGCACAAAAAATAGCATCAACCCTCTGCGGGTTCCAGTAAGCCTTAGGTCATGGAGAATTACACTGCAGGACATGGTTTGAACATTTCTTTTAGTTTACGCAGACTCTAGCTGCTCTTGCATTTCAGATCCTGTCAGTTCTGACTGCACAGCAGTGGGTTTTAAAGGCTATTTTAACCGGGGTTGTGGCTCTAAAAAAAGATGTATGGCACAACTGAAGGTGCTATGGAAGAAAAGAACAGACAGGTAGGTGATACTGCTTTAAACAAGCAATGCCACTGAAGACACATTTGTGAAACTACAGTCTTTGAATAGCTGCATTTCATGCTGTCCAGAGGTTGCAGTTTAAGATCAGAATCACCCCATATTGTGACTCCTGAACTAAGTGACCTGCCGCTCTCCGTGTATTTGGCTTACGGTGTGGATGGATATGGGTGATTTGGGATGGCTGCTGTTACACACCTGCAGGAGAATGCTACCATCCATCCTACTGCTGGGGCAAGGACATCCCCTTGCAGTTTTATTTGAAGAAATTTGTTGGAACTTAGCAAACAGCTCCCAGAAACCTGAAGGTCAACTTTATGGGCTGAAGACATGGCTTACAACTTGCATCGAAAGGCATTAGGAAAAGATCTTTTTCTGTGTGCGGGAAGGGAATTGTTCCATACATACCGCAGGAACATGCTGTTAAGCAACCTCTTAACAAGGGATTAAATATCTACAACTCACAAAAGGTTGAGAATGGTCCAGGGTTTTTTTCTTTTTTTTTTTTTTTTTAAACAAACTGCTCTATTTAAACAGAAAAAGGAAACAAAAACTTCACCTCAAGAGAGAAGTAACTCATAATTATCTGACTGCTCAGCCTAGTTTCTAGTTTCCCAGCTGATGTTAACTGTATTCACTACAGCGATTACAGGTAATTTTACCTGCAAATTGTAAGCCAAATTCTGCTGTAGCTCTTCATCTACACTACACAGCACCTGAATATGTCTTGCAGTTGAGGAGTGCTTCTGTGAATTCTGTATACAAAAGAATATTTTCAAGACACAATTAAAATCTTGAATTCACAAAAGCCGCGCAAAAGATTTGCGCTAGGCCAGGATGTAGCCTTTTTGATAATTTGCCCAGTACAAGATGTTGTAGGTCAAGTTCTGCCCTAACTTGTAATTAACTCAGAGGTTCGGAAAGATGAGAAAGTGCAAACAGAATATATTCTTGCCTCCTGCCTGCCTGACACACGCAGCCAGATGAATTCTGGCAGTGCTCACTGTTCACAAATGTGTAGTGGAGCACCCACTGCTAGGAAACAGGGAAACCTCCCTAACGGCCATTTCCATCAACAGTGAAATTAGTGTTTACAGTGAAACAGTGTTTACACTGGTCAGGTACACATCTATAGTTAGAAAAAGCTTCTACAACATACTGTGTAACAAACAGTTTCTTAATCAACAGCTTAATCACAGCAGTTACATACCCATGCTCATAAGTGTAGGAATTAATGAAGTGTTCTACTTTGCTTGCAGTAATTAGTTTTTAATCTACTACTAAATTTTTTCTTTCCTACAAGCAATGTCACCGCAATGTGAAAGTGTTATTCATTACAGACATGTTCCTACGTTAATACAAGCATCAGTTACAGGGCTGTGGCTTCAGGTATGTGAAACAGGGTTCTGTAAACAGACAGTGCAGGAGGAGGCAAATAAGGCTTGTTTGGCAGGAGCAAGACTTCGAAAAAGGGAACATGCAGTGGTAATGAATCCAGCCTGTTTCAAGTGTGGGAGAGCTTCACCTGAATTATTTCCTCCACCCTATTCTAACTTTAAGTCTACCCTACACAGCACTTAACCAGCACATGTCTGGCAGCTGAACAGTGCTTCTGTAAATGCTCTATACAGAAGGAGTATTTTAAAACAGTAGCATTTGAAAAGTTTCAAAGTCTGGGTGTGATGACCATCTTACACAACTTCCAAATGCTGAGCAGAGAGCCAAGAGGAGGCAAGAGGACAACAAGGGTATAGGATAAAACACATGCAGCCATGGCTTACAACTTCTACACCAATTTGCTATGCAGTCAGACCTAACTCTAAGAAAAAACTGAGATACCTGAGAAATTCTCCTAGCCGGTCTCCTGCCTGGTTCTCTCTCTCAATCTGAAGAAACAAAATGAGCAGCTGTTTAACTGAGAAACGTAACTCCTCACAACGACAACAGTGAATGAAGAATTGGAGGACTGTCATTGCTCACCACACAGAATTATTCTTTCAGTTCTCTTTGTCTTCATAGATTATCTTCATCAGCTTCTTAACGTGTCTTGCAGTTTACCTGTATGTAATACAAGGTGTGAAAAGAATTTTAACACCAGATGTATTTACAGTAAAATCATCCTTATATGCATGAAACCATAAATACTAGATTCATAATTAGTGGTGAGGCAATAGTTTAATGGAGAATGTAATCACAGCCTATTTAATAAAGAATCAGGTCCCATTCACCTGGAGACAGGCAAACATATGTAGACAACTGAACAGGTGAAAAAGAATAAAATGTAAGAAAGCATGAAATACAGAAGACTCTTGTATTCTGCTCCAGACTTCAACAGCTGTGAATTCCTCTTTTACATTTTAACCAAGTAGTTTCTGAGTTAGGCGTGAATTTACCCATGGACGCTGGCTGTGAAATGCACACTCTTGGGAACTTGATGCTGCTGTCACCTGTCTCAGTTTTCACCGGCAAGTGCTCAAGCCGGGCGGGGACTGGAGAATGAAGAGCCGCCCCCTGTGGGAGAACATCAGGTTCGAGACCACCCAAGGCACCTGACAAGTCCATGGGACCCAATGCCCAATG
>NW_008795918.1:957553-970573 GCF_000699145.1 Aptenodytes forsteri
GGGGCAAACTTTTGAGCAGGGCCTGTTGCGACAGGACAAGGGGGAATGGCTTTAAACTAAAGGGGGGTAAACATTCCAGGTCAGGTTGGACGGGGCTCTGAGCAGGCTGATCTAGTTGAAGATGTCCCTGCCCATGGCAGGGGGGGTGGACTAGATGACCTTTAGAGGTCCCTTCCAACCCAAACTATTCTATGATTCTATGTATTGGCCCAACCCTTTCCACCAATGGAAAAGCACAAGGCAGCGCTGCTTTGAGGGGTACGCAGTGGAAATCCTTCAATTCCTCAAGGGCCCAACCCTTTCCACCAATGGAAAAGCACAAGGCAGCGCTGCTTTGAGGGGTACGCAGTGGAAATCCTTCAATTCCTCAAGAATCAGGGAAGTCTTCTACCTCTCTCTTCATTCTGGAATGAAATATAGCTGACAATGATTTTCCAGAAGGGGAATTGCTCCAAGCCTTTTAGACAAATTAGACTTAATTTTAATACAAGAGCTAGCAAGAAACCCCAAAATACATTTTATCTAGCTCACTATTTCTAGTGTAAAGGAGCCCTGGCTCCAAACTCTGCTCATGAAGAAGCTTGTTTTGAGTGAACAGAAACACGTAGAATATGAGACTATTTCAACACACAACCTAAGTACCTTCCCAGGTAGTCTTCAGCGGTTGCATTCTACTGAATAGCAGTATGAACCTACCAGCAGGAATCCAGGTCTTTTTTCTCAGTCCTATTCCCACACCTTCACTCCCAGGAGAACACATGCTGAAATCTTCTGTTCCCAAAATCCAGGACTTGTGACATCTTCCCCTAATACTGGAATTGTAAAGTGCTCAGGAACTGACCAAACCTACTGCAGATGAAGATGGGGAAAGGCAGATTCTCAGGACTATTCTGAGGATGGCCTGGAGGAATAAGGGTATGGATTAATCGGAGATTTCCATACTGATGAATTTTCTCTAAAAGGGTTAAAAGTGCTTATTTTATTTGAAGTAAGTGCCTACTACCCTCAGGGTAAATCCTCAGGCAAATCTTCAGGCTGTCAGAGCACACAAAACCCCTCACTACTAAAAATAAATCCAAGATTAGCCCATAGCTTGAAGTGATGACTTTTTATTATAGGCAAAAAAAATTAAAAAAAAAAAATCGCAAAAACATTCCGCTATTGCCGTTTGTAAAATTTTCACTGTTTTCAGTAAAACAGTTCACAAGTCAGAACTCAAGATTCAAAATAACATTGTGCAAAATAGTACTGGCATAACTACACATAGCAAAGAGACTAGTGTAAATCAAGAATTCCATTGAAATTAGTTGAGCTGCTCCAGTTTTACACCAGTGTACATCACCTCAGAATAGGCCCTTTTTGCAGAACATCCCTGGAATTCCTCTTGCTTGCAAAAATCGCCTTACATGCAACAAGTAACCTATCAGTACAACATACGCAAGAACACCTCCACAAGTTATCACAGTGTAACAGAGGAAAACGTATCAGCCCAATTTCATACAAAGGCAAATCTAATGGCAGTTTTGGACACCCCTTGACTGCTACCCTCAAAAACTGCACATTTCAATAAATGAAATAATTTAGAATAAAGCCAAGCAATGTTCTTCTTTAACTATCAGTACATTGACAATTAGGGTGGATGAGGTGTCCAGAAAGGTTTTTCTTTTTTTCAGCTTACTGGATTTTCCAAAGAGAGTTGTTTCAAAAGGAATTTGTGTAAGAAATGTTAACTTGCAGTGTTATCAGGCCAAGTCCTCTTCTGCAATTCAGACAGACCCGTCGACGCTACAGAAGTCTCTGTAGTCAAATACAAATCCCAACAAAGAACTATAAAACAAAGACCATACCTTAAGTATTTACTGATGACATGCAATGAAATCAAGCAAGTGGTAACAGGACTCCATTTACATTTGGAGCATTCAGAAAAAGACTGTTGCAGTTCAGTTGGGGTACAGGACTGGAATTTCACAAAACACTCGTGAACAGTTAACATTCTCTCCCCACTTGACTTGACGCGCCAAGTAAGTGTTTCAAAACAATGCATCTAGGTCATTCTCTGTATAAACAAAATGCTAAGAACAGAACTGATTTTCACAGTTGCTGAACACTCACAAACTCATATCAAGAAAATATGCAGGTACATTTGCAATAAATGGTCATTTTGTTTTCCTGCATACCCAGGTTTAGAAAAACAATTCCCTAAGAACTCTTTGATCACAACGAAACCAATTCTTCCACAGTGCTTTTCACCTCCCTAGGTTAGGAAAGGCATACCTTCTATTACCTTTTCTAAGAGCTAACATTCTTGCTTTAATACATGCCAACCTGGTTTGGGTCTAAGCCATAACGACATCTTTAGGCTATGACATTCGATGAAAGGCACACACTTGAACTACGGAATTATATGGAGAAAGCACAGTCCTGACATTCTCAAGTGTTTGGATGCTTTCATGTCAAGGGTCTTTTTTGCAGGTTGTATTCGTTTCATGAGAACAAGTAAGAATGACACACAAGCTTTGCTTTGGAGATACGTGTAAGCGCGCATTAGTTCTGGATGAGAAGAGGTCTGCAAGTCTGTCTATAAAAAGAAAGATTCTTACAAATATCAGTCCCGCCTCAAACCATAAAGATAAAAGCAGCAGACCTATGCAGACTGTATGCGTGCATGCGCACAATGAGTCAAATGGAAATCAAGATACCTAAGAAGTCACCCTGCAGCACTGATCTTTGTAACTGCAAGTCTCTGGTGACTTCCTATGCGTTCTCCTTCGCCCTTTCAGTTTCACAGAGAAGCTGTCGGGTACTCAGCAAGGAAACATTCAGCAAGGAAATATGGACATCACTGGCAGTGAGTTACTGTGAAGACATCAGTTAGCATTTCAGAGATGGCAAGGAGAGAACAGACGATACTTCAGCAAGGAATTATTGCTGTACCACTGAATTCTATTAAACTCAATAAGCAACAAGAAGTTAGGCCTGAGGCAAGAAGAAAGCTTAAGAGATATGACTTTTTTTCCTTCCCAAACGGCTCAGCTTCAGTGTTTTCCAACAATCTCAGATTCTGAATTCCAGTAAATTGTATTTTAGAATAAACCAAAAAATAGCCCTGAGACCAAACATACTTTAAGAGCTGCTATTGCTTTACGTAAATCAAACGCAGCAATCATTTACTTCCACAGTGTGCAATATTTAATTTTCACTCCCTTTTTTCCTCACTTGGGATATGTACGTGTAACCAAGAATTTCTTTCCAAGATATATGTACTCAAATATTATGTGTTACTTTTCCAAGTACTTAAATTTGTTGCCACAGGATTATGGCACCAAGCAAGGAAAGAATAGCTGAAGCAGGTCGAACTTTAACAAAGAAGTACTCTTCCCTTGTGCCTTGAGTTTTTTAAAAAAGGATTCCAATAGTCACAGCTGCCACCACGGACCTTCATTACAACAATGACCACCTTCCTTGTGACTTATGTACAATTTACAACTGGAGGAACACCATTTAGTATATCTCAAAATCAACTGTCAGTGTTACTGAACACTGCCACCAGCCTTTAAGTGTGGCTAGAAGTGTAAAATACCAAGAAAACAAGAGTATCAAGTCTGTCAAGTTGTGCATAAAAATAGACCTTTAATTTTTCTTAAGCTACAAAGTAGGCAATCAAAGAACTGACTAGGTCTATGCATAGTTAGGATTTAAAAGTATGCCAAAAGAACTTGAACTCTTTCAGTAAGACTGTGCTTGAGTAATGCATGGGTCACCCCCCAAAAAAACGGAATATCCCACTCTATACATAAAAGAATTTTTAAAAAGCTCCATGCAGTCTCAAATCTATTTTGAAATTGGTTTAAATACTTTATCTAACAGCTCTGCTATGGCACAAGACAGCACATAAAAAGTTTAAGGCTAATTTTTGTATGCACACATGTAAAAGCTGGTCTCGGAACAAGTGCTGTCATATTTTCTTAATTCTGAGTCTTAGTGTGGATTCATAATAAAGTAGAGCTGCCACGGCAATAGTAGAGTTGTCCTGCATATAAAAAAGACTGAATGTTGTCCGCAGTTTGTTTTTATAAAAAAGCAAAAACCTCACACATTTACATTTGGTTTTTATCAGAGCAGCTCACTAATTTGTACAGTACATTGTCCAATAACGTACAATGGAAACTACCAAAGACATGCTCAAGTACTACAACAACAGGTGCAAAAGAAAGCCCACTGCTATTTGGGAGAGTCACTCTGTGATGAAAACAAACATCAGAATGCAGTTTTGGTGAAGTCAGTTAAGTCTCAAGGCTGTAATAAAGACAATTTGTTAACTTTAGCCCTTTGGTTCTTAACCATTCAGTTAAGATCTCCTGATAAAGCACTAGGCAGTTTGGCATTGATGAAGAAGCTCTTTACATGCTACTGTTACAGAAATAGAAAGACTGACAAGCACTTCCTTCACCTGAATGATGTGATCTTCCATGAATCCAGTCATACCAGGTTTAAACAAACCTATCTAAAGCAGTAAATTTTAGACTTCAAATTGCACTGTAACTGTTTCAGAAGAAACTAATTAATATCCACAAAACCTAGAAAAGAATTATCAACTGGCCAAATGACACAAATTTGATGCACAAAGCCACTTATTTTAAAACTCTGTCCCTCAACAACTTCAGTGTAAATCAGAGCTGTTACTTCAAAACAGAATTGTTTAGTCCCATCTGCACAATCCTATCTATTTTGATGGGAAGAAAGATAGTAAACCAAATTCTGCTTGTTTGCTAATTTACAGGTCTAATATTTTAATACTTCCTGGTACATTTTTCATTTGCTGAATTTTTGCATGATGTTTTAAAAAGGGGTTCATTATACTATGAACACAGCACTTGCGCATGCTAGTGTGATTTACACTTACTTGCTGAGTAAAGTACATTGCTATCAGTTATTTACGTAGGACGTAAAGGAACAGTAAGTGTGCATCAAAACTATGATCATTATCTGCACAGGTATGGAGGGTTTTTTTTTCTCCTATGTGAAATGTTTGCAACCAAATTTAGCATATTATGCACTGAACAAAATTGTTATATTTGCAGTATCATCTTTAAATAGACATAGTTATTAGGGGGCCTGAGTATGCAACTGATCCATGGAAGCTATGTATATGCAAGCCAGTGAGAACTGCTCATGTGTAACAGACCAAAATTCACACCCAGAGACTGTCCACAATGACACTTACTTTGAAATTACTGAATCTAACTCTGTAGAAGAGGTACAAGGTCAACTTGTTTTATAAGTGGATATGACACTGGTATTTAGGTCACTGCAGTTTTTTGCATACCTATTTGTATTTACTCAAACCCAAGTAATGCACTGCAGGAACACGAGAAACCTCACAGAAGTTCCTGAACAGTTTCCGTTTGCAATTGCCTTTCCCCCCCATTTTCATCTTTTATTATAATTTCAAAGGAATCAAACTGCTGCATATCAGGACAGACCAGGTATCAAAAAATCCTCTGTTTTACATGCCAGCCTAAGTTGCTAGTCAAAAAGGGAGAACGTATCTGCTGCTGTAAACTTCTGTGGAACAGATACCATGCCTGACAAACCATCACCTTCAACAGACACACAAAGCACCACCGTGACAAAAGGGAGGAAATCATGCACAGCTATTTCAGTATTATGTGGCCGGGGTCTATAATACAGTGATTAGTCACGTCAGAGCAAATTCGTGCCAAGAGTGATTGATGATTCAGGCTGACTAACTCCTTAAGTAGCCAAGCAAGCCTGTAAGAGGCAAGCGGCATATTTTCTGGAAGAAAGTATACTGAGTAAGAGGATAACATGTTTTTTCCTCACCCCTGTACAAAAATCCTATGGACAAATAGAACAATACCAGGGCAAGTGCTGTAAAATGCAATTTTCCAGCCAATAAACCAACACTGGTGGGAATTCTGTGAAGGAAGGAGTTTTAAGAACGTGACTTACCTGAAGTACAAACTTCCAATATCAAATAAATGTACACTATATACTAACATTGCTTTTTGGATACTCTTGTGTTTTAAAAGTTTCAAACTTATTAACTTGTCTTATTTTGTTTAGGGCTGAGGCTGTTCAGCAAGGTCACATAATTTGAGGCTGCTGAAATACTTCAGCAATCCTTTGGTCCCAGCAGCTGTAAAACAGCCAAGTAAAAAAGAACCTTCCATACAAAGAAAAAAGCGGGGCGGGGGGGGTCATCACCAGGAAAGTGTCTTCTAAACACCATCTGCTACACACCAGAAAAGGCAAATTTTTGTTACAAAATACACATTTTCATACAAAAGACATCTTGCAAAACCATCTGATTGCCCCTCCTTCTACAGATTACAATGGTAAATGGGATCAGCTGGTTGGTCTTGAGATTTTTGTCTTAATGGGAAACAAAGTCAAAGGACACACAGCATCACAACAACTGGTCCTTTAAATAGCAAAGGATTATGACAGTCTTTGTTTTCACCAGTGTTTAAAAAAGCAGGAGAGAAACAGAACCAGAGTCTTCATAAGCAGAAAGTGCAACAGAGTATCAGCTGCTGCATCCTCCTGAACTTCTCAATGTGCTACCAAACTGTCAATTATACAAACAGTTCAATTATGACAGTGCCATAACTTGTTAAAACAATGCAAATAGTGTGATCAGAAAGGTCCAGTCAACTGGTTCCAATTTTTTCCCCAGTAGTTGTCCAGACAAATGTCAAGACAATCTAAATCTATCCTTCAGCTTCCTCAATATGTCCCGATTGCTGGAGTATAGAGGTCTGTGGTATTACTGTACTCGTTCCACGAGAGATCCTGTCTTGATCTGTGTTTGTAGACAAGGAGGCCATAGAAATGGGCTGTAACAAACTGGGCGTCATGCCAGAGGAGACAGTCAGGCTGTGTGTAGTGCCCTTAAGTGTGAGATCCTGTGTGGGAAGAAGCGGCTTGAGGATGCTGACAAGACAGAAAGCAGAGCCACTTTTAGGAATGAAATTCACTTTGTTCTTGTCAGGGCAGTAGAAGGCTGGAATTTCATGCAACGGCTTTGGCCTAGAAGTAAAATACACACAATTTTAACACAATAGTTTTAAAATGACATTGAACAATCAAATGCTGTCAATGGCAGGTACGTATCGCTGAACGCATCACCAGAGACAGGTTGAGGTTTAAACTTGAAGTATTTCAGCTACTCAGTAATTCCTTAATGACACTCCTACCACATGGCAAATAGCAAGATGGTTTAAACTGCTTCTTTACATATACTACGAGATAAACAGCATGTTCTTAGGGCAGGCTGTCTCCAAACCCAAAGACGACACTAACTTCATGTTGCAGGTCACAAACCCTGTCCATGAACTGGCATATCCAATATATGAGAAAGTATCCTCCAACACATTCTCCAGAAACTTTCACAACCCAACAAGTTCTGCCCCATACAGACACTCTTTATACAGCAAGCCTTGTGAAAGAAAGCCGGCGTAGCAATGTTCCTAACATTGCATATCTTAGAGCTGTTCATGATCATAGGGGGATCCCCTTTTCTAGACTTTTGCCTCCTTTGCATGTTCACCTGAGTGTGGCCTGAATCTCTGTAAAAGATGAGCAATGCAGAGAGTAAAATGTAGTATTCCCGAAGTGGCATTCATGATCAAGTACCTATAACCTGGGAAGGAAGCGTGGAACACACATTTAGATCCTGACTTGCAGTTTTGCAATCTCAGCATATAATTCAACCAACTCAGAGACATGCTTTATGAAAGACAGAGCTGGAAGGGAAATTGTGGATAGCACAGGAATGCCTCCTGTGTCTATCTCTAACCCTGCAATGTAAATCTACTAAGCTAGTCTAACTCTACTTTAAGACAATACTATGGGAATCTATTCCAAAGCCTCTCTTCCCTGCTGGAAGATAACCGTTAGAAATTTATACTCATTTTTAATTGTTGCCAGTATTGCCCTTTAGCCTATAACCTCCCCCTCTCTCCATGTGTTTGCAAGACAGCCATATGCACTTCTGTCTTCGTTCTACTAGGCCAAGCAAGCCAATCTTTCAGTACTCTGAAAAGCAATTCTGTTCATGAAATAGGATACATTTCCATATTAGCCGATTCTTCAAGTGTCCAGAAAATTCAGCCCCATTTATAATTTTTTTCCCCAAATGAAAATGCTGTAAAGTTAAAATAGAAATAATGTTAAACAAAGGTTGAGCTTTAAATAGTTACACTTGTATTCCATGTACAAATGGAATGCAAGTATCAGATGTGAGAAAGATTTTTGCATGAGATTGCAGTGTCTAAGAACTGCCATAGCTAGGTAAAAACTTCTGTAGAAGCCTGTTTCACTCTACAGCAGAACAGTCCCACAGCTATGCAGCAAGGACATCCAAAATGAAATGCAAATGCAAGTCAAATCACAATAGAGTATGTTCTTGGAGCAAGTAGAGACTATCTAATCTGTTGGCAACATAGCTTACACACTCTAAAATAGAGACAGGTAACTTAAGTTACTGTAACCCTTTCCACATTGCCATGAAGAGGCCACAGAGACCTCTCCAAATCCATTTGCAGAGATCAGAGATGGAAAATACACAAAGGCAGCTATGATTTTTTTTAATTACTACTTATACTAGATGGCATCGTTGAGGTAATATAGGCATAAGAGAATTATAACCAAATTACACTCCTTGTGTGACAAAATGAATTTTTTAACTATAGGTTAAGATTCTTGCATCCAAGTGACATAAGGGTATAAAAACTCCACTGAAAAAAATAACAAAACATAAAACCCTCAGAATATTGCCAAATGGCAAAGTTGGCTTTTTCAGAATAACCAAAGCATCAAATACACAGGGTCAAATTCACCCCTCTGTCACTAAGTTTCACAACTACATAGATGTAGCTGAAAAGAATATGGTCTTCAGAGTCTAGATTACTGGATGTGCCTGTCAAGCTGTGACATATATTAGCTGATGCACCTGCATTACAGCTTATTACATCTCTCTGTACCTGATTATTTGAGTTCCTCCCGCACTATCTACCAGGTAAGAGACAGTGCTCTCAATTTATGCTGGTTTTTAAAAAAAAAAAAAAAGTCTCTCAAGATTTTGATTTTAACACAAAATTCCAGCAATAAAATACATACATACATACCAGTATATAGTCACACAAAACAACAGAGATCAGGCCATTAGCATGGTTTCAGTAACTGGACTAATAATTTTGATCTGACACATAATCAATAAACCAAAGGGTAACTCTCAATGTTGAATGTTATTTCTTATGTAGTAAAGATCAACTTACAAGCTTTCCTCAAAGACTTTCACCTTTTCACAGCCCTCTGGAGGTTCACGCTTGAACATGTAGCTGTTGTTGGGTTTTGGTGAGGTAGCATATTTTGGCAAGGGAGAATTATTCCCATTCTCTGCAGGAACAGAGTATCTCATTACTTAAATGCATCAAACTATAAAAAAAACCCCCACACCAATAACCATCTTTAAATGCCCCCAAATTGAAACCCACTTCATTACCAATGTTATAAAATTAAGAAACATTTTCATTCTCCTCCAAGTCTTCATTTGCAAATAAGCTTTCTTATCTCAATCCCTTTCCTCCTTCCTATTTCTCCTTATGTCATTTTCAGGCTCTTCTGCAATCTCTGTTCATTCATGGACACTTTCAGTTTGTAACTGCAAACCTGAATCTATGGTCCTGTGCCATCATCATCTAGCCAAAAGAAATGAGCAGAGGCCATATTCATTAGAAACCAGAACAGGTTTATGCTGAATTATAAAATTTTCCTAGTATATCTAAGAAGATTTCTGGTAAAAAAGAATAATTAAAAAAACCCAAACACTTAAACTTTTATGGGTGCATGTATGAAATGCTGGAAGATTGCCCATTTTGTATGAGACCATAAAAAATACCTGACACAAGCAACAGGACTAGCCTACTCTGCTGTTCCACCTGTCGCTGTACACTCTTGCTTCTTCAGCTTGCTTAAAGTACTTGAAGAATCTATTATTTAAAAACAAAAACTTGTTTGGGAAGCATATTCCTCAGTCACATCTATCCAGCTTCAATTACAGAGCACTAGATATGTGCGCATACACACAGTATTTGGAGCAATTTGGAAAAAAAAGATCACTTACAAAGAAAAAGCGTTCTACCATTTCTCCATGGATATGGGAAACAAACCCCCTCTTTTACTACATGTTCATGCACATAGCAATAAGTTAAAGTTTAGCATTGTTGAACTTTTAAAGTTACACAGTACCTTTATCTCTGCAATCAGCAAGAAGATCATCTGTAGAACATGGACTTTCTTCACTACCTTCGTTAGAGATGGTAAGAAATGAGGTTGGAGATACTGACTGGGAGCGGCTGCTGTTGTTACTACCCCTGTCTGCTCCACCAGGCGTTTGGGTATCAATGCTGCGAGTACTACTACTACGCTGAACCAATGGAGGTGGTGCACGGTGCCCATCTGGAATATCTTGAGGCTGTTAAAAATAAAAAGATATCAGATGGCTGCTCTTGTCTGGTTAGCAATTTCTTTAAATCCGGTAATGCCGAGGGGTTTTTTGGGTTTCATAAAACTGTTTGAAGTAGAAAATCTTATTCATTACACAAGACTCCAACAGAAAATAAAGTAAGTCAGGTTCGGAAACTACGGACAACTGTTTTCAAGATTTCACAGAATCAAAGAATTGCTGCAGTTGGAAGGGACCTCTTGAGATCATCTAGTCCAACACCCCTGCTCAAGCAGAGTCAGCTAGAGCAGTCTGTCCAGGACTGTGTCCAGTCGAGTTTTGAATATCTCCACAGACAGTGATTCTACAACCTCTCTAGGCAACTTGCTCCAGTTTTGAACGCCCTCACACATTTGAAAGACAGACAGAAAGGTGTTTTTCTTGCATTCAGATTGAATATAATGTTTTTTAATTTACGCCCACTGCCTCTTGCCCTGTCATCGGGCACTATTGAGAAGAGTCTGGCTCCCTCCTCTTCATTCCTGCACATCAGATATTTATACACATTGATAAGATCCCCCTGAGATTTCTCTTTGCAAGGCTGAACAGTCCCAGCTCTCTCAGCCTCTCCTCATATGAAAGATGTTCCAGTCCCTTAATCATCTTTGTGGCCTGTATTTCTGATACTTTATTACTAAATTTAACTCTAAAAATACCTAAAAATAAAATGAAAGCTAAAAATGGGCAAGTTATGCTTCAACTGGGATGGGGACAATTCAGCATGGGCAAAGAGAAGAAAAAGTTACTACAAAAACTCTCAAAACAGACCTTTTGTCTTTTCCCCTGTTTTACTGAGATTTCTTATTTTATTGAAAAACTAATTACATCACAGTAATCACAGAGGAAAATGTTTGGATTTAAGCTTTAACTCTTTCCTTCTTTTTGCTTTCCAAGAGACTTTTCAGTTACCTTTATTAAGGAAAGCAAAATTAATTCCAGACAAATTTAATTCAAAAACCGTGCAAAATAAAGGTTATGACTTAAAAACCTCAAAGCAAAACCAAAATCGTTATAGAAAGCAATCATGGTGGCAGATACATACAACAAGCTGTTCCTCTTTGTCTCCCGTTTCCTTAATTATTATCTCAATCTCCTGATTCAGTCCTTCTACACTGTTTCGGAATCGTGATCCCGTTGATTTAGTAATAGGTATCACAGGAACAAGAGCACTCTTTGGGATGGGAGCCTGAAGAACCAGAGAGAAACCAGTGAGAAAACAATGTAGATTTACTTACAAAACACAGTTACTATTTCTACTCAAAAGCAAACCTTTAAACAGAACACATCTACACCTCAGTATCAAGGATTTACATGAAACTATAGTGATTGTGTTAAAATGGATGCCTTAAATGAAGACACAGACATCCTGAATTTTGTTTCAAATCTAATTTCTAGCAGAAAAAGCTTTCAACAGTCTAGTCTCAAAACTTCCCTTGATATGGTCTGCCTCCAGCTCAACGTTGTTTTACAAGTGAAAATTTAACAGTAAACATTTACATGTAAGTAATTTTGAAGCCTTTAAAATATATTCACACTCATTCTGAAGCGAGCTGTACCACAATTTCACTTCCTTCACTGTTGGATTTTCCACTTGTAATTTCATTAAAATTGTATTTTAATGGAAGTCTGCTGTCACCTACAGTAACATGACACATGCAGAAGGAAAATTATTCCACAAATGCAAGATTCTACTATGCTAGAAATGCAGTAACTATATTAAGCCAGAACAAAGGGTTGACAAAACAATTTAGGAAGACTTCCACTGAAAAAATAAAATCCCAAACCCAAATGGTAACACATAGTTGCTTCAGAATGAAAATTAACGTTTTAAAAATCCAGTGTTTCAAAGTATGCATGAAAACTCCATTCTCAGAAAACGCGTTACTGAAGTTTTCCAAAGTCCCCTTTGGTACACCACAACTTCTTGAGATTTCCCACCCTCACCATTAGCATCCTCCCCCCTGTTAAAAAATCATGCTACCAGAACATTAGAAGATTCTGCCCTAAACTTCAACACAGACTCTTGGTGACTAGGCAGGGCACTACTACAGATAACAGAATGCTTCCTGCAAACATCTAGTTCAACTCAAAGAACTAGATGCCAAGCTGGTGAAGAGGGCTTTAAACTAGAGATGCCGGGGGAGGGGAACCTCAGTCCATCCCACTCCTACCAGTTTGATGCCAGGGCCAGCAACAGATGCCCAGAGCCTGGAGAAGGAACACAGGTCAGCAGGAGAGCGCCTGAAGAGCAGCACAAAGGAACTCCAGCCAGTAAGACAGCTTCATCGGGGGCCCAACTTAAATGCCCCTATGCAAACGCACGTAGCATGGGGAATAAACAAGAGGAGTTAGAGGTGCCTGCAGGGCTACGACCTTATTGGCGTGGGATGGTCTATGATTGGAGTGTTGGGATGGAGGGATACAGGCTCTTTAGGAAGGACAGGCAGGGGAGAGGGGTGTCACCTTCTATGTCAATGACCAGTGACCAG
>NW_008795918.1:972678-974961 GCF_000699145.1 Aptenodytes forsteri
TGGGGGCAAACTTTTTAGCAGGGCCTGTTGCGACAGGACAAGGGGGAATGGCTTTAAACTAAAGGGGGGTAGACTGAGACTAGATATAAGGAAGACATTTTTTACACTGAGGGTGGTGAAACACTGGCACAGGTTGCCCAGAGAGGTGGTGGATGCCCCATCGCTGGAAACATTCCAGGTCAGGTTGGACGGGGCTCTGAGCAGGCTGATCTAGTTGAAGATGTCCCTGCCCATGGCAGGGGGGGGTTGGTAGATGACCTGTACAGGTCCCTTCCAACCCAAACTATTCTATGATTCTACAACAGCACGACACTTAAAATCACAGTAGAATTCCTGTGTAAAATTCCTAGACTATATGACCTAGTGTGCTGTGATTGAGAACATCTCCTCTACTGATTGAAGGACAGTAGCATTCTCACCTGGTCTTCAAAGTGATTTGTTTGTGTTCTTTTTATTTTTCCTCTAAGTAACAAGACTGTGCATGGACAGACACCAAAGCATTGCGACTTCGCATGCAAATTCTCAAAAACTATGCAAAATTTGTCTGGCAGAAAAACTACCTTAGAAAAATTAATGTAAACAAGAGAATTCTAAGTGCAGATCATAATGCAGACTTACTCTTACAATCACAAATCTCTAAGGCAGCAAAACTTACAAAACATTAGGAGAGATATTTAAAAAAAAAAAAAGACTTGCACAAGGAGTACAAAAGCTTCTGTTCAGGAAATGCTTGTGACTGTTTATGTCAACAAAAACTCAACATTCTCATAATGGCCAAACTTAGAAAGACTTTCAAAAGTTTTGCTTGAAGATAAAAAATAGAAAACAGAAACCACTGGAGAAGAGCACAAAAAAAGTCTGAGAAAGCAACCCTGCTAATTCCATTCCAAACAAGGCCTTGGATCAACAATCCCGTAAACTAACACAGGTCAATATCCAGTCATAATACAGGTATATCAGCACAAGTTTAGGCACTAATAAAGACTGTTTATGCACCCAGTTATTAAATATACACATTCTTAGGACAAACTGTTACAAAATAAAATGCAGAATGCAAGTATGTTTGTGTAAGATTTCAGCAGCCATTAGCAAAATGTGGGAATTCTCCATCTTTTAAATATGATGGCCTACCACAGAAATTCTTAGAATCATAGTACTATTTGAAGAGCTCAAAGTAGAAAAGCACAAGTTGCTCCAATAGAGTTCACTATGGTTCAATACAGCATGTTTCACTTCCAAGAGAAATAATATTCTGTACATGACTGAGGATGACTTGTTAACCCGGAGTGCCAGAGGGCGGAAAGGGAAGGAGGTACCATTACAGGGGTGGAACAACTAGCCTCAAAACAAGGAACTTTATATTAGAAATACTGCCTTCACAGAGGTCTGCATGGAGCTGGCCCCTGACGTACAGGAATAGGCTAGCAACTTTTTGACTACTCATCTGAATATTTGGGAACACACAAAATGAAGCAAGGTGCCAAACACAGGATAATAATTACACTGCTCACATAACAACACAGTCAGGGAGTTTTGGTGTGGGACAGTTAGAGTCCTGAAACTTACAGGTATGGCATAAACTTGTAAGACATGAAATATGGGTGATGACAAATCTAAATTGTTCTCAGGCATTTCAGAAAAATGCTGTAAGCTCTTCCAATTTTTCAACAAGCAACAGAACTTTAAATAGAATCCAAGGTCTTTTGATGCTTTCCGATATTAACATCAAACCATCTCAAGGTTGAATGCATCATGGTAATTCCACTCTAAAAATGAAATATTCTACCTGTGTAAGGTGGTAAGAGTGACACAAAAAAAAAAACCAAACCACTGCAAACTGCATGCAGTCGGTCTCAGTATTAGCAGTTGCTTAGGATCAATCGATGAATTGGCAGGGCTCATTGAGAGGGCTTTAAACTAGGTTCGAAGGGGGAAGGGGATAAAACCAGGCTCGCTAGAGATGAGCCAAGGGGTGGCGTGCCGATGCCAGGGGCGAAATCAATAGCCCAGCTCAAGTGCATATACACCAATGCACGCAGCATGGGCGGCAAGCAGGAGGAGCTGGAAGCCATTGTGCAGCGGGAGAGATATGACTTAGTCGCCATCACAGAAACATGGTGGGGTGACTCTCATGACTGGAGTGCTGCAATGGATGGCTACAGACTCTTCAGAAGGGACAGGCGAGGAAGGAGAGGCGGTGAGGTGGCTCTGTATGTTAGGGAGTGTTTCGATTGTATAGAGCCTAATGACTGTGATGATGATACGGGTGGGTGTTTTTGGATA
>NW_008795918.1:977350-991156 GCF_000699145.1 Aptenodytes forsteri
CCCCTCCCTACAAGAAGGACGTTGAGGTGCTGGAGCGTGTCCAGAGAAGGGCAACGAGGCTGGTGAGGGGTCTGGAGAACAAGTCTTATGAGGAGCGACTGAGGGAACTGGGACTGTTTAGCCTGGAGAAAAGGAGGCTGAGGGGAGACCTCATCGCTCTCTACAACTACCTGAAAGGAGGTTGTAGCGAGGTGGGTGTTGGTCTTTTCTCCGAAGTAACAAGTGATAGGACGAGAGGAAATGGCCTCAAGTTGCACCAGGGGAGGTTTAGATTGGATGTAAGGAAAAATTTCTTTACTGAAAGAGTGGTGAAACATTGGAACAGGCTGCCCAGGGAAGTGGTTGAGTCCCCATCCCTGGAGGTATTTAAAAGACGTGTAGATGAGGCGCTTCGGGACATGGTTTAGTGGGCATGGTGGTGTTGGGTTGACGGTTGGACTCGATGATCTTAGAGGTCTTTTCCAACCTCAATGATTCTATAATATTCTATGATTGGTAAGACATTAAGGACACATGCTTCCCAGGAAAGGGAAAGGAGGGGGCTTGACGGTTCATAGTGTCAGGTAGCAGCATAACATCAGCCAAGTGCACTGAGGAAAAAAAGATTATTTTGAAAGACCTAACCATTTATTCTGTCTGGCTTCAGCTCTGGCCTCAATTCTAGTTTCTCTATTAAATTAACACTTAAAATAAAGGAAGATCCCATTGGTTTGACTCCTGTTTACAAATTTAGTAATTAATTCAAAATCCAACATTCTCAGAAGCATCCTGAGATCACCTGAAGAGGCTATGGCCTTTCTGCAAACCCCTCTTCCTGTAAAGAGACAGAATGGAACATTTCTGGCATCATGAAAACAAACAAACAAAAAACATTCAATTGCTCTGGAAAAAAATGTAGTCAGCAGCAGCAAGGGCTTGATCAAGTTCCTCACTTGGAGTTTACCTGGTCTCTGTGAAGGGACTACCGAGGCAATTTCCTACCACATTTTGTCGGCCTCGTCAGGAATCCAATTCCTTGAGCTCAGAAATCTTTGACTGTAGAGGGTCATACAACAACTGCAAGTTTCCTTCAAGTTGGGAATGTAGAAAAATTTCTAAATGTTCTAATCGCTAACTGCAAGTGTTTCCACACAGTGCATCCCACAAATCCTGAAGGAACTGAGCGGCTGCCTGAAATTCTAGTTTAGCAGTTCCTTAGAAAGGAATGAAAAAGCTTAGGAACTTTGCCCTTGATGCCTACAGTTACAGATTTCCACTCTGACTTAGAAAGCAGCCTCTAAATGCCATTAATCTAAACTCTTCACTTACTCTTTTTGAAACCTTCTGTAACTTCCCCCTTCGCAAGTAGCTTGACACAGCTGGCACAAAGTTTACCAAGAAAAACAATGGTTTGTTTTGTAACACAATGCTGGAAAAGCTGCTTTGCCTCAGTTTATATTTTATAGTCTGTTTCACAAGCCCAAAAACTAATTATCTGTTGTGCAATATTTTATTCACATGAAGTTTGGCAGAATGCAAAAGACCTCCGTACAAGAAGCAAAATTTCATTAGCATAATAATAAAGTAATTATGATGTGAAAAAATTTATATACATAATTGGGGGGGTATTTTTCAGAGTAGTAGCATCACTGTTCATTTTAAAAATTAAAAACCACTAAGATTATCTATGTTAAAGTGACAGTAGCTTAGCATTCAGAAACCTACAGGTTTGTAAAATACCAAGCCAACCCTGGTAGAGTGCATGTAATTCTCCAGTGTACTGAAGGGCCTACACCAAAAGCTCCTCAGTACACTTTTTCGTGGTTGAAATGCCTCAATTGCCCACAAGTACAGAACAAATTTTCAAACAAGTTCTACAAATTTGGATAAAATACCTGCATCAAGTATTTTGACCTGCCCCCCCCCCCCCTTTTTTTTTTTTTTTTTTTAAAATGTGTCTCTCCAATTTTCATAAACTTTCTCAAAAAAGCCTAGAAAGGGATTGGGTCATCTATTTGCCTTTCTTCTTTCATCATTTTGGACTGTTCTGACTTGAGCTACAGCAGTCACTAAGATTAGCAGCGTGCTACACTGCATCCGTACTTCAGTAAAGCAGATCAAAATGTAGGAATTTGTACTAGACAGCCTGTTTAAAATTCAAACTGTTCTTCTGCTATACAGAACAGGAGGAAGAAACAGCTTCTGTTTCAAGATTTAAAGAGTTTGAAGAAGTAATTCCTAAATTATGTCAAAAAATGTAATTCTAAAAAAAAAATCCTAAATACGATACTTCTAGTAGCACAGAATTCAAACTAATAACAAACTGAATTCAAGAGGCATTTATGTCCTGAAAATTCATGACTCCTAATTTAAATGAACTACAGCAGGGATAAGTTAGGGTCTGAGACAAAAGATGCTACTGATTTTTATACTATGTAGGAGTTAAGAACATTTCAAGACAAATTCGAAACACTGTTCTACTTTCTTATTTCCAGTCTTGAAGTATAACAGATACACTCAGACAGCTGACTTCTATCTATGAAAGAACCTGGCTGCTCAGGACTGTGTGTATGGTTCTCCCTTCTGTTTTTTATTTCATCCGTTATCAGAATGGGTAAGTACCTGTAGAACAGGACACATGCTGATGTCACAACAGCTTCCCTCCCTGGCCTAAATTATTTCCGGAAGGATGAAAACTGTTTCCTTTCTGTCGTTCCATCAACTGGTATCAAAGTACGATATTTACTAGAACAATGCTAAATGCATTTCAGGAGTAATTGGGAATATGATTAGATTTGCAGAGAAGCTTCACAGCTGAAGTACTTTCTCAATTCACAACACTAACAGTTCCACAGTTTCTTTCAACTACATTGACTTGCAAGGCAATTGTGAGGGATTCGTTCTTTTTGTAATTGTGTGTATACCATAAATACACGTTCATGAGATATAGTGAGGGGGAGGGGGGGGGAAGGTTTTTCTCTGGAAAAATTGACCAAACTTTCCTATTGGTTTTCTTTAAGTTATTCAAGCGAAACAGACTTGAAAAAGGATCTGTGGGTCTAAAAGCCTGTAATTTTTTTCCACCTGCTGTCAATTGAGCTAAAAATACTACCTCTCTGCAAACCTGACCTCATTAACAGTCTTGAGATAAAACTAAAACTGCACACAGAACATGTGGTGGCTTAACCATCACAATTTTTTAAGTGATTACTACGTAAAGTCTCAAGGCATGATAAATGACAGGGAAGAAAAAAAAAATCTTACAAAGGCTGAATGAAGCCATCAAGAGTATAAACATTTTTAATAGAGTACATAAAAGTCCCACTGAATAGCCTTTCATCAGGTAAGCTCTCTAAATCAGTTCATCATAGGATTAGACAAGTGCTATTGTCAAGACACAAAACGTGATCAGCAAAAACTACAATTTTGAGTGTACCATTTTACCACCAGTTTGCTCCATGCCATATTCTACATACAAATTCGTAATTGTTACAGCAACGCGTAATGAAAAAGATAATCTGTGGTTTTAAATTAAACTTATCTGTCGTCCTTTTGTAGAGTCTGCAGAATGCACTTTAAGAGTCTTGCTTTGAGGAAGGATCTAACTATCTGAAATTCTTTGAAAGTGGGAGTTCAAAGCCAACCCAGCCAAGTAGCAAAAAGATCTGGGACCCCATACACTCGAGGAAGTCTAAGGAAATGGATCTATTTCATAGAATTCAGCTGTAGCTACAACGTATTTAGCAGTATGTGGTATTTCTAAGTTCACTTTAAGACAAATCACAACCTTGAAAGGAGTTAAAAATAGTATTAGCTACTCAATATGTCCAAAAAGCGCACAGCCTTACCTGACTGTGGTTAATGGCTGCATGGTTACCATGAAATGGAGACTGTCTTTCTTTATCACGATGATGCCTACTGCTGTGTTTGCTTCTCTGCAATTGTTGACGTAGTTTTGCAATCTAATAAAGGAAAAATTCACATCAGATTGCACCAGATATATTCAGGTACACACATAGTTTCATCAGTTTATTCCATCACTTAGTTAAAATTCTTTACTACCACAACGTTCATAATTATGGCCAGCACTAAACTAGACTCAAGTTCTTGCAAACCTAACATGTTAGCTATCAGTTCAGCTGAAGCCCAGAAGATACCTCTGGAGGATTAATGAAAGAACTTGAAATACATAGTTTGAAAGTCGTTTGGTTGCTGCTGTATTTCCTCCTTTGATGAGCAACGTCACCTGCATTTGACACTTTCTTTCCCACACATTCAGATCAAAATTTTTAATATATGAAATTATTACATGAAATCAATACCAATGAACAGCTATTTCTTATTTTTTACCAAGCCCATGATCTGTATAATAAAACAAAGCTGTACAATATTCATGCCTGCCTGAAAACTCACAGTAACAGTGCATACCAGTAAAAAATTTAATCCAAAGGTATCTCAAATAATAGTATTTCTGACCTCCTTGAGTTGATCATTGCTGCCCCATGATGCTGAACGTTTGTGTGAGCTTCTCTTCTTTTCTAAATATTCTTCAGCCCAGGCACTTTCTGTCTGCAGCAAGAAGATTACAGGATTAATTTGAAAAAGGTAATTCCTACTTTCTGGCAGAATATTTTGAGACAAGCTAGAAGAGAGAACAGTGTTAAGATTTGCTAGATTCAGAACTGCGAGTGAAAAGCAGTCACTGACTAGAAGCCTTTCTGACAAGTAAAGTATGAAAAAGTGGAGTGAAACTATGTAATTTAAAAAAAAACCTACACAAAAAACCCAACTTTCAGACCTACTCTAATACAGGAATGTGCTAGCTTCCTTTCCAAATTATTGAGCATAAGGCAGCATTAAAAGCCAGATGTACCACAAGCTGCTATAGAGCTCTGAAGAACCAGTACGACAGTGCTGAATTTGGGGGAGATGGTATATTTTATTTCATTTCCTGCACAGATGCTGACCTTGTTATTTCTGATGCATTAGCAAGGGTAGCTTGGTGTAAACATTGTGAAAGCCTGCACCAGTACAGCTTCAAAATCATGTTCTTGCTGAGAAAGAATGAGAATGAGGAAGGCAAGGCATATAAGCACCACTAGAGCTACTGCAAAGCAGGCAATTAATTTATTAATGCCTCAAAGGGCTTCAGGTTCACAGTTGTCTCAGGCCAAGCAGAAAGCAACACAGATAATACTAAGCTAGTTTCACTAAACCAACAGAGTCATTAACATTTAATAAAGAAACTTACAAACATACTGTGGTAAAAAAGTTCTGAGAAATTGTAAGTATCATTAAGACAAACTGTATTTATTTAAGGTAACAAAATGCACAGGCAAGCCTGCGATAATACTACATGCTTTATGGACAGTTTGTATTCCTACCTAGCCGTGTCCAGAATGGCCTTCAAAAGCAGTGAACTGTAAAGGCTCTAAGAAGAGGGATAACAACACCTATCGGGAATCTCCATGCAGTCACAAGAAATACACTGAATGAAGCAGGAGGAAGGATTTCTGGAAGCAGCTTACACACTGAAAGAGACAGCTAATTCCTTTAAATTCACTGTTGCCACAGTGCAGTTCTTAGCGTACAGCAGTGATCTAGCTAACTCATCCTTAGGAGTCATTGATACCTCACTTTCTCCTACAGACAGGAACTTTGATTGCCTCAAAGCTTTCACATCTACAGTGTGCAACAGTTGTTCTCACATTTGAGACTAACAGCTTGCAAGCCACAAGCTGACATTACTTACTCCATCTGTACTCAGAACACAGAAACTCACAAGGCCTTCGATGATGTGGTATTAATCCCCATTTTGCAGGGAAAATGGAGGCGTAACTCTGAACATACAGGTTGCAACTCCCATCAGCTTCAGTTACAGATATAAGTTTCATATAAGTGAATCCTCCACTGTCAGTAGTTTTTCATCTTCATCATTCCAAATCAAAAACTAACTAGGACAAATTTGAATAATAAAGTTAGTAGAGTTGCTTTGAAATTCCTATTTCATAGCAAAATTAGAATCCGTTAGAATCTATTTTTCCAGAAAAGCACTCACTTATGTTCATCATAAAATAGAATAATTGATAACTCCCATTCCCAAGTACCAATCTTTGTCTAGTCAATTCTCAAATGTCCATCTGGAATCTCATCCTATCCTCTAGCTCCTGGAACAGTAAGTTTTAGCCACTAATTCTAACTTCCCAACTCAGCACAACCATTACACTTGCCTACAGGAATCTTATTAACACTCTAATTAGTCTTTGCATTTAATTTATATTCAAGACTTTGACTTAAGATTCAAGACTCACTTAATAAATTAATATCTGATTCATTTTAAAGGATTAAAGGTTGCTTTGATGCTCATTCTCCAAACAAATACTTAGAAGTCTTTTTAGGACAAAAGTAGGTATAATGCTCATTCTCCAAACAAATACTTAGAAATCTTTTTAGAGCAAAAGTAGGTATAAGACATTAAATTGTAGGAAACCTTTACATCAGGACAGAAATGTAATACTATTTTAGCAAGTCTCCTCCTTCTTATTCCCCATATTTTTTTTATAATACTTATTTTCAAGAAACACAGACCCGATAACCAATAGACAAAGAGGGATTTCTATTTCTCTAGGTTCTTAAGTACTATCAATTGCTTATTAGTTGTTACCATTCACAACATCCTTCTGCCTGTTCTAGAATTACAGAGAGAAATGAGTTTAAGGCTAAATTTATCACAGATAGTAGAACACTTAAGAAAAAAGTCTTAGAGGCAAAAACTTTGCAGCTGAAATGAATTATATTAAGAATTAAAAAAATACACAGCAATTGTCTCATTTTAACTTGTATTTTGACACAGCTGTATTTCAAACAACCACAGGCAAAGCCAAACAGGTTTGATTCAAAGGGAAAAAGACACAAGATTACAAACACCTGTTTTAGCAGCACTTAAAACAATTTCTGCATGTGTGAATTCTAGCTAGACCCTAGGACACTCAATAATACACTTATTCATCATCCAACGAACATTCTGCATGTACATAATTCAGTCTGGTTTGATAGAGAGGTTTCATAAAAATAATCAGTTGAAGCAGGAGTCTGATACATAGTCTCTGTGTGACCTGGGATCTCTTACATAGTTCTCAGCTATGACCTATGGGCGTCTCTATAAAGGCCTGCAAGTTGAAGCGTGTCACTAATTGCTGTCGCTTCCCAGTCTGCTTCCTGAATGACTCTACTCCCTATGCCATAAACTCACAGAATCAAGATACTCTGCTTACTCGACTTGAAAATCTTTTATATCTTAATAGATTTAATTCCTGTTCCCTAAACTTGAAATCTGAACACCTCCATTTCACGTCAGACTTTGTGAAATCTGAAATTACACACTGGAGCCAGAATATCTTGAAAGTTAAACTTCATCCAAATACCACATCTTCAGAAACACTAAACAATACAAATGAAGAGTCTATACTATCTTGCGAAACTAACTATTATAAATCACTTTTTAAACTTGTCCCTAGCTCAAACAGTTGCTTTTAAGCACACCAGAAAGATTAAAAGCAACAATGTCTCATCAGTGTCATATCAACACAAGCTTTGGACGTACAGATGTATGTCTGTATCCCAAAATTTTCTACTGGTTTGATAAATTTCAAATTAGGAAGTGCAAACAGATAATTCTATTTCCCTCAGCAGTATAACAACATCAATCACCACTAAATATACTCATTCTGCAGAAATATCCAATGCCCTTTACAGTCTTCCCGTTAATCTTTGCAAATGTTTCCCCTTATATATGAAAGCCCCATTACCATAGCAGCTAGATGTGTCAGAATTGGAAGAAAAAGACAAAAGAAAAATGTAAACCAAAAAGGATGATATCTAATCTAGCTGGAAAATACACAGATTATAAGAGCCCAACCACGACTCAGATTAAACCAAAATGAAGCTTAAAGAGATCAACTGAACATATAGCAAATACTTTGGCAGCAGTATAGAAATATAATTATTTTGAAAAAAGTATTATCCTAAGAAATCAAATATGAAAATAAATAGCTAAGGCACCCACACTGGTTTAGTTCTGCCCTTTAATGATGCCTTTTAATAGCTAAGCATGAACAGCAATTCCTTGTATATGACAGGCCTTCCTTCATCCTCCTCCTCTTAGTATGATTTGCTTACCTTTTTCACCCCATCTTCTAACCATTTTTCCGATTCATTTTCCTGCACAGAAAACTTGTTCCTCAGCTCTCCTTTCTCTCCCAGTTTCTATTTCCACCTTATCCACACGGGCATATTCCCCTCCAAAACACCTTACTTTTCTACTGATCTGCTCTTTGAATTGTGGTCCTTTCTGCAAAACGTATGGATCTTGAGAAGGCCATACAGTAACAATCAACGCTGCAGACATCATCGCTCAACATCCTCCACATTTGAGTAGACAGCACACTGAAACCTACGTGGCCACATTTTTGTTATTGTTACCAAACATAAGGCAGGCTCAAACTCAAGTATGTCCCACATGCTGTCAGTTTCTCTTCCAACTGTGTTTTGCTCATGTTCTTTGGAATTGGTGGAGACCTGTTATTGAAACCATGCTCTAGGAATAGGGATTTAAAATCTGATTATGTTTGGCTCTTTCTTTCACTCTGCAAGTTAGAAATCCACTGCCAGACTGCATCCACCAAAAGAGAAATGAAACGCTGGGATATTTTATGGAAAATCCATCTTGAATCACTTCTGCATACAGTGGGACACCATGTAACAACAGCTCCCTTTAAGGGGAATGATAAAACAACTGTCATGATAAGCATGTAACTCTTGTTAACGCCAGTTTCATTCAATTGTTTGTTGGTTCTGTCTTTACAGGTGGCATAGGACTGAACCATTAAAAGCTCGTGAAAATTTTGTCAAGTTGTTGAAGTTTCTTGGCAAATCCTGTACTTTTTTAATACTTTCCAGTTGAGCTAAATTTGAACATCATTCACGGTTCAATGAGGCAGCTCTTCAATGTATATAATTCTATACTTGGTGCATAGATCCCAGGTGAACATTAAAGGCCTTTTACAATCAGAGGATGAATAGCCTATCATAGAAAAGGCTACAATAACTTTTATACAGGCACTACAGAAGCTTTTTTATTTGGTTTTAAGACAGACATACACATAAGGAGTCACTAACTTCTCTTGTATAAATTTAAACTAAATAGTACTTAACACCAGTGCAATCTAGTGTACTGGACACCGTAAGAACAATGAGAAAACAGATATGGAATACACTAGTGTTTTTCTGAGGCAAGAAGAAAGTGGAACTCTCTTAAGAGATATTACAGTTCACAGCCTTTTCTTAAAGAATGCAAATAATTCACTTACGTAATAGCAAAGGTAGGATACCTGCAATTTGAAAGTGCATAGGAACTTGCAAGCAAGAAAGCTAAAGTGAATGTTTTCAAGGGAAAAGCTTCTTACATTTAAATCCTGTCTTCACATTTAACTACTCCAAAGACAAAAAACTATCCTACCTGTGTGGCTTTGTCTCTCATACATGGAGCAGCTTGTCCGTGATTATCACGAGGCCACTGTCCAGCAAGGTATGGAGCAGCAAGCATATCCAATGAGGAAGTCCGGCGAATAATGCTGGAAGGGCTTGATGAAGGTGGTCTTGACTTGTCAGCTAGAATAAGAACACTTGATTAGACAGAAAGCAAGACAGAGAGCTTAATTTTTTTCATTGCCTACAAGAAATTATATCAAATTGGAACTACTATGTTATTAAGTATAACTACTTAACATAGTTATATACTGTAACATAGTATAACTACTATGTTATTAAGTATACAACAAGATACTTTTAATATAGGAATTAAGTTTGTTTTTCCAGACTCTAGTCAGTTTTAATAAGCAATGAAATGTGGTTTTATGGTTTCCTTAAAAACATCCTTATGTCACAAATGTTGTATTGGTAGTCACACACCACCATTTATTCCCTCAAAGGTGCAACAGTCATTGGATTCTTAATGATGAAGGCTTGGAAGAAATAAAAATAGCTAAGTTTCCTCATACATAAAGGCTAACAAAGAAAATCTGTGCTGACCTTTTTCAATTTAATGCCAAGTTTAGAGTTCATCCCAAGCCCTTTACCCTTCACCTACTAAAGTAGGTGTATAAAGTATAGTGTCAAGGGACACTATAAACTGACATGTTTTATTAACCACCCAGTATACGGTATATGGCAGATTCATAAAGAGTTACGTCTAACCCTTAGATCCAGAAGTCAACTTTGATAAGGTAATGATTTACATTTTACAAGATAATCAAGACATCTCCTCCCTTTACATGCTACCTGGTAACTACATTCATATTTGCCTGACACTACACCTTCTGCAACACCTCATTCTTAGTGTTTACATTGATATCACTTTCCAGAACAATTTAGATACTAACAGGAACCCTTACTGAAAAAGGTTAAATATAATAAGCACAGGAAGTAACATGAGAAGGAAGAATATGGTTAAAAACAAAAATTTGCACCTATCCCATCTGTCAATGATGTCTTAAGTAAAGTGGCAGTAAAAGACTACACTGCAAGCTAATAAGTATAAACACTGTGAAGAAAGGTTCCTCAAAATAGTAATTGAGGTTTGTTAAAGAGACTGACAAGCAGGAAAGACCCAGGGTTTAGATACACATATACCCTCACACATTATTAGTTACTAGCTATTCTAGATGTAAAATGCAAATCCAGAGACCACAACGATCTAAGCTTACTATCAATTCATCTACTCCCCACAGAACTATACCTGAAAGAATTATGTATTAATCTTACCTACAATGAATACAGAGACCTAAAACAAACGGCTAGAACACAGCAAACAAGATACAGAGATCAGATGGAAGCCTTACAAGGGCACTGGAAAAACTCAGTCATATGTCCTTCCGAACCATGCCTTATGATGGATTCTGCACTAAAAGTCTAAATAACATAGCAATTTGTATTCTACATAAACTTATTTATGGCCAAAAGAAGGTGTGCCTGATTAGTGTCTGACTGCTAGTCAGAAAATAAAAACACTGCCATCAGAAGTCCAGAATTCAATTTCTAAGCCGTTTCAATCTACTAAAGATACACAAATATTAATAAAACCTGTTAGGTACAGATTTCAGTGGTGTGGACAACATCTTAGTCTCATAGAACACCAGTCTTTCAAATGTAAGTCTAGTGACATTCTATACTAAATATCCTCATGCAAATTTTGCATTAGAAATGTACACATTAAAAGTGTAGAAAAAATATTTAAATTCAACTATAAGGAAATAATTATTAGCACTATAATCAGCCACATTCACATAAAGCAGTCCAGAAACCTCATCTGGTTTATTATTTTCACTAGTACCAACAATGATAAAATCTTACTACTGAGCTCACAGCAGATCTGCTCTCAGGGAGTAGCAGCAAAGTTCAATTTTTGAGTTACCATGCACTTAAGACCCCCCCTGTATCAAAGAAACTCTCTGACTACTACTACCACGATACAGCACACTGAAGGGTCTGTTTGTATCAGAAGATTTCAAAATGATTCCTTTTGTCTGTACCATGGGAGAACGTGGCATGCTAATGCAACGTGTCATTCCTTAAAAATTACACTTGCTTCCAAGGTTATATCAAACATGTTATTTGTCTCAGAAATAGCTGCCATACTCTCCCTATTTATTTTTCTTCTGAATTATTATTCTTCCTCTTCAAGAAGCTTCTCTCTCTTTACCAAGGGGAAACAGAAAGGATGTGAAAAAAAAATTAAAAATCAGGAAGTATATGTAGTCAGTCACATCATCTGCAAAGGCACTGCAGCAGACAGCTTCAAAACTGAAGCAGCAGAAACTATTACCCTCTTCCCTCCCCCACAAAAAAAGTGGAAAGAAAATTTTGCTGGGCAGAGAAAATGAAAACTGAAGAGCCTGTTTACTATTTAAGTTCAAGGGAAGCTACTCATTTCAAGGCACAAAGCCTGTAAGTACTCTCTTTTCCCCTGATTTAAAAAAAATCCTTCGAGGAATTCTGTTTTCAAATTACTTTTATTTAGATGGAACAAGGATCTTTGGTATGTTTTTACTTACTTTTCCACCTTCACAACATGTCTTAATACAAATTGCCAGTCTACTACACAACACTTCTTGCTGTTTCAAAACATTTCAATGGGAACATATACAATTGTTTTCATTGCACTTTCGTCTACAATACTTGAAGCAAGTGTTCAGCTGCTATTTTTCCTTGATGTGACCTACATAGAGATAACAGTTACAACAGCTGTGGCTGATGAAAAACAATGGAGCTGTTTCATCAAATAGATGCTTCTTAAATATTAGATCTGTTTAATTGGCCTGATTATCTCTTTAAACCAATATTTGTGGTAAGTGTCAACCCTCCTATCCATCCACCACTACTCTAAATCTATTTACAAACAAAGTCTTTCTTCAATCTGGCAAAATAATAGAACAAAACATAAGCAGAACATACACAATACAAATCAACAAAGTCCCTAATGTGGGCAAATAACAAGCAAGTTACCATGTCTTCACAAGTCATTGCAGTACAACTGACCAACAAGTTGCCACAGGTCAACTGGCATCACACACATCTATTGCAATTGTGAAGTCAGGCACCTCTGAAGGCAACTTAAGCTAAGGCAGTCTAACAATGTGACTGAAGAGGAAAATTGAACAAATATAGATGCTTACCAATAACTAACTGAAAGGTAGGAAAGAGAGCACTGACTTGGGGGGGTCTTAACATACAAGTCCTACAACTACAATTACAACTGAAAAAGGAAATTACAGTGTGAGAACACATAACTTTGAATTGGATACCTCACAGGAGAAAATTGCTATATATAAAAGAAAGGAAGGAAAAAAAAAGAGGGAAGGTCTTACACATAAGGAAGTCCCAAGAGACAAAACACTGAAAATTCATCTTTCAATTTTTCAGGAACATTTCAGAACTGTTGTTAGAACTGCAAAATAAGGATTACTGCTGAAGTGTAACTTGAAGATTGATCTTATAGTCCTGTTGATATCTTTCTATGTATTTGAAATTAAAAGTTTTGAGAAAGGAAAATAAAGACTCCAAAGAGACATCTTCCTAACAGACACCATGAGAAAACAAAACAAAACTAGCAAGCAGCAGAAAAAGCCACTGGAAAAGCATAGGACACCATTAACCTCACAAAATTCCCTGACAGAGATCTAATTGAAGCTTTTTATACAGGTAGAATATCCCAAAAGTGAGAAAGAGCGAGACCCAACTAGCTGTTCTAGCATCTAGGCATACAGCTGACCTTTTTGTTCTGTTTTGGTCAGCCTTTTCCTCAGAAAGGACATTCGTGGGATCTCTCCCATGCATAGCTGTCTTTTCGCAAACTCATACAAAACACAACAGATCTCAGGGGCTTCACCTACTTTTTATGTTTCGTTGAAAGTGTTCAACAGGCTCAGACAGTATTAAGAACAGACACACAGCACAACTGTGTATATTCCCTTTGGAAGACAATCCTGGCTATTATCTTCACATAAATGTAAAAGAACTACTCGCACTTTTGCTTCTAGTAATTCAAAGTGATCCCTCGGTAGGAGAGTGACCGAATTAATGTTGTTTTACAAAACCAAACGTCAGAAAGCCCAAGATGCTCAAGTTACTTAATTTTAGTGAATGAAAAAATCTTTAATTCAAATAAATTTGAATTTGAATCTTGTTGGCCACAAGAAACCTAAAGTATGATGCTGCAAAAATGAATTCACTTTTTTTTTTTTTTTTTTTTTTTTTTTTTTTTTTTTTTTA
>NW_008795918.1:991190-994638 GCF_000699145.1 Aptenodytes forsteri
CTTTTTTTTTTTACACCTACCATTTGTTAAACAGCTTTAGGTAAGCAAGCTGGCATGAAATGGTACACAAAGCCTTCCATCTTCTCCTACCCTACAGTAGTATCTTTTATAACTACTGCAAAACCTTGGCAATTAATGTTGACAAGTCTGCAGCTATTATTGCATCACTCACCAAATTCTTAAAATAAATTCTACAGTGTAATTTAAGAGTGTAATGGAGTTCCATTCCTTCTCCCTACCCCAAGGAGGGGTTCATATCTGAACTCTTTAAGACTTTCCAATATACTGTTATAACAATTTTCATCATTTCCTTTCACACAAGTAGGCTTTAATACTACTCTTCCATGTACTATTCTAAATAAAGGACAATATGGTTCCAGGTAAAACTAACCAATTTTTCTCCTCAATATTCAGAGTGAGTTTAAATGTCCAATACAGTCAATTGGAATATACCAGAAAGTTCAATATCCCGTAGAGAAATCTCTCACAACCTCAAGGCACCCGAAAGGGTCAGTAAACAACTGCTATGGCTCTGTCTTGACCTTCTTGTTTACACAGCCTGATGCATTATAAAGTTTTTGGAGTTAAACAGTTGAAGTCTTCTGAGAAGATGTGTTTTATAGAAGAACACAAATAACAAGATCACATTTGATCCTTACTCAGTAGATAAACCAAGATAAAAATAACAATAAAGTAAAGGTAGTGCATACACATTTCTCCATCTCATTTTGCTACAGTCTACTAGTAGGTCTAAACAACTTCCTCTAACAGGGGTGGTTGCAGACAGGTAATGAGGCATATGTGAAAACTGAACCAAAATTGGAGATTGCAGGACAGACCTTGCAGCGTAGAAATGAGGCCACAACAGTGATGGGAAGGACAGAGCACATTAACATGGAATTAGAAGCTGAAGTCTGTGAAATAAGCACTAGAGACTGCAGGGAGGGGAAGTAGAAGATGAAAAATGGGTAGTAGGAAGATCTAGGCTCTTGATCATATTTAGGAGGGAAGCGGCAAGAAAAGCACAGAAATTTAGAAATTGTGCCATGGAATCTTCAGTTTGTAATTATCCCATCATCAACAGAATATTCAGTTAAGTATTTCCAACATTTAGTTGCAATTCAGTTCAGAAAACAAGAAAACAAAAAAACACCACCAAAACTACACCCAAAAAACCCCACCACCAAAAAACCAAAAGAAGCTATTAAGTCACATTTGTAAATTCGCAAGTTGGGGTTCTCCAGCGTTAAGCAGGTTGATGAAAACTATGTTCAAAACCATTCAACTGCTTCCCAGAAGAGAAAATCTGAAAAACATGAAGCTGAGTCTAAAGTATACAACTTACAGAACCAGTATCGAAGTTCAGAAGAAGCTATCATTTGTCTAACCTCAACGTTCATTTTAATCTAAAAAACATGGCTGCAGCTGTAGGAATGAACAAAAGCCATCATCAGCTGAAAACAAGAAACAGGAAAACCCAAGTTATTCTGCAGTAGATTCTGACTGATACCCTGAAGTGGCCTGCATGGCTTCACAACCATAGCCTCATTAGCAAAAATAAAGTTCCACTTCCATGTTCTCAGCTACCACTAAGTTTTCTCATCTAGTTGAAGAAAGAATTGATGTTAACTCAGTCTCTATCAAGCACTGGACTACACAATACAAGTGTTAAGCAATATTAAACAGGTTTAATTTGCATTTTGGACCAATACAAGTACTGGTCAGAAATTTAAATGCATGGAAGCAATTAAATGGATGCTACTCCTCTGTTTTCACACATCTTGTAAAAAGCTAGTGGAGTTATCTAACACAGTAGAGTCATCAAATGACTCGTTTCTTTCTACATGCTAATTCTTAGACCCAGTAAAGAAGTTAGCGTGGTTTCAACAGGCTTCTACACAATGATCTGAAGACAGTGCAATTTTTCCACCCTAAGTGGTCTGACACACGCCTTTACAACCAGCTTTTGAACCTGGATTTCAAGGCTAGCCATCCTCTTCCTCATTCTCCAGGCCAGAAGATTGCATCTTGGCCAAGAGTTTCTATAAAGTTCACACGAAGAAGATGGGATTTTGTAATGCATGTAGCATCTTTCAGATTACTGAGTAACAAGAATCTCAAATGAAGAATACACACATTCATCAATCCAAAGCCTCAGAATATAACCTTAAAAAACCCACATTACTCTTATCTGGAAAGCTGAAAATCTAATTCAGAACCTAAATGCCTTTGTGGCACTGCTCCCTTACACTGCAGACAAGCAGGCATATGGTAATCTTTAAGAGGTATGTCTGAATTAAAAAGAAAAAGTCAAGTCACACAGACATTAGCTGAAGTACTGTACCAACTGGTTATGACTGTCTAATTTGGCAGCATCACTCCTCAAGAACCAGGATAGAAAAAAAAGAAAAAAAACCCCAACAGTATGGCAGTCTGGTTATAATCATTATTTTAGAAAGGGGGAAAACAACATTAGAAGTGTTAAAGGGAATCGTGTTGGTCCTAGATTTCTGCATATACACTTCTGCATATTAGTCAACTTTATTGTGTAGATTACCACATGCAATTTCGTGAAAAAGAGTACCCATAAGCTTTGGTATCTCAAAAGTCACAGATTTTTCCAGATTTGAGGACATTACCACAAAGCCTCACTCATTCATTTTTGAGTAAACTTTTATCCCAAGAAGAAAAAGGACTTATATATGTAAGCCTCTATTATCCTCAACCAGATGCCACATATTGCTTAAATTTCAGCATTCCCAGTAAGTATGTTTTAATTCTTCAAAAACATTAAAAAGCAGTTTGCTACAAAATGTATGCCATTGCTACCCTATTTTCTATCTTCTCTGTAGCGCAAGCTTGTCATCACTCTCAAGTTCACACATCCTTCTGCAGGGTTCACGTTGAAAGTAACTACTAAGAGAGATACCGAATACTTTTTTCCTACATCTATGTGCAATGCCTACAGTGCTAGCTAGTTTTCTAATCACAAGCTTGCAGACACTGCTTGGATCAAAAACACATACCATCTGGCACGAGACACGCAGAAAGGGGAGAAGATCAACAGCCCCCAAACACCAAATTGACCTCAAGCTTGAGCCGAAGTATCTTAAGTACATCTCTTACACCACTGACTCTCTCTCATCAGGGAACCTTTGGCAGTACTTGCAGGAGTGCTACAGGAGTGGCTACAATGCCCCACATGGCATGCTTGGCTTTCTCTGTTCCTCTTCTAAAAGCCAGGAAGCAACACAGCAGCAACAAAAGCAACAAATCCTTCAACACATACGAGGCTCCACAAGTGCTGCCGCCAGCCAGAGAAGGATCAGAACGGGCACAAGCCCAGGCACAGCCTCTGTCCCTACCTCTCGCCCCGGCAGCACGGCCCGCTCGAAGCACACCACCGGGCGGAGGGCACCGCTGATCCCAGCCCTCCCACCCCGCAAAG
>NW_008795918.1:995939-1036045 GCF_000699145.1 Aptenodytes forsteri
AGGGCCGCGGTCCTGCCCCCGAGCGGCGAGGCGGGCGCGGGAGGCGCTCGAGGGTCCGTGAGACCGCTCCTCGCCTCTCCGCCTCCCGCTGCAGCGCCGGGCCTGGGCGAGGTGTCCGCTGTCACGTGGAAAGCCTGGAACCCGGCGGGGATGGCGGCTGCGGCTTACCCTTGCCTCGGAGCCTGTCCCAAGGAAACGGTTGCACGTTAGAAGTGGGGCTGCTCAATTATTTTTAGCTCTAAATGCACCATACGAGAGGACGAGGGCTCGGCGGCGGTTTATCCAATCACTTTGCCACCGGCTTAGCGTTACCGACGATGGCACCAGATACGTGGGTAATATCCAGGCAGACTTGACCCCTTTTTCCCTTAATTGCTGTGTTTACTCTTTTCCATTAGATTAGTTGCATCTTCACTGCAATCTCTTAAAAATACTTTTTAACTGCCGGTATCCTCTTAACCTGATTTATACATTAGAGAAGTGAACACATGCATGAAATAGGCCTTAGTTCATGTGTTTGGATTATTTAGATGCAAGATAAACACACTTTAGCGCCTTCAAGACGTGAAGGAATCAATAAATCCTCTCTCTGTCTTTATTGCAAATGCCAGTTCTGGGCTACCAGAACTTACCCAAATTCTTTTCGATATTGCCCTGCAAGTTGCATGTTGCAACTGAATACCATTGCTATGACACAAATGGTGTGACAACAAATTACATACCGTTCTCTCTTCCCTTCAGCTTGGTTGTGCTTGGGTTTGGTTTTTTCCCTCCTCCCTTCTCCTTTGCTGTTTCTGATTGAAGCCTCCTTCACTTAGAAAGCCCCAACTTCTCCTTTGAAGAGCTCCGTTCTTGTGGCTGACAATTTTAACAAACCTGAAAAGCAAGATTATGTGCGCAGGCCCTTAAGGATGCCTGGACACTGGTCTACCTAAAGCCTTGAAGGTTAAAGCTCTTGTCAGAGTCAGGAGATTTTTATGAGAAATCAGACTGGCAAAAGAGAACAGGACGGATGCGTTTCTGGTGATGAGATGGTTATTAATTTAGCTCTTGCATTCTGGATTAATTAAATTTCTTTTGACGGATATTATGCTTGCTCGCAGGTACTGTAAAGACTGGTAATATGGCCTGCAGGATAGCAGGACGGGTCAACCAAAACTGGCTACAAGAGGCTCTACCCAGTCTTGAGAATTATCCTGGGCTACCCTTGAAGGCGTCTATGTCAAGGGAAGGAAGGCACCAGAAGCCTGGCGGATCACCATCAGTCCTGTTGTATCCCTTTCTTAAAGTGTGCCATTTACTTAAGTTGCCTTATAAATCGTATACATAGGGCCACTTCCCAGTCCTTTTCTTGTAGCCATTACAAGCCATGCTGGTATAATGTGGCAAAGCATCGTTATCCCAGGTAACCCACTTAATTAGTGAAATATCCAGGAGACAGTGCTCTCATCACCAGGAATGGCCGAGAGGCAGAGAACAGTATGGGCTGCATACTGCTGGCATTGGAGGTGAAGGGAATCTCGTAATTCCCTCCGTGACTCCATGTATATATTGAAAAGGAGAACCTGAGCTTCATAGTGCTCCGCAGGTAAATGCCCAGGAGGTAGAAAACCAGCACCCTGGCGCGTCTGGAGAAATAAATGGAACGTGTCTGCTGCTTTGGTGGCAGCCCAGGACAGCACACGGTTGTCCTAAAGCAGGTTAACCTATGCAGCATTTATTTCACTTCTTCGCTGCAATTTTCAGTCAAGAGCAGAAGATGCAATCCTCTTTGCAGTTCTTCCTGCTGTCACAGCACCCACTGCCGGTGCCAGTACAGTTGCTCAGCAGGCTTTCATCCCTTGGACAGTTTATCCTCCCCAGAAATACTGGGGTTGTTTGGAAGCAGTGTGCCATAACGATAATTTTAAGGCATAAAATATTCTGAACACATTCTAATTCCTGTTACTGTTTTGAAGAGGCCAAAAATGAAAGGTATTGATTCATATTTATTTGCATGATGCATGTTATAGAGCCAAGTCACGACTTTGAATGCAGAAGATATCTGTGACAATTATAGTACTTCCCACATTATTGTCACACTGCAAAAATGGCACTGCTCCACACAGTTGTTATGAGAATATAAAGCAAGGCATTTATGCATACTGCTCATCAGCAGTTGTATTGCTTTACATGCATTAGACGTGGAAGTTGAACATGTAAAGTCATGTACTCAGACCTAATCAAACACCAGATACTTCACACATTAATTTGTTTAAACTGTAACAAATGTGTTACAACAGGATCTTACTCCTACACCTTATGGAAATAATGGAAACAACTAAAGCCAGATTATGAATTACTTGAGAATAGCTTTGAAACTTTTTTTTAATTACACAGAAAAACCCAAAACAAAACCCCAGTCCCCAATAACTTGGATCCAGATCCCCCCAGACTCTCCTTGTAATTCACACCTCCCGAGATCCGGGTTTCGTTTCAGCTGTCACACTCCTTACTGCCTTCGGACTTTGCCAAACACTGTCCAGGCCAACTTTGAACAACACATTTCATATGGTTTCACGTGGAACCTTTAGGCTGGGGTTTCTTCACATCCATGACGCCCTTACTCTGGCCACAACACCTAATGTAATGGTGCAGTGATCCAAAAAATAGGAATGAAACTCATTGTCGGCACAGAGGCTGTGAGCCTCCTACCAGTATCACTTGAACCAGCCTTCTGGTGACTTCAGTCACGTCAGTGACTCCAAACTCACTGGAGGCATGGTGATCCCACATACGCAGGATCCACCTCTGCGCCTTCAGCTCCTCTCTACCTCGTATTTTAATCAACTCATTGGCCCGCATGAGCTGAGCAGATACTGGTATGCTGACATACCACGCTGAAGTGCCACCCCAGGGAGGTGATGAGCACTCCCACCTCCCACCGACTCGGAGGCACTCAGCACCTATCCAGAGGCCTTCCGAAATGTACTGCTTTGTAGTCATTGTTGGGAGAGTAAATCTAGGTATTGCAGACATCCCCTTACATGCAAGGTGTTGGTTCTTTCTTAAAATACGGTGTGTAGTAAAAGCTGCAGATACAAACAAATCAATCCAAATGTTGGAAGCATATCAAGAGTGCCCTCGAAGGCAGACTGATAAAACACACAGAGCTGCATGAACAAATTTGCAACCTGCTGAAAACAGGGGTGTAAACAAGTCAGAGAAGTGGTCAAAATAGTAACCCTGAATGAAAAGCAGAGAAACAAGGGTCAAAGAGGTTTAACTAAGTTCATAGGCCCAAATCCCACTGTACGGCTATCAAAACAACTAATACTTAGGGAGTTTTGTTGTACTAAAGGCTGAATGTTTATGAGTAGAACCGCCCACTGCTCATAGTAATATATATATGAAAAATGTGCTGTTAAAAATAATAGTAATAATAGCAAACCTTATGGAAAATGACTGTGCTCCAAGTAGCTTCAAATATGTTCTTGTCTTATTCCAGAATTAAATGAATGCAAAGCAGCACACGTAAAAGAGCAATAAATACACTGCCTGAAATTGTTTTACCTACAGTTGTTGCAAGTAATATTGAAGGTTGAAAGATTAAAGATTCTGGGAGTCTAATCTAAACATTAGATTATGCCGCGGGATATTTCACTGCATTTCTCATCTCTCCCCTGCAGAGTGCATTTGTTTTGCTTGTTTATGTGGGTGTTCAACATCAACAGGAGAAAAAGACATTTAAAAAAATAGGACAAATAGAATTTGCTTCACACAAAACCTGTAAGATCCTAGTTAATATTTCAGAATATCTGGAGGGATTTGAGGAGACAAGCAGATTGAAATAAGGTATTAAGATTAAAAAAATAAAAAAACAACAGATGGGACCTTGGACATAAATCAAACTACATGCGATAAGCAACAGACAACTTAGAGCAAAATGCGCTCTTACCACATTTTATGAAGTACAATCTTTAAGAAAAGTTATCATATAAATAACATCCTGAGGCTTCAATGCCTCACTGGCGTTAAGATAACACATTTTTGACAGACAAACCCTGTTTCTCAATGCAACACTTAACTGCAGGCTCGAGAGATGTTTCCACTGCGAGTTCATGGCACACATAATTACCTGGGAGAAGTACAAGGTTAATTTCTTTAGAAACCAGTGCTAAGTTCACCTACATGCTACATGTTTTTCAACACATACAGCTCAATTTTCTGAACACGTTAAATGACAGCAGTAACACTAAGCAATAACCTCATTGTGAGTGTCCAGCTGCTGAAGGAAAGGGGCAGTTTGGAGTCAAACTTGGTTCACCAACATGAGCTCTTGCCGGCTGAGAGTGACTGCAACTGTTCTTGGTTCTGTTGGGGGAAGAGACCGAGCAGCAGGAAGGGCATGTTGTCCACCACATTTCTGAATCTTTGGTTTCGGTAACATTGAGAGAAGTGGCCTAGTTCATTTAAATAAGACACAATTTAATCTCCCCCAGGTATCCTGCAAGAAAGATGCTGAATGATAATTTGTACATGATTCCTCCCCTCCAGCAATAAAACTTCCCTTCCTTTTAGGAAGCAAGTAATTTTTCTTTAATGTATCTTTCAAAACCTTAATATTTCTAGCACATATTTACAGAGCTTGCAAATATAATACAGAGATTTGTCTGTATTTGTGTTGTGTATAGAGATGTAATGTGTTTCTGTATTTCTAGTCTCAGGGCAGAAGAATGCATACGAACTACAGAAGGAAACTCTTGATTTATGAACATTAAACACTGATTGCTCCTACAAGCCACCGGCACAAGTTCTGTACTGTGAGTATAATGGAACTATATTCTGTAAAATATTTATTTCAATTGTTGACATTATTAATTAATTTGATAAATGACAATATTTCAATAATGTAGATTTTATGGCCGTATTGTAGGATGATAAACATCCTGTATATGTGATTAATAGGCATATAACTATAGACACTGTTCACTTAAGAGAGCAGAGAAAATCATGTTCGTGGCTTATTCATGCACTGAGAGGCAGTGACAAAATGATTTTGCTTCTCCCTCCACATATACATATTAGCCCTGTAGTTAAACTAATTACCTTTAGCAGAGTGTGTGATGGGGTGGGAGCATGGGATTCTATGATTTGGGAAAACATGCATATAACTATAGACACTGTTCACTTAAGAGAGCAGAGAAGAGAGATCGCTCCTTCTGATTCAGGCCTACAATCTTGTTTTGCTTCTGTTTGTTTTTATAACATTTAGAAAAGCTAAAGAGATTGTGAAATCATGTTGGCGTGGCTTATTCATGCACTGAGAGGCAGTGACAAAATGATTTTGCTTCTCCCTCCACATACATATATTAGCCCTGTAGTTAAACTAATTACCTTTAGCAGAGTGTGTGATGGGGTGGGAGCATGGGATTCTATGATTTGGGAAAACATCTACTTAGAAAGAATGGATCAAGCGGTGTTCTGAATCGTCCTTGCATTCAGCCATGGGGTGCAGGGGAGCTTTTAACTAGTTCGGTTACATCTCAACCAAACATCAGTTTGTCTCAGTTGTCCTCATGCCTCGCACCTCGCGTTCAGCCTGACTTTGCCTCCGGGAGAGCCAGAGCGCCATCACTGGGAGAGAGGATGTGATCTTTGAGAAGATGAAAAAAGAAAAGCTGGGCAAAGCCCCAAGCCTGGGGCTGCTGTTAGCAGCCAAAGCCTCATCCGACGCTCAGCCAGGGTGTCAGGCTCACTCTGCTCAGCAGGAGCATTCAGACATCTCCAGCAGTCATGGTTGGCATGGCTAGACTGATGCTTCATAGTGGCGAGCCTGCAGGTTGTCTCTTATCCTTGGAGCAGAGACGAGTAAATCCTTGGACTAGGTCTACTTGGGGTCTTTCCAAAGAAGCCTCAACAGCCTGCCCAAAGCAGCGGGTTTGTGCAGTGGTGGTGGAAGGAAGGTGATGCGGACACCTGACCCTCATGTGTTGCCTGGCTTCCCTGAACACGCTTGCAACCTGCCTGGCAGCTCACAGAAACCCTCTTGCTGCAGGAGAAAACGCAGCACGACAGCCACCCTGAACTGCATGCTGGGCTATGCCTGTCTCCCCCAAGGAGAGGGGCAACTGCCTAAGCATACTTGCCTCATGGCTGCATGCTGAGGAAAAACTCAGTGTGCAAGAGCTGCTGCTCAGCTCTGCCATGCACCAGCACGGAGCCAGAGGTCTCCCAGCTGGCATCCCAGCAGGGGCGGATCATGAACCAACCTTTCGTTCCTCCTGCTTCCCTCCCTCCCCTAGCAGAGTTCAGTTCCTCTGCCTGCCTCCTGCACCCCAACCCGGAATAGGGGAAGGCTTCCCAAGTCTGCAGCTTGTTGGCCGCTGCTGGTTTGCAACAGGAGAACCTGTGAGTACCTCCTGTGGTTGGCTGCTATGCTAGGGTTAACACAGTGCCCAAATCAAGCCTTTTTGATACTGCTGCTTGCTTCTGCTTGTCTGCAAATACCTCACGTTTCACTTACAGTCTCAGTTCATGGCTTATGTAAGCAGATGGGAGCTTGCCTGTGCCTTAAAAGCACATTTCTATCCCTCATGATCACAGGGTAAAGCTCAAACACATGATTCACTTGCATTCTGGTTTTCCAGAAACAAACAATAAATAAAATTAGCCTGCTTAATAGTGATTTTAAGCCAGCTGTTCCTGAGGCTTGGTTCAGAATTTTTAACGGTCCTGCAAGAAAATTCTTGGCGTGGCAACAGAAGTGCAGGTTCCCAATAAATACTTTCCACCTCAGCAGAGATCCAGCAAGGCCTCCCTCCTGCAGGAGATGCTCTGGCCACCCATACACGCCTTGGCTGCACCGGTAAAACTGATACCTGCAGCAGCCACACCTACCTCATGGGCTACAGTCAGAGCTACAACTTGCTACAATGCTCTGTGTCAGATCTGATTTTTTACCTAATCCAGAGGCCTGGAGGTGCTAGAAGTTACTCTTTACAACATATCTGCAGGGCTCAATTATTGCCTTTCCAAAAAGAGGAAAGGAGGAGGGGGAGAAAGACGGAGAAAGGGAGAAGAGATTGAGAAAACAGGTGTAATTTCAATATTATGGCAGACTGGTAAAATACCAGTCACTGCAAAAAATACAGACTAACCATCAGTAACAAAACCAGAGACAGAGCACAAACTAACCTCACTTCTTATGCACACAGTTCCATGCATATAAAAGTACCTTATGAAAACCGTATTTCTGGTCATTCTGATTAGGAAATCTGATAGCCCGTCGCATGAACTTCTTGCAAATAAAGGCTGCACTAAGTGAAAGAGGGAAGCAAAAAAGCCTGTACCATTCCTAGGAGCTGCTTGCAGACCTGTTGCAAGCAATGACACTAATAAAATGAGCTGTACAACCTCTGTACCCTCTTTATCACAACGCCCTACGCTATCCTTTCCTATTAGCACTTGGCAGGGACAACAAAGAAATAGGGCCAAAGACAAATGCTGAGTCCTACCGTGTTGCTGATGCCTGAAATAAATATCTCTACACTCCCTCCATGCTCTTTCCCCTTCCTCAAATCCACCTTGTGCACTTGAGAGACTACCTACTGGCTTTTGCCCGTCATTTGCCCAAACGATGCCTGCTCTGTACTGGGGGTATGTCCTCATTCTCAAAAGGTGCTTAGACCGTGATAGAGGGTCTTGGGAAGCTCCTGTCCTTCCCATCAGGAATTGAAATGCACCTGGATCAGGTGTTTCCAACCTTTCTCAATATTCGCATCCTTAACATTTTTCCAGTGCCTATGCAAGCCCCATCTAGAAATGCCATTTGCTCAGACGCTGCACAGTAAATACAGACTTGCTTTCCTTAATCATCTTCCACAGACCGCTCACTGACAGGGCTGCCCCAGAGTCTACCAGCTGTCCTCAGGCAGCGTTATCTGTCATCTTTGTAAAGGAGGCATGAGTGATCCCCAAAGCATGACTTCGGCTCAGATCACCATTTGTGGATTTCTTGCAGACTTTCCCTGTGGTACTGAGAGCTGAAAAAGGAAGATCCCCTGACCAAGTATGCCATTTAAATTCTAGGAATCAAACCATTTCAACTCCTTGGTGGATGGAGAATGACAACCTTTCAGGCTAACATGAAAAGCTCAATTTACACAGATACAAACATTTTGGTATAGTCGAGTTTTCCTGCCTGTGGAAAATTAACCTCCTTATCCAATAGAACGTGCTTTGGGTCATGGCAGTAAGCAGATGTCTATAATCTCCTGCACGTGGAGAATTTCCATAACATCAGAATTAGCAAGAAGTAAATGGGGAAAAAACCCTGAATGGAAACAAATGGAAGACTGACGTGGCTGCGTTCCACAAAGTACGTTCTGCAGCTGCATCACTGCTCTGGAACAAAGAGGAATATAATTATTGTTGTTTTACTTTCATTTCCCATTAGCAAAGCAAAAGCCGAATAAAAGTGGTTGTTATTTCTGCAGGAGAGAGCTGGCTGAGGTAAGTATATGAGGTCACGCAGGGAAACCTACAAGGAGACTGTTTCTTAAGCCTAAGTAGCTCACGCACCCAGTAAAAAAAATATATCAGTAAAATTCACCATTAACAGTTTGTTACTGCAGAGCTGAGTCAAGGCTTCTCAGATGCCCTGAGGATAAGACTCGGCCACACCTGCCGGGGTAGGGCAGGACTTGGCTGCTCTTGCTGTCAGCAAGGAGTGATAATTGCTGGGGGGGTGTCTACTTCTTTTGTCACGGCTGCCCCCCACACACGCTCCCAGCCTTCCTTGGTAGCAGCAGCCCCTCCGTCCAGGGCACTAGTGAACGGGCATGCATAACTTGTTATTTCTGTGTTGATCAGGTCAGCATCCCTCCCTGACTTGCTGCAGTGCTGCCACCAGCTTCTCTCCCCTACTCCAGAGGCAGAGCTGCCACGCAGGGCAGGGCAGCAGGGAACGGGCCTGTTGTGCCCCAAGGAAATGAGAGCTTCACGTGGTTCCCAGCGCTCCTGGCGTCCCTGGCACCCACTGACTCTCCCTGGCTACAACCTCATGGGAAATCTGACTTCCCTGGAGCTGTTTCTGGGAGGACTTCAGAGGTCTCAGGCTCCCACCAATGTCATTGAGATCTCTGGATACAGTGCTTTGTAGGCCTGTCCTTAAAGCCTCACACATAGGTAATAAGACCTGGCTAGCCAGCCTGTCTTTCCTGTGAGCTGGTGTTGCTCAGCCATCTTGAGCCAACAGCAAGCCACTGCACATAAGCACAGTGCTCTCTTTCAGGGAGGGACCTTCTCCTTGTCAATAACTCTCCTAATGTCCTAATCCTTTTCTGAGGCAGAAACCCCCAAGGTAGCTGCAGGTCCAGCCTAGAACACGGAGTCTGCCTCCTGCTCGCAGGGGAAGCGAGGCTTGTAACAGTCCCTCCCTGTAGCCAGGGGTTTCTAGGTTCATTTGTGGGGCCGAGGTGATTTGCCATACAGGCAGGTGCTCAACCCATACGCTACTTTCCTCAGTTTGTTGCTTCCTCCTTATTTATGACAGCAAGAAATGATTCTGTCTCCTTTCTTCACATTTTGGAGGTAGCTTTTTGGCCACAGAGCTATAGGACATACACCACTTTCTTATTTGCTTGCAAAAATCATCACTGTGGATGGAGAAAAATAAATTAACAAGAATTAAGTAAAGAGGAGAGATAGAAACAACGAAGCAACTGAGGTGCAGGAGGAGTCCCACCAATCTGCGTGTAATGGAAAGTGCTGGAACTAGTGAGGTCCCACAGTACAGTGCTTGGTGCTTTAAGGTGCAAGATGTGTGTTGCAGCACTGTAGGGTCTGGGGTGCTCACGCTACGGAGTTAGTGCTAATGTGGAACCCCTTCCCAAGGCCAAGGTAAACCCAGGAACACTGGGAGTGGAACCAAAGAAAAGAGTTCACCACTCTGGTGACACGGCATTAAGTTGAGTTTAGTTGCACTTCGTCTAAGACTTTGCCTCAAAGCTGTGGTGACCATCGCCCAAGTGAGCTTGCAGTGCGGTGGTAGCACGACCCCAGCCGGCACGGCTCAGTTTGCGCTGCAGAAAGAGAACTGTGGAGAAAACCGAGTTCCCTCCACATGCATAGGCAGAATGGCTACCTCAGAGCTCAGCTAGCATTTGGATGGCTAGACAGGGAAAGATAGATGGGGCTTGTTTCTTTTTTAAAGGGAAGATTTAATATTTTCCTTCTGGTCAGGAAGGGAAGGTAACTTAGTGGGGGCGATACTCAGTTATCAGGATCATTTTGTATTCATTTCCCTCTGTTATCCACATGGACAAGTATCCACGTCCTAAAGCCTCAGCATCCTGCTGCCTGCCTTAGCAGCAGCAGACCATGCAGCACTAACTTCCTCACACTTACCAATAGTCACACAGGACGCGAGAAAGATGAGATCAAATGAACAGCGTCACCTGTGTACGGGTACAGTGTATCTACCATTTGTACGGTGGCGATTCCAGTTAACGGCTCAGCTTGAAGTTGCCCGCAAGCATGACCGGAAGAAGGGAAACTAGAGGAAGAGCTCTTCATTGCAAAGTAAAAAGTCCCAGACGACAACTTCAAAATGAAGTTCTTGCATCAGGAGTTGAAAAACACCAGGAAGCAAAACAAAGGAGACGGCAGTGAAGACCTGTCTCTTCCCAGCGCCTTACCTTCAGGAGGCGTAGCAGGCAAACTCCTGGGTCAGGCCAGTCAGCGGGGGAGATCTGCAGGGTTCGTCTACTGACTTAATCCATCTCTTCTGTTGGACAGGACCAGCAGCTCTGGGCTGGGAAAGCTCCCGCTTGTAAGAATGCCACAACATTGTCTCCTCATGGGGAGGGGAAAGAGTGCAATAGTTTGTGTGGGAAGGATAGGGGGTTGCTATTTTAATTCCTGTCCCACATGCAAAAGTTGTTGCTTGCTGTGTTCCTCCCACATGCCTGGTTGCCATCAATCCTGCGCTCTACCCAAGTGCAGCCCAACCAAAAGTGAAGGAGAAAAGTATTTAGTTTAATGCTTCCTTCTCCTGTTTTCTTTTGTTGGTTTTTTTTTTTTCCTTTTGTTTTTCTGCATTTAAACACTTAGCAGACAGGCAAGGTGTGACAAGAGGCCATTTAAGGCCTACTGCTTTGAAACGCCTACAAAACTGTATTTAGTTGCCAATACAAGCATCTTAACTGGCTGACCGGTGAGAATGGGCAAAAAAGCAAGCAGAGGCACTGCATTAATGTAGCAACGGCAAGCCCTAATTATTTCACAGTATTATCTGGTAACAGTGCAGTGTGCAATCTGTCACATGCCTAAGGTGTCTGAAAGTCCCATTCAGCCCTCAGTAATGAAGTAGTTCCTTATCCTTCAACCAACAAAACACAGCTGCAACAGGGGTTTTCCTCTCATTCCTGGGAGCACGTCTTACTACTCATGGCCAATACCATGACAAACCCACAAAAGACCATGCTTTTTGTCATTAATATGATCTTTAATAAATGGAATAATGCACCATTTTACAGCAAGCCTTTTCTTTTAGACCTAAAGAATAGCCTTTTAAATGTTCTTATCCAATGTCTCTGTATCAATACAATCTCTTTATTTAGGTTTATATATAAACAAAGCAATTCTTACAAGTATTCATAGAAAACTCTGTAGTGGCTTTAACAATGTCAGCTTTCATAGTGGCATCCACAGATGATTAAAAAACAAAAATTAGCTTTTTATTTCATACTCACACTGTTCCATGAAACACAACTTATACAGCATAGCAAGGGTATCGGGCAGCTTATACAAAAGAAATAACTGAAAGCAATTATTTATAAATTCATACATGATATTTCCTCAGTCATTTGAGAGAAAAACCAAAAATACCCGTTAACAAAAGGGTTCTGATGAGACTCCATATTCTAGGGTTCCTCCCCCTCTTCCCCAGAAAAGCTCGCTCAGAAAGTAATGCTTTCTTTACAGTCTTTCATAAGGAAAGCGGCAGTTTCACATCTCCTTATTTCAGCTTCTACAGAAGACCAAACCCTAGAAATCAGTCTTTGCCATGTTCATTTTCCTCTTACACTGCATTTGGGGGGAAAATAATCAACAGCGATTGTAAAATATGATTCCAGCTTATATAAATGTGAATAGAGCACACGTTCCTCTAGAGACAAAGAGCAGACAAGAAACATTACATACAAACCTTTTTAAATACATTTCAACAGTGTGAAAGAGAGAGAAGAGTCACAAATCAGGAAATTCAAAAGTGACAAATGAAAGTCAGCTGTAACTTGGACTTGCCTGTTTCTTTGTTCTTATGACTTTTTACAAACTACAGAAACATTAACTATTTTCTTTCCTTTTGAATAAACGAGATTGAAGTGTGATACTTCATGATACAGTTCTGAAGCACAAAAAAAGTGAATCGAGTGCTCTAGAAATAAACCTCGCACATTTTTGCTCTGTCTTAAAAACAAGTGAATGGGCCACAAAAATTGACTTTTGGGAGACCTTGAAACTAGGAAGTTATAAAGGCTAATTATTTCTGCTTTAAAATAGGTACCAGGCAAGATGCTATGCCCCTGACGGATGTGTGCTCCTGTAATGTATCTGCAGAAGCCTGCAAGAACTTTGAAGAAATCCTTCCTTACTGTGACGGTTACTCTGTCTGTTGAAGCATGATGTATGCATTGAAGTTAACCCACTGAGTGACTTGCAAATTTACACAACTGCTGATCAATAGGCTTTTAAAAATACCTGACGATTACATTATAAATTAACGTAACTCCGACTAGTTCCTGGTTATTATGCACATATGTATATTAAACCACAGTGAAATAAATAGAAATGGGCATAAAAAGTAATTCATATTAGTAACGCACCACAGCAGCCACTAAATCAGACCTGCATGAAGCCCACATCAACATTAAAGGGCTTTGGTGTAAATGAGGATTTATCTTGAAACCTTCCACTCCCACTGGTGCAGTTCTACTTTTTGGCAATAACCACAGCTGCACTGGTACTGACCTAGCCCGGCAGCCTCAACAGAGGCATCAGCTAACACCCCTCAAGACGTCAGTAGCCAGGGTTCGCCCATGTGGTCCCACATTCCACCTTAGCTTTCCCAGGGCTAATCCTCCCAAGAAATTTTTAAAACCACTGCCAGCAGAACCCAGCCCTCCTTTGCTCATAATCAATGGCAGACTCCTCTGACTTCAACAGCATTCGGCTCAAGCGCTAACCGATTAGACGTTGATTTCCTCAGACACACTTGTGCCAAACGTAACTCCCATTTTGATTCACAGGAGTGCCTAAATCTGTTACCTGCAGAAGTGGAAGTTCTGCTACCAATTTTAGTCAGTACAGAAGAAACCTTGAAATGAGAAATCTGATTTGTTACCATTTCACATCAAAAGTGAACCTGCTTTGGGGGGTGGGGGTGGGGTGGTCAAAAAAGGGATGTATTTCTACAGCTACAGTTTTATATGACAATATAGAAGCCTAAAATTTAATTGGATCTAATGGACTAAAATACTATGTTTAAATGGCAACCACACACGTTAACTATAGCTACTATATAAAAAAGCCTTGTAAAAATTATCATGTATTAAGTATTTTGGGTTATTTTTTGATCTTTAAGAGAGGTACCTTAAATTACTCAAGCTTCAGATAAAGTTTGTCATGTGCTTTCTCTCTCTCTCATAAATCCATTCCACCTAAACAATCAGTGACAAGTCTGTCACAGGAGATCTCACACCACTGGACTATATGTCACAGTCTGATCCCAATTTTACTGTGATGCACTAAAGACGACTTAAAAATGGCATATGAAGAACAACATTATACTTGCTACCAGTGCTACTGTCTGATGCTGTAACTCACAGAACTTAATCCTGGAATTTATGCACAACATACATATGCATCTAAATACATACAGAGTTTACATAAAAGATATATATTTGGCTTCACTGCAATATGTATAGCTTTTTCACTGAAGAAAGGCTTAAAGTTGAACAAAAAATAATAAGCACATTAAAAAAAAAGAGGTTAATATATTTACCTGTTAAAATGGATAGTGGGAGACCAGACAGAAAAATTCAAATAAACCAGATTTAGGCAAAATACTAAATTGTCCAGTCTGTAATCCAACTTTCATAGACTAATCAATCCTATTTCAATTTTCTTTGATAAGCTGCTCCAAATTTTCCAATGAGACATCAGGTCACGTATATGCTACTGTGCTCGGCAATTATTATTTTTATGACTTAAAAACAGCCCGTTTCAGCACTGGGAACTGCCATTATTTTTATACAAATAAAAATTACAGCATAATTAATTTCTCCTGTATTGACTAAATATGTGAATTTTAAAATTCTCCCTAATTAGGCTGGAACTTTCCATAATAACGTTTCAATGGCAGAATGGCTATGATCTTTTGAATATTTTTCATGAAAGAAAATTATAATCTGAACATAGACTTAGTAATGTTATATTAGTGGACTTTTTTTTTAACATTTAAAAAAGGAGTATCATTAGAGCAAAATGCACTGAATACTTAAACTATGGCATATACAATGTATACATACGTATTTTGTAAGTAACAATTCATTATTATTAAATGTGGCCCAATAATCTATTCCATACAAATACAGAACTTCCTTATTCTTCTTTCTGAGGCAGGTAGGATTAAAGATTTCTTTTAGAGAAAGTTGACAGGTGGGAAGATAAGTACTTCCTAAACGTATTTATAAGGTGAGGGTTTTTTTGTTGTTTGTTTGTTTCCTGAAGCCTGCCAGCATCCATCTTGCCTTTTTTTTTTGTCCCCAGTGCACTGAAAAAAAAAGAAACTCTGTTGCCTTTGAAAATTAGGTAATTTTCTATATGGAAACAAGAGACAAATGAACAGCAGTAAGAAAGCAAAACACAAACAGAAATGTTCTTTGTTTCTGAGAATATTCTAATGATGACAATATCAATTGGTTTTCTTTTAAATTAGGAATTCCTTTACCTTTAGCTGCGCAATTTAAGCGCATCTTGGAGTTTCAAGAAAGGCATTTTTAATACTGATTGTTTAGCACGTGAAGCTATAGAGCATTATAAGCAAATTCAGGGGAAGTGTTGCAGATAATCTGACTTGTAAATACCGATTTTAGAAGAAAACAAATCTGACTATGAGGCACGCCTGTTCAAATGGTTTGAATTCACATTTTAAAAACCATGTTATGTTGGTGAGTATCTCTTATTATAGGAAACAGAAAAAGAGACAATGCATTAACCTAAGCAACTCTTCTGGCTTCTACTAGCACGTCATTTTCTAAAACCAGTAAGATTTTGGATTTTGGCTTATATATACAAACATCACAAATGTTTGCTCTAACATTTTACTTTAATTATACATTATAAATTACCATAGCAAATATTCTACTGTTGCCCATTTGACAGGGGCACAATTCATAGGTATTTACACTATCATTCTATTTTCATTTTGCTGTATTTATCTTGTCTGCAATATACATGAAAAATTGATAGAAAATTATCAACTTTCATCATTATCCTTTTTTCTTATTAAAAAAACCCAAACAAAACCATAAAGAAATAAAACACATTTGTCTCCCCTGTACATTTATCAACTATCCATGTGTCTGATCTGTAGAATTCTCTCTCTTACATGTATTTTGTTTGGTTAAGGATGATTCCCCATGGTATGAGATACAATTCAATGTAATTTCATTTACAGAGAAAGTATTCTGTGGAGATTGGATTATGTGTTGTGAGCAAAAAAGGGCATTACTAAATTAAGCATTAAAACCAAACTGCTAATCTGATCTCATCTAGCTGTGCAGAATTACAATATTTTGGTACCTACTTAAGAGTTTGCTTTGACTGACCTTTAAATAGTTTTTCTCTATTTAATCTATAGGGTATTTTGTGATAAAGTACATATTTCTATCATGTTACAAATTATATTTATCCATGGTAGATTACAAAGCCAATACTTTCTACTAATTATAATTCATCCCAAAGGCCTTCCAGCAAGTGACAGAAACAGAGAAAGGAAAAGAAAACTATTATGATTGCTTTAAGACTGTTTAAGGAAAACCGCAGAACAACATTTTCATCTCCTATTAAAATGATTTGGATTGCATTGCACATAAAAAAGCTGTATTTCTTACAAAGGACTGGCCTGAAAAGAAAGGCTAGAAGACTGGTGCAAATCTGTCTTAGCAGAAAGAAGCAGTAGTCAGAGCAAACAACTCTTCTCTCCCCAGAGCGTTTCAAGTTAGGTAGGAGTGTCCTAAATATGCTTTTCAGCCCACATTCTGAAATGCTGATGGATGATACATGCAAGGCAAAGCAAAAAGTCATTGGGAAAGGAGTGAAGAATCTTCAATGTGCATGATACAGCAATCATCACAAAACAACATACCGTTCTTCAAATGGAGACTCAAAGAAGGCCAAAAGAAAACCACAGCCAGCATTATGAACAGAATGATAAAAATTCTGATTTGGGTCTTGAAACCCAGCTGAGCAACTGGCAGGTTTTCAACATCTGGGATGCGAGATTGCAGCAGATGGGAAGCTGGAGAGCAAATTAAAAGTAAAACCAGGCTGTATTTTTGAAGAGGGGAGATATAACTGTGTATTTATACAGGCGGATAACAGAATTACGCCTCAGAGATGAAAGGTACTACTTGAACTCGTGCTTAAAGAACACAGGGAGCCCAAAATGTGTCTCATGGCTTGTATTTCTACAACTACACTCAATCAAAGTCTGGATTTATAGAGTTATCACTTGAAGATATCTAGGAGAATCTAAGACACATTAAGAAGCATTACAAGAAAAAAATCATAGCAATCAAGCATAAACAAGGGAGTTTGGGAAACGGCAAGAATCAGATATAGCAAGGCATATATCATGCTAGTTGTATCATCAGATATAGAAGAACAGGGTTGGCAAAGTTCACCTCAGGGGGAAAAAATAATATAACAGCAAGGAAACAAATGAGCTTGAAAGCACAGAGCATCTGTTTCAGTCCGCTGAAAGGAGACAGGCTGGGAGAGGCAATTGTTTGCTGCCAGTATCCTGCCACAGTAATTTGGCAGGCTGACTGTATAGATTTTCTTTGAACATCACCAGTTTTCAGATAAAGTGATAAAACTTTACTCAGTACCAAAGACTGACACGTGTCATATCTTTTTTATCTAAATAGTTTTTACTGAAATGTTTTCAATCAGAAAGAAAGTGGAAGGATATTTCTTAGGTGGAAGGAGGTCCTGACCAATAAGGAAATTAATTTTCTTTCAGTAGACAGTAAAAACAGTCATTCTAAAGAAGGTAAGGTTTACTTGAGATGGTGAAAAAACAATTTATCTCAATAGATATTACATTCGTGTTCACTGACACCTAAAAATCAATGTGCACACAAACTGAAAGAAGGGTCTAAGCAGAGGGAAAAACACCCCAACCCTCCCCTGCAAACACTCATAACCATGAATTTTATAAGCATGCAATAAATTTTAACAAGATGAATGAGGGACTCTAAAAACTCTGAAGGGAGGATGAGTTTCAACTCAACTCAGCAACAACAGTCAGTTAGGATGCACCTACCTGCATAAGTAATCAGGCTGATTTTACCCCAGACTGTCGGTAAGGAGGTAAATCAGGAAAGATTTGTGACTCGTCACAAAACTGTTTTGTGCCAAAGAAGATTCATGATTTTTCCTCTGTGTAAACAAAATACGTTCACAACCTATCTTCGCTAGAGCTTTTAAGTATGACAGTTATTAAGATTTCTGAATAAAATGTATTTTTCAATGTACATCATTAGTGATCTAAATAAGGTTTTACATAAATACAGGGGGTGAACTGCACACAAAATAAAATGGAAAAAAATGGCTGACATTGTTTCCTTACATTTGTTCAATGTTTTGTTATTCAGAACTTCACAGTTCTGAATAGCATCTACTACTATAAAGGAAACACATTTTGATTTGGAAGGATCAAAGGAAAGGTACTGAGCTCAGATTTTTTTTTTTGTTCCTTTTTAAAAGCCCTTTCAAGTTGGGGAAAATTCATGCATTGTCACCTCAGAGCACAATGTGATATAGGCAGCTGCTTCAAGCTGGCTACGGTGTGCAAAGTTCACTGTCATGACTGGCTGACTGCTCAACTGTCAGGGAAAAATTAACATACAAAAAGGGGAACATGTGGCAGGGTTGAAAACACACTTCTCAATAAAGCATACTGTGAACTATAGACTATTGCACATTTCAACATGACACGAGAAAAATAGGGGGTTCAAAAGAGAATATGACTGCTCATGTCAGGGAAAAATTAACATACAAAAAGGGGAACATGTGGCAGTTTTGGAAACACACTTCTCAATAAAGCATACTGTGAACTATAGACTATTGCACATTTCAACATGACACGAGAAAAATAGGGGGTTCAAAAGAGAATACACTTTGTAACATAGAAATATACAGACTAGCTTGTGCACAGAAATCAAAACATGGTTACAAGACACCACTGCAGTCAAACCTGTCTTATAGTCTGCTTATGATCTTAGTGACCTTAAGAAACTGGTCCAAACTGATTATCAGCAATACTTTTTTTTGTTACTTTTTTTTTAAAAAAATATTTTGAGACCACATTTTTGATACACATATATATATTCCGTGGTCAAAACAGACAGACTTAACTTTAGCGATACTAAATAAAAGTGCAAAAACGTTCAAAAAATAAAACAAAATTAAAAAATATGGAAGCATAAGCTAAAAATTTTCTGCATAGCTGAAATCTATTTAAAGCGAGTCCTTGGTAGGGGTTGCTGACAGGAGGAGAAAGCAGTTTTTTAAAATGTCTTCTGCGTGTTTGTTTCAAATAACGCAAAAAAAAGGTCATTTGTCGGCTCTTAAAGTATTTCACAGACAGTTCACTCCTGCGTCCTTAGATACCATTGTGGTGGCAGTGCCTCCTTCCGCAAGGTAAACAGCAGTGCTGGATTTGGAGTGGACTGCCCGGTCACTGCCATTATTGTTGACCTCGCAGTGCAGCGGCTCAGTGGAGATGACCCACGTTGAAGGACGCCACCGCTTAAGTGAGTACGGAGTTTTCACACGTTTCTTGATCTTTTCTCCTGAGCCCGATTTGCCATCCTGTGAAGAGTCACCTACTGAAGACAAAAAAAACCAAAAAAACCCAAACAAACAAAAAAAACAAAACCAAAAACAGAGTAGAAAATAGTATTATGAGGAAGATAAGATTAGACTGGGGAGTCCAGGGTTGTTACTCATGCAAAACAGAACAAAAGAACAAAATCTATCACACAAAAGCAACTGTGTGTTTTGTCTCTCACCTGGAGACAAAATGGTCCATTCTCTGTTAAGATCCTAAGTCAGGATTTGGAATGTTGGGTTGCAAAACTGGCAAAACCAACTTTAATCATGCTAAAATTTCAGCAGTAGAAATCTGATGGTTAAAAAAACTTTCACTTTACATAACCTGCAAACCCTTTAACTTAACCTTCAATTAAAGAAAGTTACTGCAATAATCTTTTTTCTTTACCTCAATAAGTTTTCAACTCAAGTCAACATGTTAAGACAAAAATTAAGGTTTCCTACTTAAAAGGAAGGCTTAAACATTCCACTGCTGAATATTCAATTACATTTCTTGAAAGATCTGTTCTGGTTTGTTTCTAAACCTTTTCTTTCCAAACATGCCCAGCATCCCAGATTGTTTCACTAGTATCACAGCGTCTGTCTAAACATAGTCAGAGGTTTGCAAGCACCTTTCAAAGACTACAGTGCATTCTGGAAATATATTCCCTTAAAAATGCACACTAGGAAGCCTTTCCAACAGCTCCAACAGGCCCAAAGACAAAATCGGAGGATGTACCCAATTTAACTACATGATTACGTTCTTACTATAAAAAGGTGAGCCGCATTGTAACCTCTTAAATCTTTGGCCGTAAAACTCTTAAGGCAGTTATTCTGAAGGAGTCTATTAAAATCGATTCCTTCTCTAACTACTTTGATTAATTTTTAATATGTACATGGTAAATTGACAAAGGACTGCTATAATTGTTGGAGCTCAGACAGCAAAGCAGAGAATGCCTGACCGTCCATCTAGGCTGGGCTAATACAGTAAAATCAGTTGCTTTAAAAGTAACGAAGCATGTAAGTAGTTATTATAATAAATTATTTTAATCAATGCATCTTAGAGCCAGCTACTCTTAAGAGAATGAGGAAAATAAGGAAAAGAAGGTATAATGTGCCCCTGAAGGAAGAAATAGGAAGCTTTTTCAACATGCTTTGCAGCTGCCAAGGTAGGTGCCTTGCAAGGAATAATGAAAGTTAGAAATTACTCCCTTCCTAGAGTCAGAGTAGACAGGTTATAAAAGGACAGATTTATTCCATGTATGTGGAAGGAAGACAGTGACCTAACATGTGCTGGAGTTGATGGAGATAGGACTTTATCGAGAAGATCGAAATTGTGCTGATAGAAATTAAATTTGTATGGGATTTACTAAGTATGCTTTGAGGAGGGACAGGAGACACAGATGTATTTTCTATTCAAGCAGATATACGTAGTTATTAAGTAAAAAAGTGTCAGGGAAACTGTTCAAGTCCTGCAGGCACTTACACTGCATACTACTGCTATCCAAACTATTTGTGGCTGATAGATCCAGCGAATTAGGCCTCTGTGCTCTTCTAGTCTGGGTCTGCCCAGGATTTCTCGCTACATTCTGGATACTGACTGTAGCTGTGTCTTGCACTGGACACGGATTACTGTTGTTGTTATTGGCATTTGTTCGGCCATTATCCAGTGGTCGCTCTCTCCTGTCTACTAGGCGGTCCAGAACACCTTCATCATGGCCAACCTGCTGCTCCCGCCTCAACAAGGGTTCATGCTCATCAGGGCTTGAATTAATATTCAGCCGACTATCCTCTCCACTGAACTGGTTCTGAAGCATTTCCTGGGCCCTCTGTGCTACCGAACCGGTTGTCTGGCCAGACGGCACTGTCCCATTGGCATATTGGGTTGTGCCAGCATGAGAGTTTATGCTGTGGCTTCTCCCAGCCACTCCGTTCATGGTAACTGTCACAACATGAGGTTCTGCAGCATTGATAGTGTTCATCTTGGCAACGCCTGTTTCCACTTGCTTCAAGTTTGATTTGTGCTTGCCACCAAATTTTAACCGTGGCTCCTTTGTTGAATTTTTGGTGTTTAGGGGGAGGCTAGTAGGCCTCTTCGGAAGGTTCTGTTGCTTGGGTAGAGGATAGACCTGAGCAGATTGGACATCCGGAATCAAACATGCTTGACCATTGCCAGCTTGTGTGAAGTCCTGTTGTCCTGTCACCTCTACTGCAAGTTTTATCAGTGGATAAAGCAAGCTGGAACTAGTGCTGCTGAGTGGATCTGGCCCGCTAAACTGCTTAAGTGAATGTTCCATCAGATTCTCATCAGAGCTTTCTTTCAGGTTCTTATCCACTTCTTTTGGATCCAATTTATTTGTCTCTAAGTCCTCCTCTGTTAGCTGCAGACAAACAGGGGTGGGCCCACCTGGCTGCATGACATTTGTAGTATGTAAGTTTGTTTCATCCGAATAAGGCATTTCGGATATGGTGGTCATGCCAGTGCTAGGAGTGAGGCCAGTTGTATTGGTGGTGGTAGTATTGGTGGACAAACTGGTGACACTTGTCTCAGGACTAGGGATGCGAGCTTGCGCTTGTTGCCGCTCATAGTTAATGGAGTTTCTATTCTTTTCCCCTGAAGTCAATGGTGTAGTGGACATTGAATGTTCAGAAGAGATGTTCTTCACTATGCTGTCAGTGTGGTGGATTGAATCTTCAATGTAGGAGGAGGAAGAGTAATCTGGATATGGCCTTATCTTTGATACACGCCTATGATGCGACAGATTCCTTTAAGAAAAAATAAGTGATATTAAGATCATATATGTAAAAATCACCTCATATTATAAAGCCTCTCATTTAAGAGAGCTGAATGTCTCTGTTTCTTTTCATGCATAAACTAAGGACAGATACAGCACAAACTAGATCTTTAAGTAATCTCCCTGAAAAATCCTGGGTTGCAGAAAATTGGTTTCACTAGGATTTTGTCATGGATGTTATTTATACAACTAAGTCAGATAACAGTAATTTTCTTCTATTTGTCCAATATACTGTTTGTCCAGTTCACTGCTAAGGTACTGCTCTAGTTACAGAGAAGTGATGCTGAAGGAGGGCAACAAGAACTCAACACACAAGATGGAGAAAGTGATGCTGGGAAAACGTCACAAGGTCCTAAACCATGAAAGATCTATTATTTTACCAATTTAGGTATTCTATGATTTGAACATAATTTTTTTCATTACAGTAAACACTGCCACATACAGCAACATTACTCTTCTCTCAAATCCACATCTCTAGTGCACACTACTAAGCACTGATGTCAGTTCTGCAAATTCTCACTCCTTCTGGATCATATATAAGCAGAGAATGCGCAGCACCTCTCTCACTGGGGTCAGAATAATGATGACTTAAACGATGGCCCTGTGGTTCTTTAACTGAAAAGCTACAGGTTTGAGACTTGGTGATTTCCTGAACTGATATTGCCTGCAAATCCACAGTTTTTAGAAGAACATTTTAAACAGAAGTTTTATGCATCATTTAGCAAGAGTCCTTAAAGACAATTCGTAGTCACTTCATATCTTTGCAAGTCTGTCTGGACAGTTTGCCTAAGGTCAGTTTAAAAGGCCCCTCTGTGAGAAGTACAGTTGTTTACATAAAAGTGCCTGAATTCTGGGGACACATAGGAGATCTTAAGAACACAAGCAATCAGGATCATGTCCTACAATACCCATATGCAGACTAGCTCATGTAACACACACCCACCTCACAGGTGCAGAAACGTTAAGCTAGCAGCGTGCTCTAGCTTCCTTCCTGGAGTGAGCTGAGCATTGCATTGGGCATTCACTGCTGACTAAAACCAAATGTTTTCTCTTCTTACCGCTCATTTTGCATGGCAGTTGACATAGGGTTGACTGTTGGACTAACTGATTTATTTCTCTCCCAAATCATCATGAGTTCTGCCATCCTCTCCTCAGCACACTGCGCTGTTAGTCGAGCTTCAGCATCTTGATCCCAACAGTCTTCAATTGTTTCTTTAAGTGACCTCACAGCCTGCCAGGAGACAAACAAACAAAACCTCTCTATCTTAAATTATTTTCCCTTTATATTGTGCTTCTAATTTACTGTTTTATGACAGCATTCTGTATGCATGAAAATAGTCACAAGCCGGTGAGAAAGAGAAATGGAAGATACACAATCTCATTCAAAGCTAGCTTACCCTAGTAACAGCAATATGCAGGACTAATATTATCATACCTCACACACACACCAACTAGGAAGACAATTATTTAGGAAAAGCTACATTCACCATTGTCCATACAACCTTCAGCCAGCCCTCTCTGATGTATGCATGCTCAGTTCACTCTCCCTGCCTTATGAAAGCTGTGTACTAAGGATTGATGATATTCTGGAAATGCTGTCATTGTTATCCTCACAATTCAGCTAATGGTCCCTGCCTTGCTTCCCTGCACTGTATGCAGATAACACAGCCTTGCTCATTTCATCATGCTTCTCCTCCTCTGTTCACTACTGTAACATCCAAATGCCTCATAAATATCAGTGAATTTGTCTGCGCTATGGGAGGAGATTATTGCTGCCCGTGTTTTACAGATGGAGAAACAGAAACAGACACGCCTTCCTGGGATCACACTGTGGGGTGAATGGTACAGTCAGGATTAGATCTCAAGACCTCCAAAACCTGCTGCCATATGGTCAGAGACTTGGAGAGGAGACAACTGAAATCATGAGCACTGAACACTTGAGCTTCCACTGCATCCAGAGTATGGGCCATGGATATGGTTTGCCAGAACATCTCACATCTACAGCCCAGCTTTAACCTCTCCAGCACCAATGACTGTGCATAGTCCCAGCTGGGCACTAAGGCATTCAGTGGGTCCTGCTGACTGCCTCTGTGACAGAACAGCCTTGTTCGCTTCTGGCAGTGAAAGCCAGGACTAGCTCTGCATGCTAGCCAAGAGTTCCTCACCCACAGAGTGGGCTCCTGACGTCGCTTGTATCTGGCAAGTCACTGCTGCTTAGTGATGCGGCTATGGCTGCACAGGTGGGGATGAGCTCCCACACAAGCAAACCTTTTATCTCCCTTCCCACAGTAGATCCAAGAGGGGTTAAGCAACTACACCCCTCTTAGCTGAGGGACATGAGTCTAAAAGCACCCTCAGAGACAATGACAGGATAGTGTACTGGATCCATTTTCTCTCCCAGAATAAAAAGCCTTCATTTGGCTTTCAGGACTTGATTTAGTCACAATTTAGATGTATCTAAGTCAGTGGACACCCTAATCTCCTGTCTTGCCCCTTTGTAAGACTCTCCCCTACAGGTTTCATCGGCAGTAAATTTAACCAGTGTTTAATTTAATATTGTCTCTCGTCTAGCAGATCCTTTCTTTTTGATGTTTTAAGGATCATGAAAGGAGCACAGTGATGACTGTACAGATAGTTAACAAAACTGAAGACTGAAGTTCTCACATTTACCACAGTAATGTGTTTTCTATTAATTTCAGGTTCAAAGAGAAAAGAGATAAAATGCACTATTTAGAAGTTCTAGCACTCACAAAAAAGATAGAAGGGACAGGAAATCTGCATTATTCTATTATTCTATTAATATCCTTCAGTCCTGACCTATTTAATATTGTCTCTCGTCTAGCAGATCCTTTCTTTTTGATGTTTTAAGGATCATGAAAGGAGCACAGTGATGACTGTACAGATAGTTAACAAAACTGAAGTTCTAGAGCTTCACATTTACCACAGTAATGTGTTTTCTATTAATTTCAGGTTCAAAGAGATCTATACTAAAATGCACTATTTAGAAGTTCTAGCACTCACAAAAAAGATAGAAGGGACAGGAAATCTGCATTATTCTATTATTCTATTAATATCCTTCAGTCCTGACCTTTGAAGTCAAGGTTGGGCCCTGCTTTGGCTTTGGCAAATGAGACAAGAATGCTGCTAACATCTCCACTCAGTTTATAGCCCTTGAATTATTTTATGCACATCATCTGCTCAGATTGTTAATTTATACTGTGAAAAACAATACTGCTAATAAAGGTCTGTATCATAACGCATATGTTCAAGGAGCAGACTGAGACTGCATAGGTAATCATAAATTTAGGATTCCACATCTTTTGAGTGCCTTAATTATGTGACCTAAAAAATAAAACATTGCTTTTTATTTGTACTTCTCAAATGAAAAGGGCAAATACATTTCTCTAATAGATGAATTGCATGAAAGTGTTATAACCCAACATGTCAGCACAGCTTTAAATAACAGACAAAAGTCATTTATCCTAAGCATTAGATAGAGGAGGTTAGGACCCGGGTCCAGGGTGAGTTTATCTGGAGCTTAGTTTTCTACAATATCTCCCCTAGCGTGCTCATTCAGATGTTATCCTAGACTGGCATAGGGTGGAGTAGGTTGCTTGATACCCATGAGAGAACTACAGATTGTTAATTTATTATTATTTTCTCTTAAAGCAATGGTGTAGACCCATCCTTAGAGCTGGACTTATCATCATCATCATCACTATTATTCTGAATTTTTGCAAAAGAATTAGTAACAACACAAAGAATGTGTTGGGCAGTTTAAATATGGGGATCATTACTAGCTCAGTGTCTAACAATGCTGGAGTCTATCAGCTTGTTAGAAAATAATTAACATTTAAAACGGTAGTCTGCAAACCAAAACAAACCTTCTTGAACTGTTCTAGTTACAACTGTCTCCAAAAACAGCTGTCAAGCTTGGTTCTTCCAACACTGCATTTGTCAACATGGCTATAGTTAAAACAGTTGCTGCTTGATTTCCTATATAGTTTGAGTGTGGATTTTTTTTTCTATCCCCCTGCCCCAAGACTGGCTGGCCAAAACTGTGTAATGAAAGAACCTCTCTATGAAGCTCTCAACTCAGTTACAACATGTTTTACATGTTTTACAACAGTGTTAATACTGGAGGCTATGCTCCTCTCTAAAAATGGTTTTACATATTTACAAGTATCAGCATAGATGAGGCCTTAGGCTCCCCAGTATCTGCACAGTACCTACATACTTATCAACTAGCAAAGTCTCTGAAGATTGAAGGGCATAATTTCAGTAAGGGAATAACCAGAATTCAACAAGAGTCAAATAAGTCATTTTCATACTCGCAACCAAGCTATTTGAGCTTAAACAAGTTACTATGTATCAGGCGGAACCCAGTAACTGCATTTCACTTTGCTTGTAATAGAAGACAAACAACCCCCACTAAGCTAAGGGGTTCGCATTACCTCACCTTTGCTGCAGATGAAAGCAAGCACACAGACTCTTACCAGAGTTCAGCTGACTTGCCGTAACTTGTTGGCCTGCAGCAGCAAGCAAGGCTCTAAGCCATAGCTATACGAATTCAAACCAAACAACATTACTATGTTTATAGTCTTGAAAATAAAAATTGCAGATCAAACGAAGCTATATAAAATTTCTAATGTAGTTATAATGAAATGATTGCTAGAAGCTGTAGCCTCTGCAAATTCTGAGGACTATACAACTTCAGAAAAACTTTATTACACTGTTTGTAGATTTTAGTTTTGGAAGAGTATATTTACATTTTTGCCAACTATTTTAGGGTGTTATTTGTTTATAAGATGTCAAAAGGCAGAAAATGCCTTTATGTTTCTCATACCGCATAGAGAGAACATATGGGCACTTCATGCATAATACTACAGATACCGTCTCACAATTAATATAACAAGTTATCTTCCGTGTATCACGCTTCAGCATCCGATAATAACCATAGTATTTTTCCTTAAAAGAAATTGAGCTTTCGTGTCAATGGCTTTTTAAAAACTGAATTCAATATTTAAGAAGTCCAGACAGAAGCAGCTCCCAATCCTTAAATACTAACAAAATTTAAAAAAAAAAAGAACGTATTCAAAAATTGCCTTTAAGAAGTGAGTACACCCTATAGCTGGTTAAATGATAGAATATTTTCAAAGAAACAATCTCACCAGGCTGTTCTCCTTCCACGCTTCTGGGAATTTTGGTCTTTGCTTCTCTCTAGACACCAAGACTTGCATATCTTCAAAAGTGGGATGGTTTCCGACTTCTGTCTGGAAAGCCATCTGGTACTCTGGCACAGATTCCCCTGTTAGCAGAAGAAAGAAAGAAAAAAAATATCACAGATTAAAAGGCAGAGGCTTTCAGGTGATGAAAGGTAGTATCAAAGTTGCTGTCTATCGAGATGTTCTCCACTTTCCCCCAAAGTCTAACTTCACAAAAAAAGCTGAATTAACTGCAAATGAATTAAGTGTTGTTCAGCAACCTCTCAAAGGATAGCATCTTCAAACTTAGCTGGTTGAGTGGCACCTTCAGAATGTCTTACAGCCTGAGGATGACACCTAATTTCTGTGAAATGTCGCTGACTGAATATATTCATGTACTTCACTTGGGAGGAAGCCCAGTGAGATTACAAGTCTCTGCACATAAAGTGCAGCTGTTTGACTAGAGAGAGAATGCTGCATGTCAGATTAACCCTGTATGCTGTATCTCGGGAAGAAGATGGTGGTTGTGACACAATCTCACGTGTTAAATTTTAAAAGTCTGCTTCCTCTTGCTTTATGTTATAGGTATGGAGGGTTTCCCTAAATTTTCAAATGTCACTAGCATAAATAATAAGTACGACTGACTAAAGGCTACATTAAATCACAGCACTTTCCCATCTGTTCTTTCATGAGGAAAGTCTGGAAGACACTTCAGGCACTTTTATCAGTTCTAAGAACTGCAAGTACTGCCTCTGCCATCAGCCCAACTCTCAATGTTTGTAAACTCTGGACAATAATAATAATAATGCTCAAATTGCACTTACCATGCGGCCTGCAAACTACTTAAACAGGTAATTTAAAGTCTTTCAGCATGAGCCATGCTTCACACTTAAATACACTGTGTTGACAACAATCACCTTGAACGCTAGATGGCACCGACTTAATGGCAAAAACAATTGAGAAAATTATTTCCCTTCTTCACTTTAAAAAGCTATGGCTAGCGAGTAGCTCTGGTTGCTGGTACCACTTTCTACTACTTACATTTTTTCCAGTTCTTTTAGTTACCTGGGAAGAGGTCTGTACATCTCATAAATATTTCCCAGTAGATAAGGCCTAGAGCATACATATCTACTTGTTTCAAAGCAGATTCACAGTCCCTCAAGTTCACTGCTCCTTCAAGCACTTCTGGGGCCATATAGCGGATTGTACCGACCTGGAAAAACATAAAATCAAAGCTTCAAATCAGGAAGCAATTTTCAAATTCAATTTATTACGGAGATTTATTTTTTTTAAATACCCTACTTTGTTTGATATTTTCTACAGTTAAGGAAAATGCAGTTCTCTTCTAATCAATGTCCTCAGCTTCTAGACTCTTATCCGGAGCCTAGTCATAATAAAACCCTTCCCCTACTCTGTCACTTTTTTGTACATACCAAAACAAATTAATTTTGTCCCTTACTCAGTGTTCTTATATGCAATACGATATAGCAGAAATGTTTCTTTTTCCTGAAATTACTCTGTTAAACACCAAGGTATGTATTGCAATGGAAGAGGATGCTGCTGAACAAGGAACTTTTTCTCTTTACTCCTGGACTGTCAGCAAGGCTCTCCCCTACATCTTCCATGGTCAATGGTTATTAACAGCCTTGGAAGATATCTATTCATTTCCACTAGGAAGTATGTTAGATTAGAGCAATCACTCATCAGTACTTGCAGGACAGTATTTTGCCACAGGACTATTCCATATCCCTGCATTTTAAACAGTGGTTTCCCTGTTTCTTTGTTCACTAAGGGAGGATCTAAAAAGAGGACCTGTGCACTAGGTATTAATGTAGCACTTGCTTTCTAAGGGAAGGTGATTAGCACTGCAAAACACATTCTTTGAATGAAATGTAAAGGTTTTCTGTAAAAGCACAAAGACGACAAATATACTGAACCATTAGGGACTTTCGCTCTTTGTTTAAAATAGTCTCACTGTATTTCAGTAGCCTATATTCAGGTGTCAGTGTATTTATGCTTAAACAAAAAGAAAACAACAACAAAAAAATAGTCTCTGAATCACAGCATCATAAAAAAGAAAGCTTAAGAAATCAGTTTCTTCTTTATGCCCAGAATCCATTCTAACCCACTTCTAGCAGATATTTTCCCAACCTGTTCCTTAAATTCATAAAATGATGCAAATTCTATATAGCCTTCCTCAGCAGTCTATTCCAGACCTTGGCTGCCTTCTACAGATTAGAAAGGTTTCTTCATAACTAACCTAAATTTTCCCTCCTACAATGTAATCCCATTACCCCTTGTCCTATCCACACTGAATGCAAACAGTTTATTCCTTTCTCTTTGTAGCAGCTGTTTACATATTTGAAGACCTGTCTCTGCCTTTACTTCCCTAAACAACCCTAATTCTTTCATCTTTTCCTACAAGGTACTCTTTCAAGCATCCCCTGTTATTTTGTCCCCATTCTTTCTCAGTTGGTCCGTGTCTTTCTACATGTCTTACTCTGCCAGATGTATCCATTTAAAGTCCAGAAAATTGCAGATGACACACAAGAGAAATGGTTGTAGAATGCGGTATGTCACCATTTCGGAAAAATTAACACCAAAACCACCAAAGAATGTTTGGTCTTCAGTTAATACTTGCAGTACAAGACTGAAGGGACCTGTACCACATCATTGCAAACAACACAGCAACCAAACCTACCTTGCATCTTCTCATATCTCACACAGAAAACTTCAGTCTCCAGGGCTGCCAATCTATGACCTTTCAAAATGCTAGGTTTGTTTTTGAGTGTTTTGAGAATAAAACCAGTTTCTTCCTATCAAGGATTCAGCCACTGCTCACCCATATTGCAGCAATTCCCCCTTAAAGGAATTGTACCACCTTAACATTCACCTTGTAACAACAGAAACAATTATTCCTCAGTGTTACTTCCATACTAATTTGTCTTCCTTTATACACTGGCTTATCTTCATTTCTACTTACCTCACTAATGGCTGCATTATCTTCCTCACCTGGGCGTACCAGTCTGTTTCCAGTTAACTTCATGGAGAGTCCAAAATCGCTAATTACACACATTCCATCATTCTTTACCAGTACATTGCGGCTGTTCAAGTCACGATGGGATATTGCAGGTTTGTAATGGTCTATTTGGACATATGGAAGTGCTTGTTATTATTCGAGCAGTTCTACTGTTTGGCAGAATGAGAGAACCTCGTTATGTCTGCTCAGCTATTACAAACAGAAAATCAACTTATCTTTCAGAAAGCTAACATTTTTGCTTCTTTATAATGAGCTCCACAGTATGCTATTTATAGAAAACTGACTGGCATTCAGAGTTTCACTGTATCTATACAATATATTAGGCTACTGCTATATAAAGGTTTAGTGTTTGCCAATAAGCTTCTTTCCAAGGGATATTTCAACATGATTTTGGCAGGGGAGACATCGTGTACTTAAGCACAGCCCTGACAGCCATTCCAAATGCTCTCTCTCATAACACTCCTCTGTCAAATACAGCACCAACTATTTATGTTATGATTGGGATTGGCACCTATTCAGAAGATATGTAGACAGTATTATTCCAGAGTCTGAACATGTTCATCTTGCAAGGGATCTGATCTTTTCCAAAGAATAATCTCAGTTGTTCCTAGTTCATATGCAATTTATTTTGTTAGTAAAGCAGCCAGCACTATAGAACCGGTTTTACTGTGGCATTTATTCTACTCCATGAGTTCCTTCCTAGCATTCATAGACCAGCTTATGGCTGTCTCTTCTTTATGATGGAAGGTCTACACATTTTCTGGCTGCTAATGGACACACCTGTCTGCACATTTTGAAATGATGAAGTTAAGATGATAGTTGCAGTTTCAATAGCACACAGGAATACTGATTTAGGTATTTTCAGCCTTGCACTTTTAACAGCATCTTCAGTTGTCATTCTTTGCTAGAGCTGATGCTTAACATTTGAGATATATAGTTTGGAATTTTAATCCAAAAATTAGCACCTTAACGTACAATTAATGATACCGTCCTCTTATTTACTGCCAAAAAGCTAACGCTTCAGTGCCAGGCCATATTCTGCCGCCTGATACATCACCGATCTCAGAATATCTGCTTTATAATCGTGATACTTCAGCTGCTGAAATGCTGGCTGAAGCACGCAAGCAGAGATATAAAGATATGAATCAATATGTTTTCATGTCCAGTGCTCTAATAAAACACTAAAAGTCCAGCAGTATTGTTTGTACGCAGCAGAGACTAGGCCCACACCCTTAGACAAAAATCAAGAGATATGATAAATAAAACTACAGTGGAGTTAGAAGATTTAATTATTTCTCTTTGTGTATACAGTTCACACACAAACTAAAAATTGCTTTGGTGATTTGTGTCTGAACTGGAAAAATAAACAGAACACCCCATCTGTTTGCTCTCTGCTAGACAGACATCCAGTGCTTCAGGTCTTCAGTAATCTGTTGCCATGATACAGCAGCACTGCACAACTCTGCCTCCTCCTCTTGCCTTTCTCTGGGGCTCTGCTGGCTCTTGCTCCATGTTTTCATACAAGCGTCACAGACGCAGCCCACAACATGGGATTGTTCAGAAGGAAAGGACATATCAGAAGTTCTGAGTAATCTCTATTTGCATTCATCATTTTCTACTCACCGTACTGTCACAGAGAAAAAAGAAAGGCAGGAATCTACTACCTGATAGAAATAAGACTATCTTGAACATCTTGGCATCCCCTCCTGGCCTTACCTCCTCGAGGTAGCTCCGTGTGCAGGTACGCCAAGCCCCTAGTTATAGAGTGTGCCAAACGACAGGAGCTCACCCAGTCACTTGTGTGGAGACTCAAATATTTGCACAAAGAACCCTAAAAAAAATAATAGATAAATACTGGATTAAAACCATTGTCCAGTTGAGTAACTCAAAATCTTTAGGAGAGTCAGTTTTATCCATTGCTCCTGAAAGGTGTAATCCTGCAAGTGCTTCTGTGTTTACCCGGGTGTTCTAAAACACAAGATTGGACCAAAGTTTCATTAATTTGTAGTGCTGCCATTTGGTTTATCTAAAGAAGTGGAACAGAAAATTTATCACAAAATAACAGGGATTGCCTTTAGGAATAATTATATTAATTATACAACAAAAGCAAAGCATGCACTTGATTTATTCTTCTGAAAAAGTCTTGTTGAACAACAGAAGAAGAAAGGTAACTGCAGACATAATAGCCTGGGTTACTAAATAGTGGTCTTTAAACCATTAGAACTTACAGAAGAATACTCAACATCTCCCACTGGCATCTCCCCTGCTATAATCTATTTATATATAAAAACAAAAAAAAACCAAAGGCAATTCAGAATAGGAGCGAGTCCACGTGCATTGAAGAAACAGGAAAAAAGAATGCCATGTTCCCCTTTTCTGGAAAGAGAAGTTAAATGTGAAAAATGGGGGATTTTTTAGTAAATGGTAGTGGAGTCTCCAAGAAAACCAGAAGGAAGGGTGTCAATTATGATACTGAGATATTCTAGAAACTGAGACTGCTATCTGAAACAAGGGCCAGATCCTGCAAACTATGACACATTTGAGCAGTTTTTATGCACATAGTCCCCAATGACAATATACTCAGTTTAAACAAACTAAATCCCCATGCATGAAGAACAAGTCGTCCAGCTGTCTCTGCATACATATTACAATATAATGTTTATTTATAACTGCAAACTACCGTGTCTTTGCCTATTTAAATCTGTAATCTTAAAGATGCACCAATGTATAACATCTTATCATAGCTGCAACTAGAAACACTTTATTGCAAAATTAGTTATGTAACATTTGGTTCAAAAAAATCTGGTATGTGCCATTTGAGTCCATTTGGAGTCGACATTCAGGTATGTAATGCATGCACAGTTCAGATGGAGGCACACAGATACCAGCATTTAAAACGACCGAAGCATTAGACATTGTTTTAATCCAATGCTAAAACTAAAACCAGGTTCTTGACACTCCTTAATAGAATTACAAAAGTCTTACAGCTTTTCAGACTTAGCCTGTGCAGAACAAGGAACCCATAAATAGATAACTTCCTCGGTGAAAACAGAGACCAAATGTCACTCATACAGGTTTACACAAGCATTTTTTGTCACTGTTTAAAATGCTGTTATATGAACTTCAAATAGATTTTGGTAAGGGGAAAAAAAAAAAAATGAGAATCCACCTAGAAATTAGTTAAAGAATTTTACATTTTTTTCTTATGGTTTAAAGCTTTTTAAGAGATACACACACTCTTATTAGCCTCCAACTGCCAGCAACTTGGGTGCAGTCATGGATTTTCTTGGCTTAGTGGGTTGAGATTCCAGCCCATTCTAACGGAGGCCGCAGGACTGTTGCCACGGTGTGACTGGGAAACACTCACTGTAAAAAAATGAATCCACCTAGAAATTAGTTAAAGAATTTTACATTTTTTTCTTATGGTTTAAAGCTTTTTAAGAGATACACAGATTCTTATTAGCCTCCAACTGCCAGCAACTTGGGTGCAGTCATGGATTTTCTTGGCTTAGTGGGTTGAGATTCCAGCCCATTCTAACGGAGGCCGCAGGACTGTTGCCACGGTGTGACTGGGAAACACTCACTGTATAAAGATCTCAAACCAACTTCAAGATCTTTCTGCTGCAGAGCTTGCTAGCCACCAGATATTTTTTAAGCTAGCTGAGGGCTGTGATTTTATGCTTTTAGTAAAGTTCAATATAAATGACAACCAGGAAAAGTTTTAGTCACGATTTAGAGAGAGATACATTTGTAATTAAGATTATTCTTGTCAGAGTAATGAGTTACATGTTAAATTGGGGACATTCGTTCTGATTATAACTTTTGATAAAATTGATGGTTTTGTTTTAACTATAATAAAATTCTACTACGTGTTTTACAACAGTTTTTCTGTTGTTATAAAAAGACATGAATGTCTGACTACTGGGGGGACAATTCTGTGGCTATTACGTATTTCCTACTATGTCATCCCTTGCAACTTACTCACTGCTTATTCACCTGCCACACACCTCAGCGTACCATCAGAACAGCATGTTGATTGATAAATACACGTATCTTTCCTTTTATTACTTGCTCACCTACTTTCTTTGGTCTGAAGGCATGTTTGGATAATAACACAATTTGGGTCAAACCTATCTGTCCTGCTCTCACCGAGGTAACACCAAGAACAATTTTCTGTGCGAAAATATTCCGGTTTGTGTGTTCCTATTTCCAAGAAGGAAAGTATTTCAAGGGAGAATGATGTTTTGGATGGGGAGTATTTCACCTGCACATCTTGTATGGGTTACTCCTTACTGAAATAAGATTTACGGCTCCAGTTTGAACAGTGCTATTCCCTTTTAGTAGGGCTGCCACAGCAAGGTTCCTTCTCTGCTGTTAGCTCCACATACAGCAGAACATCTGTTCACTGAATTAAGGATCACACTGTGCATTAATTACACCTGCTGTGCACTTTTTCCAATGACTTCCAAACCACCAATGGATTGATTTTAGACTAACCTTGCTGTTCTTAATACCACATTGAGAAAGAATCTGATAATATGTCATAAAGCCTCATCTGTGCATTTAATCAGATCGTTAACAGATCCTGTTTATATAAGCAACAAGACACAATTTTCAATCAAATTACATTTCAGCTGAAAATCCTTTCATTCAAGAAAACAGCAAAACCAGATCACCTGTTAAGACAGTTATGCTATGCCCTCCCAGGAGCAGAATACTCACTTGATTTCACTTAACTCAATTAGCTGAAAATAAGCCTACTCTGCCAGAGCAGGACAAAGCCGATGTGCTTTGCCACTGTCCATCTGGTATGGGCACGACTGAGCTTTCTCTATGGTCGTTTCTAGTCTCTGCAACGTCTTCTTAAATGCCCATCTCTTATAAGCTGACATGATCAAGTGTGTTCTCACTTAAAAGTTTCAGTTAAGATACTCTTTATATATTTGTCAAGTGCTATGTTGCCTTAAATTTGCATATATATTTAGATATTTATATACATGTATGCATTTATCTTTAAACACAAGCATATACATAGACCCTAAAATACCCTAAGACAGGCCATCGTTATTGCTATTTATTACTGTTCTGTTTCCTTCTGCTACTTGAATAAAAAGTTTTTGTCCTACTGTCCCCGTAACAAATCAGGCTTCAGCCATCACCTTTACACACTGGAGGAAATACAATATGAGTTCACTTACTTGAGACCAAAAAGCTCATTAAAAAAATTATTTAGCTGAACAATTAAAGTTCTTTCCCATACGCAAGCAAAAGAACCCCAAGATAAATTGTGAAACATAATTTTTTGCATTTTCATATATATAACTCCCATATACATTACACTTTATTTTTCATGAAAGCAGTTCACATTTATGCGGTGTATTTTTAAAACATTTTTGTTTCTATGTGAGTGTACACACACACAGAGCATTAGGAACTCTAATCAATGAATTTGAGGGATGTAAGCATTCAGTTAGCTAAGGAGATTTGAAGATATGGTTCTGGAAAGTAAGGCTGCCTTCTTAAGACTCGTCCTAAATCATCGATACATGGTACAGCAAAATAAACATGGTATGCCACAGAAAGCTTTAAAGAAGATAACAGGATAAAGGGCCAACATGATTTATAGTACCACAAACTAGTTTGACAACAATATTGGATCTATTATGTTTCATTGTAAAAAACCCCACCATTTTACAGCTACTGAGTGAGGTCATAACTACCATATCAGAGATATAATGTCTTAATACTAAGAAGTTTTAAATTTATTAAATTATTTTTAAGAAAAAAAACAACTCTTCAACTTCTGTCCTTGAATATTGCACAGTTGACTAAAAAACCCTGCACCATAACCAATAGCAAATACTACAGCTAAGAATTTGTAAGACTACATTTGGTAGGACTAACTGGGAAATCTCAAAGGGTATTACAGTAAACCATACTAAGGTTCATTAAAATTGTAATTTATACAGATTATTTTTACATTACTGTGCGAGAAGCAGCAATGAAAAACACTGGCAAATACTAAAGTACATCCTTTTTATGTGGCTATTCTTAGGAATCGAAACCAATCCGATTGATTTCTTTGAAGCACTTACATTGGGGTAATATTCCATCACCAATAAATATTCCATACGGCCGTCTGCAGTGAATCTCTCATCCCCCACAATGAAGCGGGCGATGTTGTCATGTTCCATCAGTGGAATCCTGTAAATGTTCCTCTCATTGACAAAGTTCTGACGATTAGCAAAAGAAAATACTTTCACAGCAACTGGACGTTCATCTAGGGAGCCTTTATACACTGCTCCATATCGTCCCCGGCCAATCAACTGGAAAAAAATGTAAATAATTAGTTCGCTAAATAATAAATGAAGACAAAATCCAAGTTTTCACTCTACAAAGATTGTATGCCAACCTTTATACTGACTTACACCACAAAAAATAGTGAATATAGTGAATATTTTGTATTGAAAACTAAAATTAGAATGCTGTCATAAAAGCTATTTTGGAGCTGGAAACCTCAGCACAGGCCAACTTAGATCTTACTAAACTGATCTGTAGTCTGAATACCCAGTTAATAAATCATAAATAATCTATTGAACAGTTTTATATACAGAATCAATAAAATCCACGTGTTTTGTGCTGCTAATTCTCTTATTAAACTTTTGCCTACTAAACATTTACAGCTTTTATGTGATCAATTTTAATTAACTCCAGAGATCACAGACATTAAGCTAAACAATTTAGGTTAGGATAGCTTTATAAGCTGTACCTTTTAGGTTAGTAATAACAACATATGCATTTGTAGTGCAAAATAGATACCAAAAGAGGTAAACAGGTTTTAACAGAAAGGAATAATTAATTCCTTACTACCTGGGAATCTTTATTCTAGCCCCCACTATGTTAGACAGTCTTCACAGAACAGCCTTTCCCATCTCCATGGCAACCGAAGAAAAATGCGATCTCTGCTCTAAACCAAAACGTAGGAACACCTTCAGGAAGAGTCCTAGTTTCTAAAGCTCAAAAAATTCTAACTCCATGAGAATTTAAATATCTATTTAATTCAAATAATTTTCAGGAAGACCTAGACATGAAACTGTAAGGATTTCATGGACCAGTATCTTTTTACTTTTTAAATACTTACAAATGGAGGAGGAACAGAAAGCAGAAGAGATTACAAAAGTTAATGCTTCTAAAGATGATAAAATTGTCTAACAGGAAAGGTTTCAACAATAAAGTATCCTTTAACAGACAGACTTTCCGTTTCTCAGTCCTTCCATGTCAGTGGATTGCAAAGCGGCAGCGAGTCACTTCAAGGTACAAACCCAGAATGTATTCTACCCACAGAGATGTGAAAAGGCAAGCACAAGTTAAGACAATTTGTTCTGCAACACCCTATGACTGGGGGTGAGGAGTCAGCTCCTCAGGATTTAAGAAAGAGGACAGAAGACCCATAGCAGATCTCTCCACCAACAAAGTCGCTGCTTTTTCCAAGACTGCATATCAGTATAAGTAATTTCATCTGGGGCTTTGCACACTTCTACAATACACATCCTTATACTCTTGTGAACTCTGTCTCAAGTAGTTTTTTGGTAGCAGAAGGCACCCAAGCTTCTTTGCTGATTAGTTTGCTGTCAGCATTAGCCCAGATCACACTGCATGTCTGCAGTCTACATCTCTAGGTGTCATTTCTAATGGGCAAAAAAAAGTACCACTCTCTGAATCTCTCTCAGTCATTCTACTGATTTATTTCTGGCTAAAAGCTTTCAAAAATTCTGTAAGTTCTACCAAGTGTACCAATTGAAAGCATAACATTTTGCAGTTTTTCTGATGATACATCTAATACCAAGCTGAGTAGAAAGTTCTGGTTGGCCTCTAGTTGCCATGGAGATGGAGAGTACCCCACTGTGAAGAATAACTATACATAAATGCACCACTACTGAAATATATTGCCCTATCTGCAGTAAATTCTATATTCCAGTAGTGTTACTAATGCATTTCAAATGACTACAGTAGAATACTGTACTTAAAGCGATCAGTGTCAAGAAAAAAGATGGATCTTTTGATGCAATGCTGAAATACAGCACATTCCAATTTCCCCCATTACCTCCCAGTGTTTAGTATTTTCTTCTCAAGGTAGAACATTTTCTAGCTAATGCCAACAGTATTACTAACAAAACCAGGCAAAATGTAACTGCAGTAACCTTCCCCCCCCCCCCCCCCCCCCTTCCTTCCTTTTTTCTTATCTAACAGGAAAGGTTTCAACAATAAAGTATCCTTTAACAGACAGACTTTCCGTTTCTCAGTCCTTCCATGTCAGTGGATTGCAAAGCGGCAGCGAGTCACTTCAAGGTACAAACCCAGAATGTATTCTACCCACAGAGATGTGAAAAGGCAAGCACAAGTTAAGACAATTTGTTCTGCAACACCCTATGACTGGGGGTGAGGAGTCAGCTCCTCAGGATTTAAGAAAGAGGACAGAAGACCCATAGCAGATCTCTCCACCAACAAAGTCGCTGCTTTTTCCAAGACTGCATATCAGTATAAGTAATTTCATCTGGGGCTTTGCACACTTCTACAATACACATCCTTATACTCTTGTGAACTCTGTCTCAAGTAGTTTTTTGGTAGCAGAAGGCACCCAAGCTTCTTTGCTGATTAGTTTGCTGTCAGCATTAGCCCAGATCACACTGCATGTCTGCAGTCTACATCTCTAGGTGTCATTTCTAATGGGCAAAAAAAAGTACCACTCTCTGAATCTCTCTCAGTCATTCTACTGATTTATTTCTGGCTAAAAGCTTTCAAAAATTCTGTAAGTTCTACCAAGTGTACCAATTGAAAGCATAACATTTTGCAGTTTTTCTGATGATACATCTAATACCAAGCTGAGTAGAAAGTTCTGGTTGGCCTCTAGTTGCCATGGAGATGGAGAGTACCCCACTGTGAAGAATAACTATACATAAATGCACCACTACTGAAATATATTGCCCTATCTGCAGTAAATTCTATATTCCAGTAGTGTTACTAATGCATTTCAAATGACTACAGTAGAATACTGTACTTAAAGCGATCAGTGTCAAGAAAAAAGATGGATCTTTTGATGCAATGCTGAAATACAGCACATTCCAATTTCCCCCATTACCTCCCAGTGTTTAGTATTTTCTTCTCAAGGTAGAACATTTTCTAGCTAATGCCAACAGTATTACTAACAAAACCAGGCAAAATGTAACTGCAGTAACCTTCCCCCCCTCCCCCCCCTTTTCATTTCTTCTTTAAACTGTGATTTAGAAGAAAACATTACAGGAGCACTAATACATATATTTCTGTAACTATACCTGGGAGATGATATGACCACGAGTGTTACATTGAATAAAAATGGAGATTAAGAAATTGAGTTGAACATTTACCTCCAACAACTTTAGATTATCCAGATCCAATGAGGGCTCGGATGCTGCTGCCTCCATCATGTTCTTTAAACTGTGATTTAGAAGAAAACATTACAGGAGCACTAATACATATATTTCTGTAACTATACCTGGGAGATGATATGACCACGAGTGTTACATTGAATAAAAATGGAGATTAAGAAATTGAGTTGAACATTTACCTCCAACAACTTTAGATTATCCAGATCCAATGAGGGCTCGGATGCTGCTGCCTCCATCATGTTCATACTGTGCAAACCCTGTTTACGGTCTCCTGTGGAAGGGGGTGGGAAAGGAATCAGACAGTTTCCTTTTTTTGCCATGCTACAAGTCAAAACCATACAACTTACCCGGGACTTGGCAGAAATACATATTCATAGAATCATAGAATCATTAAGGTTGGAAAAGACCTCTAAGATCATCGAGTCCAACCGTCAACCCAACACCACCATGCCCACTAAACCATGTCCCAAAGCGCCTCATCTACACGTCTTTTAAA